>NC_141704.1:53757876-54295278 GCF_971803275.1 Cyanistes caeruleus | reverse complement strand
GTGACTTTGCTGGGCACCTGGTATCCAGAAAGGGATGTCCTGCTCTGGGAGATGTGGAGAATTGAACCAGTTTAACTTATAAAAAATACATTATAAAAATTACAATATGTAAGGAGTATAAATTTTTCTCTGGCGAATGAAATGCAAGGTAAGAAAAATAATTTTACTTCTTTATTTGTGAGGAAGAACAGAAGCAGACAACCAGGATCTGAAACTATGAGTGTGATGCAACTTTATAAACCCTTAGGTAAGGTCTCCATTGTTCCACCTGATCACATAGCACATCCATCCTCTCTTGCCACTGTTACTTAAAGTTTTGGCAACTTTATTAAGACTATATTTCAGGCAGGCCATGCAGTCAGGAATCTCAGGGCCTGCTGCTGCTCTGAAGCCCGGTTGGGGAAGACCAAGGTGCCCCCTAACCCTGTCAAACCCATGAAAAACATGACTGTCATTGTTCCCATTAAGCAGGAGATGGGGGGAAAGCATATTCCCAAGGCACCTGCACTGAGGAGCTACAGATGCTGGGAAGGGGTCCTTCTCTTCCCAGCCCCTTGCTCCCAGTGTCTCCACAGGGTGAGGCATCAAGAGCCCAGTGCTGCCAGAGTGTGGGGCACAACCTGCCGTGCTGTGTCTGACCTGGAAGCCAGACGTGTCCTGGGCTGTGCCAAAAGCAGCAGGGGCAGCAGCACAAAGGGAGGGAATTCTGCCCCTCTGCTCTGGTGAGACCCACCTGGAGCGCTGCATCCAGCTCTGGGGCCCTCCACATAAGGACATGGAGCAAGGCCAGCATGCTTTACCGTGAAGCCGGTAAAGGAGCCGGAGCACCTCCCCTACAAAGGCTGAGAAAACAAGGGCTGCTCAGCATGGAGGCCGTGTGGGGACCTCAAAGCACCTTCCAGTACCTGAAAGGGACCGACATAGAAGCCGGAGAGGACAAAAACTATAGTGACAGGACAGTGAGTAACGGGCACAAATTGAGAGACGGGAAATTTAGGTTGGATATTAGGAAAAAATTCTTTCCTCTGAGGGTGGTAAAGCACCAGAACAGATTGTCCAGGGATGTGGATGCCCTGACCCTGGCAGTGCTCAAAGCCAGGTTGGGTGGGGCTTTGAGCAGCCTGGTCTGGTGGGCGGGAAGTCAGGACCGGATAATCCTTCCTGTTCCAGCCTGTCCACACTCGGCGGCTCCGCGGGCGCTCAGCGGGCGGAGGAGCCGCCGCCCCGCCCTCCCGCGTGCCGCGCGGCACGTCGCCGCCCGCCCCGGCGCTCGCGCAGGCGCAGCAGTTCCGCCCCGCCCCGGGCCTCGCGCTGCCCGCGCCCGACCCGCGAGCGTCTCGCGTCACCCCCCCCCGCCCCCCCCGCTCTGGCGGCGGCTCGTGGGGCGCTGGCGCTCGCTCCAGCTGTTTCCGGCGCGCGGGGCGCGCGCAGGCGCAGTGCCGCGGCTCGCGCCGCGGGTGTTGTCGTGCCGGGCCCCGCCGCCTCCCGCCCGCTCCGCCGGGGCGGCACCGCTCGTGAGGGCGCGGCCCCTGCCTGGCGCTCGGCGGCGGCCTGGGGAGAGGGGGGAGGCGGGAGCGACTGTCCAGCAGGTACCGCCGCCAGGACGGGCCGCGTCGCCACCGGGTCGGGCCGCATTTCCGCCCGGTCGTGGGGCAATCTGAGGACGGGGGGAACACGATGAGCGCGTGCCGGGCACGCGGGGCTCGATCGCGTAACGGAAGGTGTCCCGGGGACAGCGGGGCCCGGGGACAGCGGGGCCCGGACTCGGTGCTTGTTTACGCCGCCGCTCTCGGCAGCGTTTCTGGGAAATGGCGCAAGGCAGGAACAGCGCCCGCGCCTGCCCCCGGGACAGCAGCCACCCCCGTGCCTATATAGGCTGGCCCGGCCGTGGGGCCCGCAGCCCGGCTGCGCGGCGGTCACCCGGCGGGACAGGCGCAGCGTAGGCAGAGGAGACTGTAAGTACGGATCGCGCTGCCGGCGGTGGTGTCACCTCTGCTGTCACTGTGGAGTCGGCCTGCGTGCCTGCCTGGCAGCCCTTCTCCGCATTTGTCACGTGCACTGGAGAAGCCTGGGCTTGCTTTTTCGGCAAATAATGGGTTTGCGCCTGCGGTATCAGCGCAACTCTGGTGTGCTGTGTAAAACGCTTCTCCACCAGTTGCACCTTTCTTTGCAGAGTAAGGATTATATCCTGCCTTTGGCTCATAGGATGGGCATGTTTTGTGCTCAAAGTGTTGGTGTCACTTCTCCTCCCCTCCCTCCTGTGAGGAATTCTGCTAAGGGATGGTAGTAATATAATGACATTTGAAACGTTGCATCTGCACCAGATAATTTGCTGAAGAAACAGCAATCAATTTTCTATATGTCACTATGTGCTTTTGAGAAGTGTCACATATTGCTCGAGATGAGCTGAAACTGGCCTTTAGGGAATGGTGTGTTGAAATGTTGGGGTGAGCTACCAAATGTCTTGAGCAGTAGATATTCCCTTGAGATGATTTGAATTGATTTGATTTGATTGGAATGTTTATCTGTCTTTACCAAAAGGATACATAAGCTTCATCAGTTTTGAACAATTCTGTGATTTTAGTTTAACTTTTTTCTGGTCTGCGGTTTCCATTGTTGGTTTTTGTTTTGTTTTTTTCTTTTTCAGACAACAGTACATTACGGGACTTATTTATTGACGCATATTTTTTGGAATGAAGTAGAAAGCAACATAGAAAAGGTGCAATTATTTATAAGTAATGACAGTTCATTTATCCTTGGACACATACCTAGTCTTTTTGATTAACCCAAAAAGTCTTTGGTGGAAGCAGAGAAACAAATACCTGTGTTTCTGTAGACCTAAAGCCTGCTGGAGGATAAATCATGCTGCACAGCTGAGAGTTTTTCATACAAGTGAGCCTTGGTGTAAGTGGTCCAGGAGCAGAACGTTTTGGTATAACAAGTACATTTATAGCCATGAGTTTTTATACTACAGAGTTTCCAAACTTTTAACTTCTTCTTCTAAAGGACTTACAAGGGTGAGCATTCGCATGTCACGAATTAAGAATACTATAGAATCTGTTTCAAAGGCAGTTTCTGGCACTCACAGTGAACTGGTGTCACGGATAGCTCGATTAAAGTCCCACTCGGGTACTTCGGGTAAAACAAATAAAAGTAGTGCAGATGCAAATAACATCAGCACAAATTTAGAAAATGATAAACAAGTTACAGATGTCAGAAGTCAGGATGATTGCAACAGAGGCCCAGCTGCAAGGAAATCCACTTGTGCAAGTGAAAATTTGGAATCTCTGTTAGCAGGTTCAAGCAGCACTTCGCAAGAAACTCCAGAAGTTTCAGCATCTAGTAAAAACCACCTTTTTCATGTAAGCTACTTTTCTACAAATTTTGGAGAGACTTACAACTTCGTAGCTGATCATATCAACTCTTACTTTAATAATTCTCTTATGGAACAAGGAAGAAAAAAGAATGCTTTATTACAGGACTCTGAAAGTGAAGAGAGGAATAAGCTTGATTCATCAGCAAATACTGTAACAAGTGAAGAAAAGAGAGTGGATTCAGCAGGTACTTCGGCTCCTGAAGTAGAGACCTTGGGTACTGAAAAGACAAATACTGCCCTCCCGGTTTCCACTAAAAAAAGTATTGCAAACTTTCTTTCATATCCCAGTAACAGTGTGCAAGCTTTTGTAGACAGCTATATTGGTGGGTTGGTTCCAAAGTTAAGATCTGATACAAAAGTTATTCCACCAGAAAAGAGTAAACAGCAAGAACAAGAAGTGTCTGAGAAGAGTGATGAGGACAAAAAAGAGGCCAAGACTGCAGAAGAGAGGGAAAAGCATCTGTCTCTTCAGAGAGAAAAAGTAAGTCTTTGTTTAGTGTTAATTTATGTATTATTTCTATGTATATTTTATACAAGTGTGTATATATGCTGCACTAGTGTATATACCTATATTTAAGCATAGATAGACACACATTTACTTACATAGGTAACTATATACCTGTTCATATACTTACATGCATATGTACACATACTTCTACATATTTATAAGTATTTCTACTTCCATATAAGTAGAAATATGTGTGATTTTCCTGCTCACAGGAGGGAGATTGGAACTAGGTGATCTTTAAGGCCTCTTTCAACCCAGTGTCCTCTGATTCATTTTGTGCACTTTGATGAATAAGTGCATATGTAAAATTAAATAGATTTTTAATAAACATTTATGCATACTACATGTAAACTTAGAAATATATTTATGTACTTAAAATTAGGTCTAGATACATCTGTGTATAAGTATTAAATGTTTTATGCAAGTATAGATGTTTTTATATGTTTATATATATTGTATATGTATATATATATACACACACACCTCTGTGTGTATGTGTTGTAGGTACATATATTTAGTTCATATATGCATAGAGTCCATAATTACAGACAGATCTAGTTGTGCTATTTTTTTGTAGTTACAGTAATTTTACAGTTCATAGTTTGTCAGTGGGTTTAATACCAGAGAATTGCCCTGAAAATCCATCTGAATGGATACTGATGTGTTTGTTTGGTGTATTCTTTCTGTAAACTTTATTCCGTTTTCTACTAAATAAAGATTCAAAACATTTTTGTTGATGTTTTAAGGAGTACTTACTTGGAACCTGTAGGAGATCTGTAGTACAGCATGCTGTTCATTGCTCCTGAGAAATCTTAAAGTAACATGCTGAAATTAGTCTTGACAAATTTTACACATTTCTTAAGAGCAGTTCTATGTTGTCTGTTTGTCTTCTTTAGATCATTGCAAGAGTGAGTATTGATAACAGGACTCGAGCTTTAGTTCAAGCCATACGGAGATCCTCTAATCAAAGAGTCTGCATCAACAGGGTTGAAGAACTCACCTATCATCTTCTAGAATATCCAGAGAGCAGAGGAGTTGCAATTAAGGTGCAAAGAGTTTTTATGCTTGGATAAAAAACAATCTGACAAATGATTGATATAGAATAACATTAAACTTCCTTCTGTGCTTTTGTGGACTAGTCATATTTCCTATTTGCAAAGATTACAAATTGAGTGTCAGGTTTTTAGCTGGTTCAAGCAGATTCATATGCAAACTACTGGGAGTTTAGCTAAAGGCTCTTAAGACTGCAGTGTTTAATTTAGAAGCATACGGCATGGTCATGTGGATAGGTAGTATAGCTTTTTCCAGTGGTAGATAAAGGTCGTACACTGTGTCCTCCGTGGCAGTTGACCAGATGGGAATGTGCTGTACAGCTGATCTGTACATGCACAGTACTTTCTATGCTTGTTTACATGCTTTCTTCAAAAAGAAATGGCAAGAGAACCATTAAATAAGTTCATGTAATCTAGTCCTACTTGCTTCCTTCCCTGCATTGAGAGGGCAGGAGGTAGGTGATAGACTATTCTAGAAGTACTAGGTAAATCACAGCACTTGTCAACCTAGTGCCTTTTTCTATGAGATGTGACAAACCTGTGACAGAGATTGTGGAATTTCTGGGAAAGTAGCCTTTGGGAATAGAGTGCAAGCCTGATGAATCATCTGGGCAGGGTACAGGTCAGACATTCACATAAACATTCGTGAATTACTTTATTATGGAAGAATGTATTCACTACTACCATTTTGATTGTAATGCTGTATATCTTTGGGGTAATGTATATTTAAAAAATACTCTGTGTGAGAAAGTATTTTAAATTTTGTTTTGATATTAGTGTACTTAGAAGGCATTACGCAGTTCTGGGGTTTTACCTATGCTTGGTGTGTTTCATACTTGAGTCTACACTTGGCTGATGTGATACTAAGTCAATAAAACTAAACTGGTAAATGTAGCTTTCCTATCTACATATTCCTAGCTATTTTCCTAGCTACATATATAGCTATATATCCAAAATCTATTCATAATATTCAATATATATGCAAATAATATCCAAAATATAGACATATCATCATGATTGTTTAATTCTGATAGGTATTTCCTATAGCAATGAGGTGTGTAAAGCATAAAATTGGCATTCTTTCTTTTCCTTGTCAGAGAAAGACGGGTAAATACAGATTTGAATAGGCTTTCTTCCAAGTTTAACTAGTATATTACTTTTATGCTTTATTGCCAAACTAGTAAATTTAAGAATGGATTCTTTTGGTTTAAACATGTTAAATTTAAGAATGGATTCTTTTGTTTTCATTTCTAGAATTAAATATCCTTATATTTATCAACAGGAAAAATTAATCCCCTGCCTGCTGCGACTGAGACAGGCTAATGATGAAGGTCTTCAGGCTGCTGTTAGAGAAACTTTAGCTCTGATTGGATATACAGACCCTGTGGAAGGCTGGGGAATTCGAATCCTCAGCATTGATGGAGGAGGAACAAGGTAAAATTTCTGGGGTTTTACATACTTGTAACCTTTTTCATACTTTAACTAAAAGTAAAATTTCAGTCTCTCTTTGAAAGGTAAATGTTCAAAGTGGTAATTAATGAGTTACATTTCTGTTATGTTTGACTATCTGAGGGACGAGTATTGTTTTCTTATGCATTTCTGCTTGAATGGTGTTTGTTTTGGTGTGTTTTGCCATGCACAGTTGTCTCACTCTGTCCCAACAGAGTTCACATGGCTGCATGCCAGATACTGTTTCATGCTAGAGGAGCACAAATCTGATGGTCTCTAATGCATCTCTCCCATTATTTCAGATACACTGAATTGAAGCCAAGCAAACCCCACACTGGAAAATACTATGCCCCAGGGGACATTATATAGCCTTGTTAAGAACAAAATTTAAGTGCTATGTAGTGGGGATGCAGCCCAAATCTGTCCTTAATCTACATCCACAGATCACCAAGACTTTGCTGTAAAGCAATATGGCTCTAGCTGTTGAATACTGTTTTCGGTATGCCTGAGTATGTCATTCATACTTAGTATTCATCATTCTGTTTTAACTGTTGCTTGTTGAGTTCTGCTGTTCTTTTATTTCCTGAAATATTCAGGATTTTTACTGTTGCAGTTACTCAAATTTAACTAGTTATAATGAAGCAAAGGCAATTGAAAAATTATTAGAGCTATGTAAGATAAGACTGCCATTGTACATGAAGGGGAATTTTGTGTTTCAGGGGTTTAGTTGCACTTCAGACTCTACGGAAACTAGAAGAACTAACTGGAAAGCCGGTTCATCAACTTTTTGACTACATCTGTGGTGTAAGCACAGGTAATTATTAAGCCACAAGTTGGAGTTTTACTATCAATGTAGTAAAAGAACATCTGAGAATAAGTATAGATTTTGCAGTTTCTGACTTAATGTGTGAACTCGGAAAGTACAGTTGTGACTTCTAGAATCTTTTCTTCTGAATTAGAACTTTGGGTAGTTCATGATAAACTTTTGGCTTCATACTGATTTGTTGTTTTTTCAATTTACATGAAATCTTCGATTTGCACACAGAAACCATTATCTTTGGTATTTATGGAGCTTTACAGACTACTAAGGTAATATCTCTCAGGAATTGAAACTGGTCAGTCATATTTCCTTTATTAAGTTAACAGCAATATTTCATCTTTCTTAATTACCTGCCAGTAAGACAGAATGTGCCTTGTAGCAAGATCTTGAATGACCTAAATTAGAGGAAGTGGTCAGTGCTGTGGTGCCCTCTGTTCGTATTCATCTGTACAGGCTGGAGAAATGGCTTGGCAGGTTCAGTAAAGCCAAATACAAAGTCCTCCATCTGAGGTTGGCTGATGGCCTAGAAACCAGCTTTGCAGAAAAGGACCTGGTCTTGATTGGAACAAGTCGGACGTGGATCATCACTGTACTCTACAGCAAAGAAAGCTGACCTTTGGCTTGCATGGACAGGAATGTACCCAACAATTTAAGGGTCTCTGTTTGGCTGCAAATGCCTTGTTATGGGCTCCTCTAGAAGCCCTTAATCTTTTAGGTATGTTTTTGTACACAAAGGGTGAATCTGGCGGCGAGCCAAGTAGATGATCAGGGGACTGGAGTTCATGACATGTAAAGGAGAGTGTACAAAAACTGGTTTTATTTGGCATTGAGAGGAGAAGGCTAAGGCTAAACCTTTATCCTGGTTCAGCTAATGGGAAAATGAAGAAAAGATGGCTCTAGAATAATTTTGAAGGTGAACAGTCATAGGAGAAAAGCCAACAGACAAGCTGGAATATGGGAAGTTATAATTAGGTATCATGTTTTTCTTGCAGGGATGGTCAGACACTGGAAGAAGTTGCCTGCACAGGCTTTGTAATCTCCATCCATGGAGACTGGCTGAACATAGTCCTGAGTAACCTATTCTAATTATACCTGTTGGAACAGGAGGTTGGACTAGATAATGTCTACAGGTCCCTCCCAGACTTAATTACTCCTGTGACTCAAATGATAAGTTACTCCTCCCTAGCAAGCAGGAAGCATAAGTTTCTCCTTCAAAGACAGTAATCTCCTTTAGAAATTGTTAGACCAGGTAACAGCACAATGACAATTTCTGACATAGGAGGTATGCTGTAGTTTACTAGTGCAATTTCCTTTAGAAACCCACATTCTTCAAATTTTTTGCTATACTTATATTCTATACAGTTTAATTCAGAAATTATATTAAACCCAGAACACCATGAGTAGATAATATGTGTTTCAAGAGATTTGCTTAACAGACTCAGAATAGTGAAGGAAAATGTTTAGGTCTCTTAGACAGAATTTGTAGGCACAATATAGTTCCCTACTTTACATTTTTAATAGTCTTCCAAATAAACCCTGCATTGGTTAGTATAACAGTAAGTGGTTGTTTCTTTGGAAGATGGTTTCCCTACAAAATACTTCTCCAGTGTCATCTTCAATAATAATAAAGGTGTTTTACCTTGGGTAGAGATGCCTCATGTTCTTAATTTTCTCCCACTACTGTCACTAGAACTAACTTTGTTTTTAATTCTTCTGGAAATTTTGAGATTTATGACTGCTAGTAAGTACTTAGCATATTATTTTAAATTTTTTTACAGTTTACACAATTAAGCTTTTGTCTGCAGTTTTCCAGTTTGCAATAATAAATGAGAAAACATGGCTGGGTGAGGTTGTGCATGTCTGCCAGGACTGCTGGCAGTTCTGTTTGTATTGACAGTACATATGCTGATAGTCTTGCAGCTGAATGAATTGTGCTTTACAAGAGTGATGGATTAGATGATAGAAAGAATGCCTCTTGTGCACTGCACTTCTCTTTTCTGCTGCAGTTTTTGTATTTCTTATTACTGTTTTTCTCTTTTGCCTTTGAAGTTTAGAAATGCCCTTCCTGTGTATTCAGCATCACTGTCTTTGTAGTTAGCTTCCCTGTGCTTCTCTTCATTGGGTGTCAGAGGCTGTAAATGTGGGCAGTCACAGAGAAAGATCATTGCAATGATGCTGTAATAGGTCCTGCGTACTTTGAATTTGCTCACCAAAATAGCAAATGTGTGATACTGTAGAACTGGTGCTGGAGAGTTTAGAGAAGAAAATGTAGCAGACGATTTGCATGATGTGGGGAAATGGTGTTTCTCTGGTGCTAGGCGTTAACTCTGCCTCGAATACAGGCATCTGGTGGTTTGGCAGTTTAGAAAGTTTCTCTTGATGAAACTTTGTGTCAAGCAGGCTTAGGTTGCCTTAAGCATGTGTGCTACCTTTTTAGGAAGCTGGGACCATAGATCCACTAATGCTGTTATCACAGTGGTGGGCGTTGTAAGAATGAAAAAGGGCTTGGAAGTCATGTTTCCTTTAAAGCCATCTGTAGCTTCCTACATGTAGTTTTTTCTGCACATGCGTTATAGTCAAGTCTATGGCATTTATTTCCAGACTGAAAAAATCATGTGTCCTAATTATTCCTAATGCTCAATTACAGGTTCTCACAGTGTAGTGCAACTAGATTTAAAGGTTATATGCGTCCCTTTTGGTTTAATATATCTAAGAATTGTAGTAATGCATTAATTGTGTTTTTCCACAATCCTTTTAATGGTATTTAGCAACAGTGCTTTTTGAATGCTGTTATTTTGTTCCTACAAGGGTAGGTCATAATTTTTTGTAGGCATACACTAGATGGCAGCATGTATGAAACTAATTATAAGTGGTTGCAACCAAATGTAATCCAAACTACTGAAATCTTCTTTATTTTTCCAGAATTTTCCTAGAATACATCTCTACTGACTTAAGAATTTGCATTGTAGCAAATAATGCTCCAAATAAATTTTTAATACCACAGCAAAGATTTCTTTTACTCATTTCTCTTTCCATGTAAAGTAGTATATTTAATTTGCTTTCTGCCGTATGCTTGTTGTCATCTACAAAATGAAATAATGTAATTTTTCAACTTCTCATATTTCTGTTTTTGAAAAGAGACTTTTTCTACCTTGTATATATTCTTTTCAAACATGGTTTGTGATCTCTGACCAGGAATTTAGTGATATAAATATCAATTGATCTTGCTGTTTCAAGACAGGTATTCTGTTAAACAATGAACTATGCTCATAATTCATCTTTGTAATCTTACTCCAGGATACATTTTACATTGCAAAATATTTTTTTTTTCCAGGAGCTATCTTAGCCTTTATGTTGGGGTTGTTCCATATCCCCCTGGATGATTGTGAAGAGCTGTACCATAAGTTAGGATCAGATGTTTTTAAGCAGAATGTCATTGTTGGAACAGTCAAAATGGGCTGGAACCACGCCTTTTATGACAGTGATATATGGGAAAAAATGCTCAAGTAAGTAAAAGATGATCAGGTGAAATATAGTTAGTGCAATGTCTGAGTGCATTTGTTTTTGTCATTGCTTCAGTGGTGCACAGATCCTTAACTAGAAAGGATTAATTTATACTCTCATTCTTTTGAAATGGCTGTTTTCATATTTATCAAAATGTTGAAAGCTTTTAATGTAATGATTTGCGTTTCTGGGGAATAAAGTAAGCTTTACTGCACTGATTTCTGATTATATTCCTGTATGCTTGCCAGCTCTGCTTGATCTGACTCATTACAGATTTGCTACAGATTTTACTAGCCACCTGCTGTGCCCTTTTTTCTTAAAGGAGATTGGTGAGAAATGAAATAATGTAGTGTAGTAGGGATTTTTTAATGTTTGCTACTATATTGGAGGGCTTTGTCCTTTGTCACTTTCTTTGAAAGGGAAATGACCTGAAAGGGTTGCAATGAAAAATTATCTGCAGTGTCAGAGTTGCCTGGGAAGTGTATTCATATGCACTGATGGCTATTCAGGAAAAGCCACTAGAAAGAATTATTATATTACAGGTTTTATTTCTTAGTTTTATTCATCTGTATTTGTATTGACAGTTCAATTGTTTATAATTTTGAGCAAACTAATGTCATAGTTTCCCAACCAGCATTAATTGATCCCATCACTGAAAGACCTGACACAATCTTTTCTGACAGAAAATGTAAAATGGTAAAAGGTTCCTTCTGATAAGTAATAAGTTACAGTGGAAATGTGATTAGTCTGTTCTATGGGATTAAAAGAGTTTTTATGACATAACAGTGGGAATACCAGTGCTGTCTGATTTCTAAGATTTTCTCCGCTTCTTTGATGAAGTGGAGAGAGGAGCTTCTAAGCACCTGTTCTCTGTGCTCTTGCATATTTTTAGAAATAAATAAATTTGTCAAATCAATATAATGAGTTTTTCTTCTCAGATATCTGAAAGTCTGTTTTTAGAAATTAGATTTTTCTGTCTTCCCTCATTACTTTTCCAATTAAAAGAAGTCTTGTGAAAATCACAATATCCTCATGTGAAAGTATTTTACATGCCTTTAATTAAAATACTGTTGTTTTTCTGCAGCTTCATGTAGCACATGAAGGAGGTAAAGAATTTTACTCCTGTGCAATAGAGGCACAGGTAATTAATATATTATCCATAGAGTAAATTAAAAATTAAATGTGCTGAACAACAAATGACTTCTTGGTGACCTGCAATGTTAAAGGGAGATGATATGCCTGAACAGTATTTTGTTGGAGGGATTCCTAGAGGCTTCCCTGTGGTGTGGGGGCCTGGAGCTAAGAAGGGAATTGTAAGGTTTTATAGTGTCTCTTTACAGTGATATTGAAGGTCAGGTCTAACATTGTCATAGCACGGGGAAACTGCTTTATGTTTTGCTTTGAATTTAAAAGCATTACTTGTGCTGTGTGCATTTTTGTAGTTCAAATGGTAATTTGTCAGCCTTACTTGAAATAGGAACAATCCATTGACAACGTGCAGACACATGATACATGTTTAGTCTTACCACAATATCAGTGCTGGTATTTTCTGTCAGAAGGTATTCTTGCTGAAAATAATTAAGTTGATGTTTCATCAGGTTAATGTTCCATGCATTCGTGGGGTATATTATAAATTGCATTTCAGAAAATGACAACCATTTTTGGTTAACTGACGTGTTATTCTTTGGTATGGTTTCATTGGTTTATTCATTGGGAATTGGTTTCATGTGTTCTGTGTGTGCCTGTTTTAACTCCTTTTATGTATTTCTTTAGTTGCAATTTGAGGGCCGGTTTTAATAATTTACATTATGCGGAAGATTTTACTTGCAGCATATCAGTGCATGTAATGCTACATTGAATTGCATTTGTAAGAACCTGGCTTATAGTTCCCACTTTTCTGTTTTCTTTTGACTGTTGTTGACATATACAATTTTCTTCTTGCATGCTGTCTTAAGAAACTACTGGAGAAATTTGGTGAGCAGCTAGGGGTTTTCACAAGCTAGCTGAAACCTCATGTTGGGAATTTATAGTCTTGAGAAGCAATCAATCACTATGGAGCATAGGATAAAAATTACATGTTCATAGGAAAATGGATAATGCATGTGTCTGAGAATTATTAATTAATATTAGAATTATTACTCAAGTAATAACACTTGAGTATTTATTTTGCTGAGTGAAATATAAATTGGCACTGCTCTCTACTGACTAGATGGGCAGCACATGGCATAAAAGGCTCTCCTGTTTGGTAAAGATGTCATAGTTTCCTGGTACTACTGTTGTTGTCAGAAGAGGATAAAAGTTACAGTTTTGCCTTTTGCATGGAGTGCTCTTTCTCCAGAGTATTTGCATCACTGCTGTAGCCCATTAGAATGTTTCTTCCAGCAGATGGTTGGCAATATGTTCTTTATAGAATTATTGAAATAAGTGCTGCAATATTAGTGACTTGAAGCAATGAAAGAGCAATGTTTGTGAAAGAGACTCATTTAAGTAGGTCATGTCTAGAGGACATAGGTCACAGACAGACACAAACAAAGTAGATACATGGAAAAATAGGATGGCACAAGAAATTAGGTGTAAAGTAATAACCACTGAGTGCAACAATGTAAAACGCTTACAGGATATAAAGTAACTTTAATATCAAAAGTGATTTTGGTCTGTTTTCACAGACAGTTTAATGAAACAACTGTATGCTTGTGTTCAAACAATATGATTCAGTGTGTGACAGCTGGGATTACAAATACAAAAAATACTATAGTGCCATTGTATTAATTTACAATACAGTTTCATTTAAAATATTCTTTACAGTCCTGGTTTCCCCATTTTAGAGAATATTTCTGTTGCAAGTTTAGGGAAAAAGTAGCCAGTGACCTAAAGACGACACATATTAGGAGTCTTTATCATTAACAAAAGCAAAAAAGTTAAAGTGGTCCTTTGAGATAGTAAGACTTACCAGTTTCTTTTCTTTGAAAACAGGGGACTATTCAATAGAATTAAAACTAGAAGACTTTATTTTTTAACATAGTATGTGAATAAACTGTGGAATTACTTCTGCTGTGGCTTTGTAAAAGAAAATTAAACAGTGAGATAAATACATTTATTTACTACGCAATCACAGTATTAATGCTCTCAATAGAACTAAAATAAATGTGAAGGTCATATTAAACTTTTCTCCTTAGACTGTAATGTCTGAAGCTGCACAGTAGTTTAACTACTCTGGAGTATCAGTTTCTGGCCTTCATAAAAAACAGGATGTGATGAGATAGTTATTCAGTTCGACGGTTCCCATAATTAAGCAGAGGATATTGCTTATGCATTTTTTTTTAATCTTTGCATTTGGGGTTTGGGAAAAAATACCTAATGCAGACATTTCAGAAGTAGATGAAAGTGATGCAAATCAGCAGATGTCTTTGATATCTCACCTCTGTCAGTCTCATTTCTTTTATACCTACTTCATGGTTCTGCATGCCTTCATCTCCTTCTGTAATCAGTTAGTGAGTGCAGACGTCACTCTTCCCCTTCAGGCTGGTGATTCTGAGACTAGAATCAATGCAAAAATAAAACAGTGCTACTGGTACAAGAATTGTGTCAGCGGGAGTTTTCCATCGTAAGACTGGAGCCTGCCTTCCTTCCTTCCTCCCTGTCAGGGACATGTATGCAGCTGTCCTTCAAGCATAAATATCCACTAGAAGAGCAGCAAATTGTCCTAATTGCACATACAGTCTGCATGGAGGACTGCTGCTGCAGTAGCCTTTTAAGCTTCTTTTATTTTCTGACCTGAGTAGATTGATAATGGTGATGACTTTAATAGTGGAAGCGCTACTCCCTCCTGTCATGGGTGCAAGCTGTAGATGGATGACCTCATAACAACAGCACGTGGAATATCTTTTCTTAAAAAGTGTGGCATTATGGAAAACTGTCATTGCAGAATGAGGTAGATGCACCACCAGTGTTTGGGTAGGCTGTGTTCTAGGGGAGGAAGAAAGCTTGCTGATTTAAAGAAAAGCCTGTTTGGAATCATTATCGGTGACCACCTACTCTGTAGGAGTTCTATACCTTTATTGTAAGCAAATCAAAGTTGAAGTATATGATGAACTGAGATTACTGGCTAGTATGGTAACTTGCTCCAGTCTCCTCTACTGTGCAGAAGGGCTATCTTCTAGTTAGCAACAGGAATACTGACCCTGATATGATGAGAAATTACAATGCAGACCATGAGTGTGATTTATAAAAAATGTATTTATGTGAAAAAATATTACCTCAAAAAAGAACATTAAATGCATATTGGATTAGTGTTATGGAAGACTATGTGTAGATGTTTTAACTTTCTTCTAAATCATATGGAATGCCATCTTTCTGTCTGTAGCTTTTGTTCCTGTACTACTTACTAGAATGTACTGCAGAAGAATGATTTTCCTTTACTGCAGAAGCACTTAATGATTCCTAAATGTAGGAAAGTATTTTGCCTAACTATGTAATTGAGTAATACTAATGATTTATGGTTAAATAGGTGAACTGAGTAACTTAAATTAAGACCTCTTCACTCTTCAGACTTATTTCCAACAGACTAGAAGGTTTGAAATATCCATTCAATCCATTGAAGTCAATTGTAGAAATCTAATTGTTAAAGTGAAATACAAACATTGCTCCTTTTAAATGCAAAGGTCTCAGAAATAAGGATGATAAAAATATATGTCTTGTTCATACTAAACTGATGGAACATTTTCAATTTTTTATACTTTCTTGTAGAGAAAAAATGGGCTCAAATCTTATGATTGAAACTGCAAGAAAGTCCAAGTGTCCAAAAGTAAGTACTGTTTTTTAAGGTAAATACTAATTGTATATTTCACAAGTACTTCTGAGAGTTCTGAGTAAATTCTATACACAGAAGAATATTGGATAGACAGCATGAATGTTGAAGGGCTCTTTAGGTTTCCATATGTGATAACCCATGCTTTTAAAGGATAAAAATTAATTAGATTCTTAACTTTTGGCAGCAGTTTCTCATATTTTTCATACTTCTTGTTAGAATATATTGCAGAGATGTTAAAAAAAAACCCTGTAAGTGTAGAAATACTGGGTCAACATTTTGGGGTTGTGCAAAGCTTGGTTTTTTCATGTAAGAATTCTAGTGTCTGGAGATCCTGTCATGTCAGCTGTGATCTGTGTTGCTGTGTTGTAGGAGGACAGGGGTTTTTCTCACTTTGTTTGGAGTACCTGTTTTTCTCCAGTCATGTTTTTGGGCCCCAGGACCTCTTCTCTTCCTGTATGATAGAAAAGGCAGCAAGTCATAGGAGGGGTGTTAGATACAGCAGCAGCACAAGAGTGAAAGATGAGAAAGCATGGGTATTTTATTTTTGGTGAAGGATAGGGTGTGAAGAAAGAAGAGAAATATAATAGGATATATTTCAGAACAATCTGTAATTAACAGGTGTTTTGGTGTCATAGCACTATATTCAAAGCTTTACTGTTAAATGGAAGATATTCACATTTTTCTAAACATAGAAACATGTGCCTTACTGACTGCGTTCCTAGTCCATGTCTAAAACAAGGACATGAAAAGGCTGGTGTGGTATGTTGCTTTCTGAGAGAGAAGCTATCCTATGTTGACTTGAAAGTTATCTTTGAACCGGGATCTTTGGCTTCCTTCCATGTTCTTCAGTAATAAAATGTGAATATAAATAGAGTTGAAACTAGCTGTTCCCAGTAATCACTTTATAGTGCTGTCAGTGGTGGCACTCTTTACAAGGCACAGCAAAATCAAAATAAAACATGCAGTTCTGTGCTCTGCTGCTGTTAAATTCATCGCAAGATGGGTTTTTCCAGAAGGTGCTGAAACTTGGACTTAGACTGCTGTACATGGGTATTGCCAAAAATGAAAGTATCCTTTTAATAAGTTTTCTATTAAATTTTCTGAAGTTATTTTTCTTACTGCTTCTGGTGCTTAGAATTAAACCTTCCTTTTGAAAAAAACAGGAAACTTTTCCGCCATCAAATGATGGAGTTCGAATCAGGCAGTTTTGCTTTTGCATTGTAATATGGAAGTTACACTTTTGTTTCCTATAAGGATGAATTTACAGTGAATAAAATTATTTAAATTAAGTAGCTGAAGAGTGAAAAAGCATATAGTGATATCACTATATGCTTATGATAGTGCCATTGAGTAGCATTTCATGAAAACACCCTACTCTGTAAAACAGTAAACAAGATGGAATTGAACACCCACTTGGCTGCTTAAGAGGGTTGTTTCCGACAGTGTCAGCCAAGCTGGCTGCATCACCTCTAAAGGCCTTGCACATTCTAACACTCATCCATAATTACATGTACTTTCTCCTTGTGGTTAGATCTTGTGGTAAGATACATTTTTAGTTGTGATTTTTCAATGGAAATACCATTTTGGCTTTTCACTTAGATAAACATATGTGATTTCTGTTATTGACATTTCAGTATCTTTACCAAAAAACCTTGAAAGACTTATGCTTGACTCTTGTGCAGCAGAGATTCTTACTACAATTCTTTAACTCCAGTTGCAATATTAAGTAATTATTTTCCTGGAGAAAGAAATTGACTGACAGTTCTGACATTCATATTTAATGGCATTGTTGTATTGCTGGTTACAGACTTCTGAGAATTAAATACTATTCCAAAAGGAAAAGTATTTAAAAATCATATAGTTGACACAGCATTTTGTTTTAATATCATGCATATTCATAGAAACAGAGTAGCCAGTGGAAACAATTAATTGCAGGTTAAAAATAGCATTTTCTTTAGGGATTTGGGTCGCTTGTTTGTGTTTTACTTTCACTTTTTAAAATTTAAACATTATAAAAATGTAAATAAATAATGAACTTAGTAAAATTCTAGAGGTGCATTGATGTATAAATTGAATTTCATATGGTGTGAAGCTTTCATTCTCATATTATGGTTATTATCGTCATATATAACTAATTTTGTTCCTCCTCACTCACTAGGTAGCTGCAGTAAGCACCATTGTAAACAGAGGAACACCACTGAAAGCATTTGTGTTTAGAAACTACAACCACTTTCCTGGTGTGAAGTCCCATTATATTGGAGGCTGTCAGTATAAGCTGTGGCAAGCAATTAGAGCATCATCTGCTGCACCAGGTTACTTCCAGGAATATGTTTTGGGCAGTGATCTTCATCAGGTAAGTTGAAAACTTCTCCTTGAGTAGGTATTTTCCAATTTTACACCTGAGAAAAAACATGGTTTGAATCTCTGAATCAAAACTAAACAAATAAGTTGGTAGCATAAAAGAAATTTAGAACAGATGGGGTAAGAAAGGATATTTTTAGCTTCTATAGCCCTTACAGAACTAGAAAGGCTTAAAAATCTTAGTCTTCTCAGTACAAACCTAAGGTCTTCTGATGTTGCTTTATTTTCTGACTGGAAGGAAACCTTATATGAGTTGTAAATTGCCTCTGACTTCCTGCTTGCAACTGGTATTTCACTGAGCATTATTTCACTAAATAGGTGGTGTAACTTAAAAATCTAACAATACTGTAAAATGTGGAAAAACAGGTTATACACTCAGCATAATTATTATTAGTGCACAATTTCAGTTTATGGTCTACTTTTTAATTCTTTCCATTGAAAGCTTATTCAACTTTACCCTGGTTCTGGGCTAGTAAGAAGAGTAAGAGAGGCCGCAGCAGTAAGATTAAACTTGGAGGACAACTGCAAAAGAAATTCCCTTGAGGATAAAGCAGTGTCTCCTATCAACAGTGCATGTTATTTAATTGTATTGCAGTCTCTCTTAGTGACTCTGATATGTAAAGAACAAAGCAAGTTAATTTCTTTTTTTAACCATAGGGTTTTAGTCCTCCAGTGCCCCTGTATTATTCTGCAGTTCTCCTGGTTTTCAAAGAATACTTCCTGCAATGCATACTAATTTAGAACTATTAGTATTTATTTTAATGAGTACCCAATGTAGATCTTCGGCAGAAAAGACCACAAAGGGTTACTGAACCAGAGACCTTCGATAAAGAGAGCATAGGATTGAATCATTTAAGTTTAATGAAAGCATCTGTTACATTTCTGTCATATTAATTCATATGATGGCATTAGCCTCAAATGCTGTAAAAAAAAAAGTAGCATATTTTGAGTAATAAGATGTACCTGGATCACATACAGGTGTCCATTGGAAGACTGTGTAATATCCTTAGCGTTCTCATGTGCTTGAGTAGTACTGAAATTTAAAGGCTAAGAGATAAATGAGTATAAGATGAAATAGAGAGAAATTAATTTGATAAAGAGGTGATGAAAAGAAGCATTGGTACAAACAAACAGCTAAAATTTCATTTGTAAAAAGCATAATTCTATATTTTGATTCAACATGTATGAAGTGATGAAATAATTCAGCTATATAAAAGCTCTGAATAAATTAAGGGGTGAAGGGTAAGGTTCAAGAGATTCTGAAATTTCTTTCATTTTATTGTTTCACTTTTTTGTTTAGTACACTCTTCCCCGGCTCCTTCCCTTATCTGACTGCCCCCCACAACCTTCCCAGTTATGGTACATCTTGTTATCCTCAGAACATTTTAATCAACTGCTATCTGAAATAAGCAAACAAGTTTTGAGGGGTTTTTAAATCTAAAAGTGGAATAACACATCAGGTTCCAAGCCAAAGCACTGCTTGAAATCCTGAAATGTGTTCATGTTCCATCTGGCCAAGGAAAACTGGGAAGGGAGCTGCTTTAGCCTTGGGAGCTGTTCCAAGCTACTTCTTAACTGATTGAATGGGTCAGTGTTAATCTATGCGAAGAAGTTTTCTTTCTCTTCTCACCTTTCCACCCCCTCTTTCCTTGAATTGAAAGTACTTGGAAATTGATCTGTGCTTTTACATGAAAGATAGCTGAATAAACAACATGATTTTATAACTTCTGCACAGTGCTGTATACGATTGTTTGTCTTAACATAGTTTCTGAATTGCCAGACTTGTGTGAAATTCAGTAAGGCTGATACTTATTTCATCTATGTTAGCTTTTAAGTCCAGTTTACCAGACTACAGAATGTATAATTAGTGTTAATGGAGATCAGATCCAGTATTTTCAGACACAAAGGGCTGGAATGAAGTCTACTTTATTTTTTCTTTGCTCCAGAGTCTTTGGACAAAGCCGTTCCATCTGATCTTACAAACCCTGTTTCCCAAGTTCAACATTCTTCTCTATTTGATATATTATAATTACTGGAAAGCAAGGCCTTAGGATACAATTCACCTTTGTCAGCCATAAAGAACTAAGTATGTTCTCAGTACTAAAACAGTTTATTGTAGTAGAACTAGAAGCTAAATTTTCAGATTGAAATTTTTTCATATTAGCTGAAAAATATCTCTTCTCCCCAGCCAAGAATGTTTAAACACTTGAATTCCTATAGTAAACACCTTTCATGTCTGACATGCTCTTCTTTCCCCAGATTACACTTTTCTTACCCCTTTTCTTACCACATCTCTATTTCCATAATCATTTGGTTTGCGTGGGGGTACTTGGATGTCCAGGTACTAAGTTACTACATGGCAAATGCTCCATAACTGTTTTCATGCAGCTTTCTAGCAGAGATTATAAATCCACTGCACACTCTGAAGCAACCTTGAATCCCCTTGTTTTAAACCTGGGGTAAGAGCTTCTGTGCACGTAGCTGATTGTTGCCCTTATTTTCCTGGAAGTTAATGGTGCCTCATTGGAAAATGCTAGTTATTCAAAAGTTTCATCTCTACTGAAATATCCAACATTAATTGAAAGAAATACATATGCATAAATACATTTTAAAATAGAATCCTAAATGCAGTCATTCTTCCTTAAAATAGCTTTCTTATTAAAATATGCTAATACTGGTAACTCTTTGTTCTTATAGTTCATATCATAAATATGGGAATAGTAGGTTCTTGTTAAGCATCTTTATTCTGAAAATGCACTGCAAGTGTAATTTTAAGTTCCTTGGTCAGTAGTACATCAGTAGTGTATATGGAAGATCTTGCTCTTTTCTGTATGTACACTGTCTAACAAATTGAACTGCTTTTGAACTACATGAATAAATGAAGCATAACATTTAGATGTTCTTGATAGTACTGTGATTTTTGAAAAGTGCATCAGCACAGTGTGCATTAAGTGTAAGTAATAATTCATGCCGAAGGCTTCAAAATCTTAATATAGTGTCAGAAAGATGGTATTTTAAGAATTTTTTCATTGATTGGGAACTTCCATTAATCAACATAATCTGTTCTCTGAACATAAACTGTGCTAGTTTCTTACTAATTTATATATAACCTGCCTCTGAAGTGTTGATATTTCTAAACAATTCCAAGAACAGAGGTATCCAAAATGTATGTGAAAATTCAGACTACTAAGTACAATATTTGTTTCCTAGCTTTGAAGTTTGGGACACTTTAAGAATTATAGAGAGCAGGTTCTGTATTTGTTTATCAGTTGGTTGTACATTTAAATCTGAATTAGAAACGCTCTGGCAGTTCATCTGACTGAAGACTCTTCAAATGTGTGAAAATACTTATTTTGATAATGGAAATTCAGTGTATTTTTTTTAGGGTCATCCTGCATATTTATGTCTTAAGTTATCTAGCTTTTGTTGGAATCGGAGTCTTTTCATAAACTGTATGAAGTAGCTGAATGAAAGTTACATGTAGGGTTGAGATGAATTCTTAAAGTTTTTATGTATGACTCTAGATTCTTATGGTGGAGTCATAGCTGAACTGAACTGTTGGCTTTGGGTTGCTTTTCTGTAATTGTAGAGTTATATGTGTATTTGTGTACATACATGTGTGCTCTTTCAGTGGAAACAATTCAATTTGATTTCCTATAGTGGGCACTCTCAATGTAAAGTGTGTTCATTTTTTAATGAGGTAATAAATTAGTTTTACAATTTTTCTGATGTCATTGTTTAGGAAGAGGTTTCTAGGTGTCTGAACATTACTTGTGCTGCAGGTGAGCTGATGACTTGGTTTGTTAAATTTCTGCAAAAAGCCATCAGTTGTTGCAAACAGCAATATTTACATTCAGGTCAATCATGCCGTGCTATCTGGTTCCGCTGTCAAGTAGGAAAAAACAGTGCAGCTGTTGGTAGATGAGGGGAGTAGGATTAATACTCTTTGTGGTTCAAAAGAGGAACACATTAACATTCAAAGGGATTTAATCCCTGTAACATGCTTCTCCAGGGAGCCTGACCAAGTCATGATGTTACATTATAGAAGCTGTATTGCCACATGTCATTACCTTTATTTTAAAATGTATTTTTTAAGCACCGAAGGCTCTTAACCTCTCCCCAGTCCTGCTACAGCCAGTGACATTTTTTTCCCTCTACCGCCCACAGTGGGGTGTTGCTTCTTATATCTATTTTTTTCCTTTTTTTTTTTTGCTGTAGTGTGAGAAGCGTTTGAGGTACTCAATAATATCACTTCAGTAGACAGTAAAGTATGCTGAGGAAATTATTAATTAAATTAATTAAAAGAGCAATTTAAAATGTAAGAAAATCATTATGCACACTTCATTTAATAGCTTTTACACTAAAAATGAAATTCTTCCCACAGGATTAATTCCAAGGGCAGCAGGGGTTGTGTATGCAATGGTGGTAAATTCAACAAAGCCATAGATTTTTCTCAAATAAAATATACCAAATTTAATACAAAGTACTTGATCACCTCTTTCTTGGCAGCTTCCCATGATTCCATTGCTGTATTACAGTTCCCTTTATTATAGTGCTGATGTTAATCAATAAGATTGTTCAAATAATTGTGTTTTCTTTGAGCAAGATCAGATAATAAAGCAGTTAAATTGGCACCTAGTCTGTTAGTGGAGTTTTAATAATGCAGGTGTAACAGGATGTGTGATGAGAATACAATCTAAAAATATAAAAAAATATGTAGTAAAATAGAAAATAAAACTAAAATTTCAAGTTACACCTTGATTGGAAAAAGATAATTCATGGTTTCTACATATTTTTGAACTTTCCCTTTCCTTTTAAGAGGTAATAAAGCTGTAAAGCCAATTCATCTTTGTAGCTTGTTACAGGAGAGGCCTTCAAAAGTGATTCACTTAGTGCATCCTACCCTAATTGGTTTTACATGGTAGCTTTTAAAATTAGATTCAAGGGTGCTTCCCAGGCTCTAAGAAGACATAGAATATAGGTCACATTGAAGTTCTTTTCATTCTTAGGATATGCCACGGTGATCAGTATGCACCAGAGCTTATGCAGACTGCGGTTTAATAGGTGTATCTTGTTCTCACAATGATAGAAACAACTCTTTCTTTGTTTCTCTACTTGTTGCCATACACATTTGCCTGCAGCCCTCAAGGCAGTGTTGCTCACTGTTTAAGGAAAAGGGAATTTACTGGAACATGTAAGCTATATGGATATCTGCATTTCTCTCTTAGGGATTCTATAGGTTTGGATAGCAGCTCTGAAGGTGGATGCACACTGTGCAGTTTACCAGCCTTTGTGAAATTGCTGTAGTTACTGTACCATTGGTATTTCGCAGAGCAGACTGCTTGAAAGATTCCCTGCAGGGGCTTGCTAAGTGACATGTTATTGGCAGATTTGTTTAGTATAATGAAATTGACTGTCTGTTGTTTAGGCATTTAACTTGGAAGCATTCACATTTTTATCTCAATTGTTTCAGAGTGACGTTCTCCTAATGCAATCTTCAGAGTGCTTATTTAAAAGAAGAAACAAGACCTTGCTCTCAAATAAGCTGTATTCATTTAACTATTTTTTTGCAAGACTTCTGAGTCTTGCAATGTATCACATGTCTTGTATGTTCACATGTATCTTCAGTGGCACTGTTGGCCAGCTAGTATTTCCTATAAAATAAATCTTGTAAAATCAGAGGAGGTTGCATAGAGTGGAAAAATATGAACTGAGTCTATTCAGTAAACTTTGTACAGACAATCTAGGCTTTACATTCATGTTCTGATGTTGCAGCCATTGTTTCTTAGATGAAAATAGCTTATAGCTTTTATTTTCCTAGGTGGCATATTTGTCCAACACTGACCTAAATGGGGCCATATTTCCAAAGAAAATAACCTTGTGATATTCATTGCAAATAAAAGCCCAAGGGTGCAGTGAGACTATTGATGTAGTTTTATCTGTTCCCTCAAAGAAAGCTTGATTTTATAATATGGTGGTCTGGTGCTTAATGTGAAAAATCATTTCATGTTTTGTCAGCTACCATCAGGCCTTGAATTTGCCTTCTGTTGTAGTTTAGGATGCTGCCCTCTTGCCATGGTCACAGGGGATAGGAATAATTTTCACCATGCATACAAATGTGCATTAAGTTCAGTATCCAGTGCATTTCCATTCATTGAATAGGGCACATTGTCTAAGCCCTATTTTAATGTACTGAGCTTTTCTTCTAATACAGATTAATCTGTGGTGTTCATTTTGCCAATCTGAAATAATTTGGCAATCTCTTCAAAGTTTCTTTGCATTTCAGTGTTTCTTTTACTTGGGGTACATTTGTGCTGTTATTTTTAGTAGCAGGTATATATATATATTTATATTGAATTTTGGTTACAGAATTTAATTATTTCAGCTGACATTTCCATAGGAAAAAAAATATAATCAGGGAATACAGAAAAAAACAATTTCTCTCAGATCAAATTTAGTCCTCTGTCATGGTCACCACAACAGCATCATAGGCTGTAATAGATGATGATGTAAAGCTGTGTTTGCTGTTTCTACTCTTGCAGAAGTTTATTTCAATAAAGTATTTCTTCATTTTTCTCATGACCAGGAAATTTCACATTTTCACTCTTAAGTCTGTTCCTAACGAATGGATACAAATTCTTCTAGTGCAAATACTGTTCTCTAATTTAATTAACTTTTTTTGTTGTAGTATTTACCCTTCTGATGCTTATATAAAAACATATATTTTTTTTTTATTTTTTTAGTCTTAGGTATGCCAGTCTGTCTCAGTTTTGCAAAACAGACCCTGTTCTCTTTGTCATCCTAATGGTCTTCTACTGCACCTGCTGCATTTTGAGTAATCTTTCTTGAAACTGGACTATTCAGTATGTTTTTGGCATTGTGCAACACATTGTGCAACGTTGCAATTCTGCATATACTAGAATCAAAATCAGCACTTTTAAATCAGAAACAAAATTCAGAGGAGTTAACTTGGTCAGGCTGTAACACAGTATTCCATATGTTACTGTAACAATATGATGTGTTTCCTTTTTCAGTGGAAGATACAGCTTAGAGTTACACTTGCCTTTCCAGCTGAAACTTTATATGTTGGTGGTTTAAATCATTATGTGGTAGTTCTCTACTCAGAGATTTCTCATGATGGTTCTGATATCAACTGTATTTTGTCATCTGGCCATGTACTTCTTAATTTAGGGGACTTGTGAAAGTGCAGAATTTTTCTTTCAGTTCTTTATCCCCATCCACCTTCCTTCGCTGCGGATACAGATACTAGGTAGTTCATGTCCAAATCCTGAACCCTCCACAGCAATTATCTTCAGTAATGGATTTGCTTTATCTCTTACATTTTGTCCATTTTAAAATCAAATTCTTTAGCTGCAAATACAGTTTGTTTCAGTTGCACTGAAATTAAATCTAATGCTTGAGCCAAAATGTAAGGAAGGAAATTGTCTTAAGAAATATAGGTAGCTTGAACAGTTCTATAAATAAAGGAGTTTAGTTGGAAATCCAATTTTAGTTTGCAACTGCAATATGAAAGATAAAAAATTAGTGGAGTCTGTAATACATTTAGTCTGAAAGTTGTCTGTAAAGGTAGCTTACAGCATTGATTGTTACATGGTTTTGAACAGATGAATGACCCAACATGTTTTAAGTAGCATTTATAAATTATATCTCAATAATGAGCCACCTACATTCCCTATGGGTCACTACTAGTCTTTCTGTATTTTTCTCAATGCATTTTGATGTTCCTGACATTTTACTGTTGTTTAATAAGCAAGCAGCTAAAAATGTAGACCAATTAATTAGGAAAACTAATATCAATGAGTAATAGCAATAACACAGATCAAGTTACTGATGTAAAAATGTATTGAGTCTAAATGTTTCCATTGTTATCTTGTGAAACAAAATTTAATTTTTTAAGGTTTGAAAATTTAACATGGTCACATTTCATGAAGACTAGGATATCTCCGTATCTAGGATTCCTTGCACACTTGTAGTGGCTTAATATTAATGTAATGGTTTTCTGCAGCTCCTAAAGCTTTCTCCTTAGTCCAATATATTCTGCCATAGCAAATAGAGTATTTATGTGCTTCCTAAGTCGAATATTGTTAGCAAGGACAAAACTTTTAGACTTGAGTATCCTGTCATCATCTGAACACAGAAGGATTTTATTCAGACCCATGGGTTGGGGTTTTTTTTGGTTGGTTGGTTGGTTTGGTTTTGGGATTTTAACTGTACTATTGAACCTTTGTAAAAGAACCTGAGTCTCTCTGGGGTCAGTGTAGGTTCAGCCATCAGGGCTCATTTTTTCCTTAGATTACACAGTGTGACCTTTACTTATAATATTACAGGCAATTCATCATTTGGCAAACACAGTTAAAATACATACTGTTTTTGTGATGTGTGCTGTTGTTAGCAGCAGAATTAATGTAATTAGGTCTGTCATGCACAACTTACACTTTTAATGAAATAATCTGACAATATTTTTTATTGCCAAACAATTATTTCTTTTATGACATCTACTGATATTTAGCAGACTTCCTCAGCATCCTATAAGCATACATTTTCTGTATCTAACATAAACCCATAAATTCAGTGATGTCTTCAGAGCAGCTTGTCATTTTCTGTGAATTAATGACTCACTAGGATGAGCTAATAATTCAAGATAATCACTGAGGAGTCTACCTCAGACAGGCATTCATTCTAATGAATGTAAAATATATTATTTAATGTTTTGTATATAAGAGCAATAGTATTGACAGTTCTCTGAAGCACTGAACATGACATTTGGGTGTATGCCAATTGTATTATGGTGTTACTTGGGATAAAAATTATAAATACTGTAGGAAAAAAAAGTTGAACTGAAATGGAAGCTTTACAGTAAACTTTAAAACGTTGTTAGATTTATTTTTTTTTACTTTGTCATGTGATATCAGTATAAAGTCTCTCTGCAACTGGTGTGGCAGAAGTACAAATATAATTAATGCAACTTCAGATTTTCTTTAATTGTGAAAGAATGCATTAATGGAAATTTAATATTGGTGTCATCCAATAATATAAATAGAAATGCATTTAATTTTCATATGAAAATTAATGTGCAAATGTACATTATTAATGTACAAATGTTTTCTCTAAATTTTTCCCAATGCCAGTTCAAGGGAAATCCCTCTTTCACTGCACTCTTCAGAACTATGACAAGTAACTTAAGTGTTTATTTTTCAAGTGTCTAAAGAGAAATCATAATTTTGAGACAGCATTTCAAAATAATGAATACAAGATGTTTATTTCAGGAGTCTAAAGGAGTGCTCTGCTTCTCCCTAAATAAGGAATAAGTTCTTTCTGTAGTTGTTAGAAATTTGGTGTATAGGAGGATTGCATTTATATCTGTCACCAATTAGGACCTCTGTTGGGAACCAGCATGTTGCAGAGTATATTATAATTGTATGTAGATGACCCAGTAGTCTCCTTCTTAGCATGAAGCAAGGGTGAATCTTCCCAAATAAATTGGATTAAATATTTGTATAAGGAGACAACTGTAGGTCATTGTATGCTTTATAAAAAATTACTGAAGTTATTTTAAAAAAATCTCACTTAAAAAGCAAAGTGGAACACACCGTTAGAACAAACTGTTCTTGATCACTATACATTTTTGAGATTTGTTACAAATATTGGTGTCACCATCCATTGCTTGTCAGCAAGATAAAGAGAAAACAATTTTGCTTCTGTCCTGTTTCATGCTTATAAAATTTTATATATTTTTGACAGATAGTTTGTTTATGAAAATAAAGATTTCCTGTATTACTGGGAGCTCCTCTTCATCAGTTTCATCCTCAGTAGTACTGACCAGTCTGACTGATTACTCCCAAGAGGAGAGCTATAATTCATGTATATTTCAAACATATTTGTATATATGTAACAGAATAACATAATCATGTAATCTTTGTATTGAAAAGGGAGTATTTGTGCTGAATGCTATAGGGGGCTTGTTTATTGTATAGTCAAATCTGAATATATAGATTTCTTTTTCACAAAGCATATGTCAAAAACTATAACTTTTTTAGCCCCGTGATGCTTGACTGAGGAAGCCTTAAAGCTTAGAATACATGTACTGACATTTTCATAATCACACTGGGTGCCCAGAGCAGTGAGAGGACTAGGCTGGGATGTGTATCTTGAAGTTAGCTGAATTGATAGACCTTACTACTTTAGGCAGGGAAAGAATTCTCTTTCTCATTCCTGCCCTCTACTCTGAGGACATTTGCTGCTACATACATAAATGTATTGGGATGATTTTATAAAATGATTTGGCAAGGCATACCCATTTACTTACTGAAAGTAGAGTAAATGTTTTTAAAATAGTTACTTTAATTTTTCTAAGAAGTAACCCCTTATTACTATGCAGCAACTCCTCAAACTCCTTATTTGCAGCAACTAGACTTAAGCTTATCTTAAGCATGTTTATTATATTTATGTTGACTTTAAGCACAGAATTTAAAAATACTTCTCAGAAGTCCATTCAGAATCTTAGCTTGTCTTGTCCTGTAATAGCTTTGTACTAATTCTGTCTCTGCTTTTTCACAAAGACAATAAAAGTAAACAACAGAGCAAGTCTGTAAGAGTGAACTAAAATGCAAAGCATGTCTGCATAGGCAGTGATGTGAAGTGGTTACTATGGAGCCAACAAACTCAGCTTCCAAATATCAGACTTGGCTTTCATACATTATATATCCTTCATTCAGTGCTAGATTATTTTCTTCACAAAGTTTAGTATCATTTAAATGAAACCGTGCAGTGCACGAGGTGTTATACAGAACAATCACAAGGCTCAACTTGAGTCTGACAGAATTAGGAAATGCAATGAGAGCCTATGAATGTAGTGAATTTTCTTGTGAGAAATTGCTCTCTCATGGTAAAGTATGGTATGATTTTTGAATTTTAGTATCTTAATTTTAAATAATCATTTTCATAGTATTGACCTAAGTATGTCACTGGTGATTTTATGCCCATTCACCATAATTATTTAAATAGGAGAAGATTTTCAGAAAGTCCTGTGCTACCAGCCTCCTGAGTGCTCTGGAACACTTTCTTTGAGACTTTGCAGTCCATTTTCCCCCTGATTGTAGAATTCGCACCCATCTATTTTATAAAGTTTAACCAGGCCTTTCTGTACCTCTAGAACTGTGCAAGCAAGGAATCTCCATCAGAGTTTTTATTGGAGCATTTGTTTACAAAAGGTGCATTTTCCTGCTTTAAATAATTTAAGATCTGTATGTCAAGTCACAGGGGAGCTTCGCCTGACCATTTTGCAACTATCAAAACAATGATAGAAGATACCAGCTACAGCTTTAGACTCCTTGTTACCTACCAGCAAGCCCCAAAACTATGGTTACTGTTGCATTAAGGAATTTTTGTGAAAAAATCTGTGGGAAAGAAATTAATTGGCTTCATCTGGGAATAAGATATTAAATAAACCAGAACAAATGAATGTTGTTCAATGAATGTGTACCACCTGGAAAACCTTTGATGAAAGACTGAAAACAATGTTCTAATCCCTGAGTTCACTGCTATCACTAGCAAATTTGGGGTAGTATTATTAAGTTCCATTTTAATATTAACTTATCTGATTACTTCCACTAATTTTTGTTTAGAATTTTTTAAAAAAGCCTTTTTTCCTAGTGCTTCACTGCATGATGATATTGGAAGAGTTATGCCCCCTTTTCTTGTATCTCCTTGCATTAGCATTCCTACTCCAGCACTTTCTGTTTGGTGTACTGCCAGCAAATTAAGTTGACTCAAGTGTAGAATGGTTTTGCAAAGTTCAGCAGATGAAGCAGTGTCTGGCCCCTGCCACTGCACTGAGCATAGCTGCAGAGAAGAGAAGGGGTGACTCATGTGTGTTTGGGGAAGTGAGAAAGAGAGTTTGCTGTAGGATTGAGATCTAGCTAAATGAGGACAGCGAGGGAAATGGAGGGAAGGCCAGATAATCCAGGAATGGGAGAACAGAAAGAAAAAGGGATCTGACCTAGCTCTTTGCCTAACACTGAGTCGTGAGTCAAAACTGGGGCCAATTCCACCTGTTGTGGGTATAGGTCAACAGTTCAGTTATTTGATGGGTTCCTGTAAGTTACCCTTTCTATTAAAGATTGCAAGGTGTGAATCATAGACCCATTTATGTTGGAAAAAACCTACAAAATCCAGCCATTAACCTTATACTGCCCAGTCCAGCACTAAACCATGTCCCTAAGCACCACATCTGAATGTTTTCTAAATACCTCCAGGGATGGTGACTCCACCACTTCCCTCTTCAGTGTGTTCTAATGTTCTTTGATGAAGACATTTTTCTTAAATATCCAACCGAAATGTATAGGCACTCCTGGCACTACAAATTTTACATTTTCCACAAGACTGAGACTGGGCTGATAAAATTCAGTTTCTAATAAGAATGGATTTGGAAAAGTAATTTAATTTTACAGCGCAAATTACATGCATCATTCATGCAGTATTTCTTTATATAGAGTAGAACCTTAGGAAAACTAGGAGGAGAGGGCCTCAGGTGGTTATCTAGTCCAACCTTCTGTTCAAAACAGGCTAAACCTCAAAGTTGGGTTGCTCAAGACTTTGCCCAGCTTAGTTTTGAAAATATCTGAGGATGGAGATTCCACAGTTTCTCCAGCTCTTTTTCTGTATTTTTTGAAAGAATCTGAGTGTTTCTACTTTAGACAGTGAAACACTGTGATTAGCTTCCTCCTTGACTTTTTCATGGGGTAAGCAAACATAGTTCCCTCCATCTCTTCTTATATATTGTGTTTCAGGCCCCAACCATCTTAGTGGTTCTTTACTGTATGTGTTCCACTTCTTCAGTGCTTTGTAACTGGGTGTGCAGAGTATCTGTCCCCAGTCTGGCCTTGTGCATACTGAGTAGAAGGGGATAGTCACTTCACTTGATCTATTGGTTTTGCTTTTAGATCCATTGTATGTTGATAATATAGTAATTAATTGAATATTCTGTTCATGTGGCCTCTCTTTTTTCTGTATGCACACAGGCAGTACCATTCCCTAGGGACATAGCTAGCAATACACAGGAAAGGAAGACATTCCATCTGTCAAAAAGGATCTAATAAAAAGAACCGAAAAGGTTTAGGGCTGCACGTAAAGTTAGCATTGCTTTGTAGAATTTGAATTGTAGCTTGAAACTTATAGTATAAGTTAAAACTTGACACAGTATAAGTTAAAATATCTCTTTATATCAACGAGATTTTTGCAGCATCATATGTGGTATAAGGATCATTATTCTGTTTGCATTATTTTGTATTGAGACAGACAGGGATTGATGTTGCATCTCTGCAGCCATAGGTCAGATAAATTTGCCTTGTTTACTTCCAGTTGTTTAATTGCATGGAATTTTAGAGTGGCAAGAAAGCTCATGAAAACTGCCTTGGATGAGTAAGCTGTTGTTAGTTACCAAGACATTCCATACTACTGGCAATCAATCAGTATTTATGTTTATTGCATGTTGGTTAATGTATTTTCATAAATATATTTTAAAAGCTGCATGCTTACAATAAAATATTTAAATTAGTAAGTTATAAGTAATTTAGATGAGTTTACAGCTATTTTATATATATATATAAATATATATTTTATAGCTATAAAATAAGTTCAACAGAATCAGAAAAATAATTAAGACAGATTTAGGAGCTCTTCAAAACAAGGATCAGCGGAGTTTCTTGTGATCTCAGTATCTTATGTACAAAATTGTACATAAAATAAATCAGTGATCAGTATTATCTTACAAACAAAATTGTGAAGTCAATCACTTGGGAATTCTGTTCCTGTGTCTCAAAGGCAAGCATGGAGAAGGATGTGTCATAATTTCTTCAAATTAATTTAAAAATATTTAGATCTGGCTTTCATATTTCTGTATTGCTAGGTCAGTAGACTTATTGGGATGGGCTTTTTTCCAGTTTTATGAAGTTAGAGGAATTCTTTAGAATCTGAAGTGTTAGTTTCTAGTCTTTAATTTTCAGAATGTTGTTTACATTTTCTTACAATGCACATAAATGTGAAATTGTAACTAATTCTAAAAATGGTGAAAGTACTTTTTCACAAGAATTTTAGCTTTTGACATAATTAGCTGTATGGTTGCTGGAGCTGCATATTTCAACAAATTACTGCAGTATTTCCTTCACTGAGTCCTTGATAGTACAGTTTAACTAATAGCATTATTTACTCCTTTAGTAGTTGATCATTATCAGCAAAAGCAGTATGATGAACATTGCTTTTTTAACAGAGTAATCTTATTTGAAATATTGATTGGGATGTGGTTATTATCACCCATAATCTCTTGGAGGAGAAGAAAAAAAAGTCAGTTGCCTTTCTTAGTCCTGCTTCTAATTTTCAAAAACTGACATGTGTCTATTATCTGTGTAAATGGTAGAAGCTGTGTCTAAATTGAAAATCATTAGAAATTTATTGTCATTACAATAAACCTAAATTGGAGCATGCTTAAATATGGAAATCATTGCACAAAGCTGTTAGTTATCATCACAAACACATTTGGTATGTGTAGGTATTTTATGTTCCTTTGATCTTGTGTTTGTCAGCATTACAAAAATATTGTGGTGTTCTAGTATTATATACCCTCAAACTTCTGATAACACTAATTTTCCTATGGCGTAGTAGTCATGTTTAATTATATTGACATTATCAGTGGAAATATTTTGTAAGCATGTGTTTAATCTGGGATTTGAGGAAATAATTAAGCACCATTATGATAATTATTAAAATTTTAGCTGAAGATTCATAGGGAATTATATAGAAGACAAAAACATCCTTATATTTAGTTTTCTAGATTAAACATGAGGAAAGAATAATGGGCACTGAAGAGACCATTCATGTTAGCAGTGTATTTAGCATTTTGAGCAAGGCGGATGGTATCCAGAAAGGGTTCAAAGAGCTTTTTGTAGGTTGAAATGAAAGGATAATTAAAAGAATGAAAGCTCAAAAAACTAAGCTCATTAATCCTGTTTTTACTTATCTAGCAAGCTGTAGTTACAAGGAATTTCTGTAAAATGTTTTTCATCTCTAAAACCTTTTTTATTCTAAGTTATTTCTGGGTAGAGTTGTTTTTTCTTATTCTAGTAATGTGATGGTCAGATGTGGGATATAGGGACTTCAGGGAACTTTAGAATATAGGGAGTGTTTGTATCATACCTATTCTAGTAAATACTCTCTTTTATATTTAACTAGTTTGTAGAGATTCTGAATGGATATAGCTGTCTTCATCTCTGCTATTGATAATGTTCTCAAGTTCAAGTTTTGCTTTTGTAACTGCTGGTTTTAAGGCGTTCCTAATAAAAAAAAAAAAAAGCTGTTTAATTCAAGTTCCAAATTAATCTTTCTTAGTTGGAGTGATGGTCATTTTACTTCCAGGAAGTGCTGAGTATACTTCTTGAGATTCAATGGATCAAAATCTCGTTGTCTGAATGCTTCTCGGGCTTACTGTCATTCACACTGATTCTTATTAGTCCTGCAGCATTTGATGCCAGCCTCATCAACTACACTTTTAACATGTTGCTAGCAAAAGATATCTCGCCTCAATTCTAGAGTAGCATTTGTTCCTAGTAGTATTGGGCTGAATTCTGATCTTCAGACAACTTAAAGAAGCCTCATACCCCCAGGACTGGTCTTCACAGGACCTTGAATCATCCTGATACCTGATGAAAGAACAATACAAAAGAGCTTAAGCCACCAAGGAGACCTTTCAACTGCGTTGATGACAACAGCTGTCGTAGTTGGTGGTGGAACCAACAAGGAAGGGTGCTTTGCTGGACCTGGTGATTATGAAGAATAAAGAACTGGTCAGGGATATGAAAGTTAAAGAAAGCCTTGGAGGTCTGGATCCTAAGGGGATAAAGCAGGGGGGAAAAAAAGGACTAGAGCACTGCATTTCAGGAAAGCAGACCTCATCCTCTTCAGAGCTCTGCTTGGAAGAATCTCATGGACTATGGCCTTGAAGAGAAGAGGGGTCTAGGAGAGCTGGCTGATAGTCAGTAATCACTCCAAATTCAGGAAAGGACCACCCCAATAAGCAGGAATGGCAAAGATGGCAGGCAGGGATAAGCAAGGATGTCCTAACTGAACTCCAACATAAAAAGGAAGCCTACAAAAGGTGTAGGAGAGACAAGTGACCTAGAAGTATAGATGTCCTGATCAGTCTTGCAGAGGTGGCATTAGGAAAACAAAAGCTGGTCTGGAGAGGGATATAAAGGGCAAAAACAAAAGGTCTTACAACTACACAAACAGTAAAAAGCTAGGGGAAATGTGGGTCTGCTACTGACTGGGGCAAGAGAGCTTGTGACAAACTATTTGGAATAGCCCAAGATGCTTAATGCTGCCTTTGTCTCAGTCTATGCCAGTAAAAATGGCTTCCAGGAATCCCAGGCCCCTGCATCTACAGTGGAAGTCTGGTGCAAGGAGGATTTTATACTTGCTGGGAGAAGAACCAGGTTAAGGAGCAGTTAAATGAACTGGTCATACATAAATTCATAATGTATGATATGTTGCGCCTGTGAGTGCTGATGGATCTGGCTGAGGCCATTGTGAGGTGACTTGATTATTGTGAAAGATCATGGGCTATTGGGAAAGCAGATACCATTCATGTCTTCAGGAACAGCAAGAAGAAACCTCTGGGGAACTTCAGGCTCATTGACTTCAGCCCAGTCCCTTGGGAGATGACAGAGGAAATCCTCCAGAAAAGGATTTATAAAGTCTTGAAGGACAAAAAGGTGATCATGAGTAGTCAGCATGGATTTAAAAAGTAGTTTACTCATGACTGACCAACCCTGGCAGCCTTCTGCAGTTGGTAGACAAGTAGAAGGCGTTGGATGTTGTTTACCTCAGCTTCGTACACTTACCTCCCATAATATCATAGACAAGTTGACAAAGTATGGATTAGGTAAATAGACAGTGAGGTAGATACAAATAAACTAGCTGAATGACCAGGCCCAAGTTGGGATCAGTGTCACCAAGTCAAGTCACAGTACTGGAGGTGTACCTAGGGGTCAGTACTGGGGCAAATTCTATTTAATGTCTTCACTAATGACCTGGCTGATTGGACAGAGTATACCTGCAGGAATTCCATGGATGATACAAACATGGGAGGAATGACTAGCACATGAATGGTTGGGCTGCCACTCAGAGGAACCTCAACAGACTGAAGAATTCTCATGAAGTACAAAAAGGCGAAAGGCAGAGCCCTGCATATGCAGAGGAATAGCCTCATTACAATGAGTTGTAAAGTAGCTTAACAGAGAAGGATTTTATGCTGGTGGACAATAAGCTCAACATGAGTGATGCCCACTTGCTAACAAAGCAATCCTAAAAAAGGGCTAACAGTATCCTGGGCTGCATCAACAGTGCTGCCAGTGATCATGGGGATGGTCCTTCCTCTCTGCACTGCTGAGGTCACATCTGGAGTGCTGTTTCCACTTTCCCAGTACAAGAGAGACATGAACCTATTGGAGTTAGTCCAGTTCAGGGCCACAAAGATGATTAAAGTCTCTCCTGTGAGGAGAGACTGAGTTAGCTGAGTCTATTCAGCCAAGAGAAGGGAAGGCTCAAGGAGCAGATTCTACCCATGTGTACCAGTCAAGAATGGGAGGGTAGTAGCTTCCACTGGGAAGCTGTGGTCTTCCCAGTAGTGTCCACTTGTAGGACAAGAGAAAATGGTGTAAATGAAAACATATGAAATTTCATTTTAACACAGGAAAAATATTTTACTCTGAGGGTGGTCAAACACTAGAATAGGTTGCCCACAGGAGTTTTGGAGTCTCCATTTGTGGAGATACTCAAAACCCAACTGGACATGGCCTTTGGCAGCATGCTGTAGCTGACCATGCTTGAGTAGGTGGGTTGGGCCAGATGAACTCAGTAAGTGCTTTTCAACCTAAATGACTTTCCAACTCTTAAATCAAGGCTGTAGCATCCTGTGTAATGAGTGTGCTTACAAAGTAAGCTTTGGCCAAGCTTAGCTCTTTTGATTCTTCTTTTTTAACTTGTTTTGGAATCTGCAGGTAGTGATTTGGGTTTTGTTACAGAAAATTTCCTTGTAATAACTAATCACTAATAAGTATTTTGAGGGGAAAATTTTTGATTAAGAAATTGTCAATATGCATATCTGTCTTACTGAAAAGGTCTTCAAAAAATGAAATCATAAGTTCTCTAGACATTCCAGTGAATGCTGCTGCTTCAGCCTGCTACTTTTATATAGAACCAAGTAGAACCAAGCACAGCCCCAGCAGCTGCTCTGACAGTGCTGAGGCCAAGCTAGGCAGCTGCTGCATCGCACAAACAGATTCAATTCAATTTCACAAAAGTTGGAAATGAATGCTTATTGGTTTTAATTGGTTTTGTATATTAGGGCTATGCTAGTTTAATTTATAGTTGCAGTTTCTTTTATGACCATATGAGATATATATCACCAATATTTGTATTTCTTCTTAATTTACAGGATGGAGGTCTGCTCCTAAATAATCCTTCTGCGCTGGCAGTTCATGAGTGCAAGTGTCTCTGGCCGAATGTTCCATTGCAATGTCTGATTTCACTGGGCACTGGTCGGTACGAAAGTGAGGTGAAGACCAATGTCACACACACCAGTCTGAAAGCCAAACTGACGAATGTTATCAACAGTGCAACTGATACAGAAGGTTGGTGTCGTAAGATACACTTGTACTGTGACTGTCTTCAATTTTATTTATGTTTCTTAGAATTATAGTTCCAATTCAGAGAACAGTCTTCAACCTTTCGTCTTTCCCCATCTCCTCTCTACCAGCCCCATGAAATTAATTGAAACAGGTCTCTTTGTAGCTTACTATGCATAGTTTTAGTACCAGTATTATGTATTTTATGGAGGATAAGTCTTTTTACTTGAGCTTTAGGATAAAAAGCATATTCAGGAATTTGTTTAAAAATCATTTTTTCTTATATTTTATTTGTTTTTCCCATAACACAGAAATGCTTAGTAGATATAGAATATCAATTCTAGAACAATATAGAACATTGATTTTCAACAGCTTCAGAAAAAGTATTGGATTTCTGACATTTTTTATATATGCTTTCATACCTGTGCTTTTCCAAGGACTGTACTGAATCTGCCAGTGCTAATGACTTCCATTGCTGTCAGGAAAAGCCAAACATCTGTTTCTAAAATAAATTTGGTTCCTAGATTGGGAGTACACTGGAACTGTCACTGGCAGTTTACATCTGTTTTATTTTTATAAACAGGAAATATTGATACACAGATAATTTCCACCTCCCATTCCAAAGGAAACTGATAACTGCAAAAAGCCAGGGAACAAGAAATGCTCTTACAGTCTAGATCCCTTGCTCTATAGTCTCTGTCAGCTGACTGTCACTAGTAGGAAAAAGCTAGATTTTGGATTGCCTTTTGGTTTGTGCACAGTAGTGTAAAGGCAGTGGAAATTCTGGGAAGGAAATATGTGCTCTCCACTTTTTATCAGAAAGTTTCATTGCAGCTGAAAAATGAGGCAAGAAATTCAAAGGGAAGAGGAAGAAAGGAAAGTTCATTGTGGAGACCAAGGGAAAAGAAATGGGAAGAGAGGAGAGTAGATTTGAGCAAATGGGAACTTAAATTATGAAGGAAAAAAGGGAGAGTATTAAATAGGGCAAGAAAAACTGGATGTGGTAAGACAAGAACAGACATAGCTGAGTTATCTGCAGGAGGAGAAGCCAAGCCAAGAGGATTTCAGATCTACAAGAATCTTTTGCTTTGATCTTGTCCATAATATTTTTTTCACTTCAGCCATTTTATATTACAATAGATGTTTAAAAGAATGGAGGAACATGGTAAGAAAACAAAGAAGATAGAATGAATACTGAAGGAAGTGTTAGAAATGGTATTTTAAGTGAAAAAGATCTAAAAGGAGAGAGAAACAGGTTATAAAATAGGAACATATTGATGCATTACATAGTTTTTTATTTTACTAGTTAACTGAAGTAATATAATTTAACTTGAACGTTTTAAATTAAGTGCGTGTTTAATTCAAGCCTCAAATCTGGTAGTAATGTGTTTAAAAAAATAATAGTTTTAAACAAAATAAAGCTTCAGTCCTACAAATTTTTACTTTGCCGTTGCAGAAGAACATATCTCTTGTTTTCATAATACCTACTTCTGTTAGTACCAAGTGTAATAGATCACAGGTATCCTGAAATGGGAAAATGCAAGTTACATTCCTGCTTTTCAGGATATGCTCTTACTTGTTAAGGAATGGAATGTAATTAAAAATCTAGATAGCTGCAAAGTCTACTTAATTGACATACCAGTAAAATTGTCTTGGAATAAAAGATGAAGCTTTTCCAGAGTAAACAGAGCTACAGGATCATTTACAAACCTTCTAATGAGAAAGGGCTTTCAATGAGGCAGTGGCAGAAAAATGTTTACTCAGCAAAGCAGCTCATATTTACTCTTACTGTGTCATTCCAGAGCAGTTGTTGTTCAGAGCACTTGCAGGATGTTAGACTCTCTTGTGGGAATTTAACTGTTTTCTTCATTTGTTTTCAATACAGAAGTTCACACCATGCTGGATGCACTGTTACCTCCAGATACTTATTTCAGATTTAACCCTCTTATGAATGAAGACATACCCCTGGATGAAAGTCGTAAAGAGAAACTCAGTCAGCTGCAGACAGATGGAATTCGTTATTTAGAAAGAAATGAAGAAAAACTGAGAAAAGCTGCAAAAATATTAACACAAGAAAAATCAGCTTTGCAGAGGCTTCAGGACTGGCTAAAATTAAAGGCTGACATGTATGAAGGCTTGCCATTTCTTTCCAAATTGTGAATAAGTAATGCATGAAAGATAAATGTAAATCTTCTTCCAGAAAATCCATTTGGTACTGTAAAGGAAGAATATTGATTCAGGGTAAATAACATCTTTGGAAAGCTATCAGAATTCTGGAGAAAGCCGTTCAGGATGGCTGTTCTGTGCACACTTGTTACAAGGTTTTATGGTGTTAATTATTTCTGGAACTTAATGAATCTTACTGTTGCTCTACTTTAATTTCTGAAAGTTGTTAAAACTGTAAATTATGGAAACAATTGTGCAATGCATTTTTGGATGTATGTATGATAATTACGATGGCAGAAAACCTTTATTTATCAACTACCAGGCTTATTCAAAGTTAACAAAAAAAACTAAATCCTCATTCACTTTAGTGTAGGCAATAGACCTGTTAGGCTGTTATGTCGGCAGTGAATTTAATAGAAATGTAATGTTCTTGCAAAAACTTGGCCTGTGTTAATTGCACTTTTACATCTGAAAAATAACATTTAATTTTTTTTTTTTATTTTAGTGGATTTTGTACATAACAGTATTGAGTAAAATGTTTGGATGACTATAAATTGACTATTAAATTCTCAATATCACCTGGTATTTTTAGAACTTTCTGCTTATTGTTGTTATGGGAATAACTTCAGATTGATTAATTTTTTATTTGAAAGTAATCCCAAGCCCAAAACTTCGCTTGAGCAGCTATTCCAGTTACTATTACTATTAGCTATTCCAGTTAGCTATTCCAGATAAAGGAAACAAAATACTGAAATAGTTCATATGAATGAAAAAGTTCCTTATAAAAGCTTCAGGTTTGGGTGCCAGTTCTAGTCAGAAAGAAAATTAGAAGTTGAAACATCAAATTACATAAATTATATGGGTTCTCCTGAAGTTATGTCAGGACTGTGAAGTTAATGTTTAGAACTTACTCCAGTCCTACTGCCCATTCCTTTGAGTATACTTCCTGCATATGCCATGAGGGACGTCGTGAGCTGTGACAACCCAGTGTATCAAACAGCATTTTCAACAACAGGAAGCTATGTGGGAGTTCTTCAGAACAGTGCAGTGCTCATTCAGGTGGACACAGCTGCTGCCACATGTTGGCAGGTACCTGTTAATAAGATTGTTTGCCACATGCCTCGGTGAGTGTTTGCCTTGGAGTAGGCAGCTACAGTGCATGAGAATATCGACTAGATAAAATATAAGTTCTATGCAGTGGCTAAAAGATCCAATTTCACCAAAATCAGTGCATTTGTCACTTTGCTGTCTGGAACTAATCACCTGGCATTGCATTATCTATTAAAAATAGCATTTATTATGATAGTCACCTTTTGTACTTGTTTTAAAACATTGAAAATATTAGACTGCAATTTGGAAAGGAACTATGAGGCAGTCATCTGAGATCCTTGGAGGTGCTACATAGTATTCTCGACTGTGCAAGAAAACATTTGATTGGGATGTTTTGGTTTTTTTTTAATTTGATATATTTTTATTTTTGACATGTATGATTTTACTCAGACATTCATCCTTTTCATCCTCAGTTCTCTCCCTTGTATTTGCCATGCAAGGCAGAGATTTATGATCATAATCCATCTTTCATTTATACAGCCTCCCTTTTGCATAACAATTACTAAGAACTGAGTGGAAGAATAATGAGATCAAACCTTTCCCATAGGTGTGAGATGATTTAAGCATATAAAAAAGAAATGCCAATATTATTCTGATAGTGGTACTTTGTACAGAGTTAAACCGTGTTGCCAACATCCTATGTCAAAACAAACAGTGTCAGGTAGTCTCATGTAACAACACACATTGCACACATCCTTTCTGGCAAAGAGCAAAGTCACAGCATCATCCATGAGATATCAAAGGCATTATTCTGAATTCATAAGTTTCCAGTCACAGTTTTTTGGGACAAATATTATCTAACGAAACACATACCTATCACAAAGTGATAACATTTCCATTTTTTTTTTTTTTTTTTATAAATAAAATCTCATGTTCTGAGTATTTTATTTCAAATAGGGTAAGATCTGGATTTGTGACAATACTGTTTTTGCCAGAAGCTGCTGTCTTACCTTCATTCACTACTTTTCCACCTCTTCTTTATTGCTGTAACAATATTTTTCTTAAGTGTGGCTTTTAAAAGTACACATGGAATTGAGTTTAGCTATGGAGTAATTAATTCAGACTGTTCTGGGCCTCTGTGTACATAAATTCACAAGATGCTTGTATTGAATACCTTCAGATTAACTCTGTGGTCCTTTGTGTTGCAAGTGCTGCACTGTCAGTCACTAATGAGGAGTTTGTTCTCCTTGATAAACCATATTAAAATGTGGAGATGCAATAGGTATTTGACTTGAGCTATAATTAGATTTTGGTTGAAAAAAAATTAGCAATTTGCCAGAAATCCTAACTACTATGGATGTGTTCCTACAGCACTCTGTATAAAGTAAAAGTATTTTCTGGAACTTTTAGGCATTGGCTGTGAAATGCATGATACTTTAACAGCAGAAAATGTAGTAAGAACTGTGGTGGAATGAGATCTTGCTAAATTAGGAAACAGAATTTTAAATAAAAGAGGTTTATTGGTAGGGAGCAGAGGAATTAGCACTGGGTGAAATACAAGCAGGTTTTAACTGATCGTTGTGATGGACTGAAGAACATGATAATTCCCTTCACAGATGAATCTAGCAGGGATCATGAATATTTTGAACAATATGATTTCAGTGCAGCATGGATTTGAGAAGAGAATAGACTAGAATGAAAGAAGTGCCTCTGAAGAATAAAAATGTTAACAATGGAAAAAGGAATACTCTACTGCAGAACATCATGTTAAAAGAATCCTGCTTTGAAAAAATACCCCTGGGAATGCTGTGGGGCTATCCATTTAAAAAACTGAAATTGACTCAGCAGTCACAGCTACTAAAATAACTGTATCACTGCACCAAAGAATTCCTGGCCAGGAAAATGTGTGCAATCCTGGAAAAATTAGATCAATGTGAATTTTGAGTCTAGGATAAGCAATCACAAGAAGACAATAAGTAGATAAGCATTCTTTGTAACTTATGCATTCAGAGATGACTACAAGGTTTGTCTGACCAGATGAGTGTTACTATTTGAAAATGTGCCTGTCCTGGAAATAAAATCAGGAACTTTATTGGTGCCCCTGCCCATAGCAATGGGATTGGAACTAGATGATCTTTAAGGTCTCTTCTAACCCAAGCTTTTCTATGGTTTTGTGATTAGTTTAGGCTTTAGTTGAGAAAGTGAAAATGTCAGATTTGCAAAATTGACAAAATACCTTTGCTCTGATTTTGGAAGGCAGAAAGAAAGAGTCCAAATGAGCAAATGAAAAGGAGCAGGCATAATAATCTCCCTTTAGGGAAAATCAGAAGGAAAAAAGACTTAGGTTTTCATATATGACCTCTTAGGTCACCTCTTAGTTTCTAATTATTTATGCAGAAGGAGATGTTATTTGAAGGAGGTTTCATTACCAAAGGAAAGAAAATAAAACTTTTAAGTGTTGAAGCGTGATCACTTTAAGATACCTCATGTCAGTGTCCATTCCAGCAGTGAAATGAAGATACTGATTCTATTTTATATATATATATATATTATAGTCAACAAACTGCAGGCAGCCAGAGTTGACTATAATTACAGCTTTGGTCAGTGCTATTAGAGAAAGAGATATTCAGACTAAAACAGATGCAAAGAAGGGCTGCCAAAGGGAAGATTAGGAGAGCATGGTATGTTTCATCCAACAAAACAAGGGCTAGAAGGAGAGAACTTGCTGCTGTTTAAAAATACTTCAAGAAGGAAAAGATAGTAGGCTAAGGGACAACACTTGAATAACACTAAAAGTGCTCAAACTTAGAAAGTAAATTTAACCAGAAAGTGAAAGGTGCTAAACCCCTGAGGAGCAAGGTTACAGAATAGCTACACAGAATTAAAAGAGCAAAAGAAACTGATTTAATGTAAATTTTAGAAATCAACCTCCTGAAGGGGGATTCTGTAATGCACTGTGCCTGCCAGTCTCCATGGCCAACTGAATCCCTTTAACCTATGAGGCATGTGAGAACTCATTAATTCCTCATGTGTAGCAGAATCCATAGGCTTGTGGAAGTGTCTAACAACTTCTTCTCTTTAGTTCTAATTGATAAGGATTATGTCTTGTCTTTGATCCATTACTTAGATTTAATTTATTTTGCTTTTCTTGCTGAGCTGGTAAAGGGAGCTGATACATGCTGAAGTACTAAAAGACACATGATAGGTGAAAGAAAAATCTGGTATGTATTTACTATTTATTGGTCACATTAATTTTTCATCAGAGATTAAAATACTTATATTCTGCTGGGTCAACAAATAGTGCTGGTTTTCTTCCATTGCAAGATTATTCTCAAAATGACAAGTATTAAATACATAATCTGTTGCAGGGAAGATGTGTTAAGGCCTCCTCTTTCAGTTTAAGGACTGCACCCCAGGCCAGCTGTGATACTAACCCATAGACTTGTACATTCAGCTACATAAGGCAAGACAGAAAACCCACTTGTTTGGGTTCTTTCATGTCATTGCTTAAACAGTGAGTAAAATTTTCAGACCTTGCAGAACTGTTCTGTTTAAAGGACAGTTTGCTGCTAGAAGATATATTCTTGGTGCAATCATTCTTTTACAAAGAAAAATAAGCATGCCAAATGCTTCTTCCTCACACTCTGCACGAACAAGATGAGTATGCTCTTTCTTTGCTCCAGCTGCACTGAGGTGTGAACTCCAGGAGGTGCTTCCCCCCATTTCCCCTGTTCACTGCTCAGCCTCATTCCCATCCCTGTTGTGTCTGCTCCTGATATGTGCCCATTAATTCCAGTGTGCCACCTGGTCCAGTACTTGCTGATGGCCTTCATGGCAGATACTCACAATTTTTTAAATTGTTCTTTCTTCAAAATTTAATAAGAACAATTCTATTAATTATTTTAATTAAGTTGGCAGTTTTCAGTAAAGGGGAACCATTAGCAATTTTCAATATACTGTAAAAATTATACAAGCACTGAAATCCTGTATTACTTATATACCTGGTAATGCATGTTTAATTTATGGAAACAAATTTTGCTTTTTATTTATGATTACATTTTATATATTGGTTTCTCATATCAATATCATTAACAGCTATTTCTCCATATAGTTGTAATAGCATAAAAAGTACACAGGAGCATTTTGATATCTTTACCTTTCAGGAAGAAGCTGTAATACAACATTTTCACGTAAAACCACAGAGACAAACTGGAAGGATAACTAATACCTTTGAAGTGCAATGCTGAGTTCAGCTTAAGTTAGCATTTAAAAGCTCTTTTTTTTCTTTTTAAGGACCTTGGAAACTGGAAACAGATTTTTTTTTCTTACACCACTATTTTCCAATTGAATGATGTAATAATCATCACACTAATACCACAGGGAAATGGTCTTCTAGAATGTCTCAAAATTTGGATAGCAAATCCCCAAAAGTAACTCCTTAAAAATCTGGCCTGTGTTTAGAGCATCTTTTCAACAAAGGTGCTGTTCCATGCTCCCTCACTAGCTGCTCTGTGGAAACCAGAAATATGGTCCTGTCATTTTGTAAACCTCATTTGAATGTATTTTCAGGCAAGTGAGTCAGGCAGTCAGAAAACTTGTAACAATGGGAGAACACCACCTATATTGCTAAGAAAAAAGAAGCAAAAACGTTGGAGAGTTTACAAGCTGAGTAGGATCATCCTACACGGAAAGGTAGGTATTTCAGGTACTGTTTAATATGAGGTGTCAAAGGGCAAAATCATTGACATTGCTGAACCAAATTTCAAAGCATTTCTTTATAGAATCTACTAGGATATAAGCATGCCATAACTTCCAAACTGGAGCACTGTGTCCATTCCAAGCAGGTCTAAACAATCTGGTTAAGAATACAGCAGGAAAGAATATCTCTATGACAGAATAAGTTTTAAGTAATTTGACTAGATATGTCATAAATCATTGGGAAGAGCTGCAAATAAGTAAGGAAAGCTTAGATGAGATTGTCAGGAAGCAAGTATGCTCTGGACAGCTGTTTATTGTGTGGGTTCATACATATAAATGGTTGTGTATATTGGAGGTTGTAAAGAAAAAACCAAGACAAAATACTTCCAGCATGATGTTGTTCCTATATATTTTATATTCGTTCCTATATATTTTATGCCTGGTCTGTAGAATGCATCTACTTTAGACTGTCTTTGAGAAATTGAAAGCTTTTCCTCATCCATTATGCAGGGCTTAGCATACTGCAGCCCCTCAGGTAAACATTACCTCTTTTCAGACAAATACATTTACAGTAGGTGCATCATAATTCCACTTAAAAGAAACACCATTAAAAAAGATATTGGTGTCCTGAACTGCATATATCCAGCATGTGTTCCATGATGACTGTGGGATTGCTGCTGTCATTTGTCAGTATGAGTTGGTCACTGGTATGAGATGCTGTTCCTGTGGCATGCCCAGAAAGCAGCATCGTTACCATGCAGTTCATGCCACATTTGAACTTAGTCATCCTGCAAATGGCCCTGCTGGCACGGGACACTGCAGCTGCTGGACATGGGCAGCTACTGGGCATTCAGCAGATACTCCTCCTTCACATTGGAGTTGGAGCCACTTCATATTAGTGGTCTTTCTGACCGGTCAGGCCTTTAAAAAGTCAAAGCACACAGAATAAGATAGTTCTCTTTCCATCTGGACATAATGAAGAAGACTTAGTTCATTATTACCATTGAAGACACAATGCCTTTGCTTTCTTCCCCACAATAGCTCCTTGTAAAGTAGAAGCTTTTGCAGCCAGGCCTCAGAAAACAATAGTCCATGGTCACAGTAGCTCACAGTCAGCTCTAAGTCACTGAAAGCACTGGAAGGGACAAGTTCTCAGGTCCCCAAAATACTTGAAATGTCTGGTTTCCAGTTGGGCTTAGAATGCCAAACCCTGAAGGCATTGTGAGAGACTAACAGTGTCAAGAGGTCCCACTGCAGAATATTCCCATGGTAGGTTCCCCATTGCAAAAGAACTTCAGAGGTGTGGAGTCTCTGGAAGAAATAAAATCCATCTGACAGCAGGTACCTTGTTCTAGTAACCTTCGGTATGGAGAGCATCCCTGAGAGACCTGGTGTCAAGTGCCCAGCTGATATACAGGGATGTTTGTGAAACAGGCAGCTATTCTTAGCAGGATGGTGCCAAGCCTTCTCCTTTCTGCCTGGGACAGTTCCTCAAAAGAAGACTCCCATGCCAGCCTTCTGTCCCAGAGAAATCTACTGTACAATGAGACAAGGAAGTTTCCAAGCCAGATTCAGCGCTGCGCTGAGGGGTCTTGGATCAGGTTCTCGGATGTGTGTGGAAAGGAGCGTGTTTCCTGAACAAGCCAAAGGATCAGCATGGGTGCTGCTCTGCTAACTCTACAAGCTACTTGTATGACTTTGGTTGTCACCATGGAGTGACACAGGGATAGGCAGGCTAGTATTCCAAATTTATTTTTCTCTTGTGTGAAAGGGCAGTCTGCTGCTGGTGGTGATAAAACCCTGTTGGTCCCAATATGTGCCTGTGCTGCTGTGCTCTTTCAGAGAAGTGCTATCTGTGATTCTACAAAAGCACGCCTCATGGAGGGGGCATGGAATATGTGCTGGCAGCCTCAAATCACTGCACAGCACAAGGAGGTGCTCTGACCAGAACCGTGAAAGTCATGTTCCTTGTGGAACATGGATCCTCTGGACAACAGCTGAGTCTTTCTCCAGAGCCTGAAAGCATTAGGGATGCAGCCAGAGGCATTCTAAGGGAAGATAATGAAGGTATATGAAACTGCACAAAGCAAAGCAGCAAAGAAAACTTCTAATTAGGTGCTCAGAAGCATGTGCTTTCTTATGACAGTTTCTGGACAGCTTTTCTTCCCTAGTTACCTAGTTAAAAAGAAATGAGGATAAAGAACTTCTTCAGAAGGCAAGTCACCTTGTCAAACTGTATTTGTAAAAACAAACACTGAATCTGATAAGCCCTTTCTCCACAGCAGTAAACAAAAGATTAGAAAATGATTGAATGCAGTTGATTTTCTAATCTGATGCAGACATGCTCAAACATCTCTATATATAGAGAGATACAGCACTGTAGCCTTCCTTTAGCTTAAATTAAACAGTAACTGCTACAGCTAGTCTGTATTTTAGTGTTAACCTCTGGTCTACAGTCAGTTCTGTGAAGGTCAGCAAATCAGATCAGAGAATGCTCAATGTCAGTGTTTTACATTTTCATCCAGGTATATTTCTAGAGCTGTGTTGTCTCATCTCTAAGCATACGTGTCTATTGTTGCTAAAACAAGATGTCACAGTAGATGGTGGCAAGTGCTGCATCTACCCTTCTTCATCACAGTGAAGATGTAGAGGATTTCAAAGTTTCGCTCACACAAGTCATCTTGCCTTATTCCCATCTTGCTTTCAAGGTGTAGAAAAATAGCTGTTGTGAATCCAGGTCTGGGTTTATTCCCCCAGGGACAAAAGGTATGATAGCATTTCTGTAGGAGTTACAACTTGAGTACTGTTTCAAGATGTTCCCTTTTTCTTTCCCAAAATAGATCAATTTTTTTCTGTGTTATTGTTCCCCATTCTGAAGAATTCTTATATTTTTTATCTCCGCCCTGTGGAACTTGTCTGACTTCTGATACCCTTTTAATGCTGTGATGTAAAGTACTGCCTGTAGAAAGATCACATGCCTAATTTTGAAATCAAATACTGATGTTAAAAACAATTGTAAATTGTGAATTATTTTTATTAAATTGTAAATAATTGTAAATTGTAACCTTTGTGTTCATCTTTTTCTCTGTCTATTTCTGGAAAAGAGTGGACTTGCCTAAGATAGCTCTCTTCATGTTAATTCTTGAATTTCTGCCATAGAACATAAAATGATAAAAGTGTTACAGAAAAAAATGCAATAGTTGAAAAATGTCAGTGTTACAGCATTTCTAAGCCTTTGAGCAGAGCACAAATGTTTCTTAGAACAACAGATGATACAAGAAATTAGAAAATCATTATTACATAGCTATAGTAACAGAAGATCATACATAGATGGTGCCAAGGGATTGATTTTTATGGTAGAAGGTTCCTCCTTAATCACAATAACAAAAAAATAATTTCAGAACATAAGTGAAGTTTAGCAGAAAAAACCAAAATTTGATGTCGGAAGTAATATATATACCATGTTTTTGAAGAGAAATCTAGATGACAGATGAATTTATTTGGTTTGAAGGCACAGATTGAAACAATAAGCTGCAAATTCATCTGTGTATTGATTACAGATACTCATCTATAAAATGCAAATTGCTATTGAATGTGCTAAATGAAATTATTATTTAGCATATATAAATATGTGAGGGAACTCAGACTTAAAGATGTTTCTGTGATCCATGGTAGTGAAAAATAATGAGCATGTACATACACATCCAGAAAAAACCTGAATGTTTCCACATCCAGTTAGAAGTTGCCTGTAAAGAATACAGGCATTTTCCTGACTCTGTTTGAGGGACTATATTAGATTTAAAAATCAGTTCTGTGGAACAGAATCAGTTCCACAAATCCTAAGGTTGTTAGACCCACATTGCCTCTTGCTGTGGACATCAGAGTCTGTCAGCTACATGCATGAGAGACAGTGCCAGCCGACAGACCACCTTGCTCATCACCAGTTGGGACTTTAAGCACCAAGGTGCAACAAAACTGCAATGCTTTACATTTTTAAACTTGCTTCCACTCTGCCTTTATTATTAAAGTAATCAGAGAATCATAGACTATCTTGATAGTCTCTGACATAGTCAAAAAGGTTCAAGATAATAATTAAGTTCAACTCTGGGCCCTGCACAGGACAGCCCTAAGAGTCACACCATGTGCCTGAGAGCGTTGTCCAAGCACTTCTTGCACTCTGTCAGGCTGGTGCTTTGACCACTCCCCCAGGGAGCCTGTTCCAGTGCCAGCCACCCTCTGGGTGAGAAACCTTTCCTGATATCCAGCCTAATCCTTCATGCCATTCTCTTGGGTTCAATGACTGATCACCAGAGAGAAGAGATTGGCACATGTCCCTCCTCTTCCCCTCATGATGAAGCAGTAGGCTGCTATAAGGCCTTCCATATTCCCCTCTAGACCCCATCTAGTTCCCCATCTCTGTGGCCCTTTCCTGGATGCTCTTTCATAACTTAATATATTTCTTATATTGTGGTGCCCAAAAGTGTACACGGTGCCTGAGCTGAGGCTGCACCAGCACAGAGCAGAATGGGACAATCCCTTCCCTCAACTGGTTGGCAATGAAAAAAAAAACAGGGATTTTTTTTGAGTCAGTTTGAGTAAACCAGGAAAACCTTTTTTCACAACTCTTGGTGAATGATGGATTATCACACAGTCTGTGCTCTGTCACTTCAGCCATCTGATTTGAGGCCATATAGCTGGTAACTACACTAATTTGCTTCTGAAAGTTTTCAAAATACCCAAAGAAACTCCTGAGCTGAGGAAACTGATGGACTCCTATAGCAGTCAGCATCACAGCAACCTGGGAAACAGGTTCTGACACTGGAAGAGGCATGTGATTATCCTTTAAATGTGAGCCTTGCCGGAGCACTTTGGAAGGAGCAATAGTACTTACAGAATGAAAGACTGACAATCTCAGAATACAAATTGGAAAAGGGTTCACTTCCAGTGAGACAAGAGCATGAACACTTTGGATCATACATAATAATTACAGGGTTTTATGTGTTTGAGTGACACACAGCACAGAAATTGAAGATACCCAAACTTTATCATAATTGCTGTAATTGATAATATCTCTTCCAGCAAAGTGTAAGTAGTGAGACAGAGAAAAGTTAACTTCCAGTGTTCTTAGAACCTCTGTAACTTTCCTCTAGTTTGTGAAAGGAAAATTATATGCTCTTGCCAGAAAGGAATGGAAAAATAACGAAGCTTGGGGACTATGTGGCAAAGGGCAGAGGGTTAGGGGGAATCAAGCAGAAGAGAACATAATGAAGCATTTGGCATAGGACATATTCCTGTACTGAGGAGTGCTATGCCAGTAAACCATGAACCAGAAATGATTAAACAAAATACAAAAACACAAGCAGAAGCTCATCTGTTAGAGACAGAATAGTAAAACTAAATAGATATGCTTGTTGTTTATGTATCTGTTAATTTTCTGTTAGGAATGAGGGGATGAAAGAAAGGTGTTCCTTCTGTTTATGTTGATGCTCCTGCTGCACATTAAACAGGACTTTTGCAAATTTGTTGCACCTCAAGTTAACCTCAAAAGCATGTGGAAATTATGTCTAGCAGTATGTCACCTGATAGCATTTGGAAAATCTCAGTATTTTAAAATCTTAAAATTCCTTTATTTTGTTAAATGTGTGTAATTGCATTTCTTATGATGCACAAATGCACTGGGTTTAATTATTTTCTTATGTTCCCTAATTACCATTTGCAGCATTTTATTTTATTTTTTTCTTAGTAATTTAAAGTATTTGATTCATCTTGGGTAGATTTCTTGGACCCTTCCAAGTTCCCAGCTCATACCTAGAGGTCCATGCAACTAGAATTCCCATGGGATCTCAACTCTTCCTGGTTTCAAAAGGGCTACTGGTTGGCTGTTGCAGTGGTCATCAATCACAGCTTCTAAACACCATTTTGTGCCTGAACTATGACAGACCCTAGGAATTATTAACTAATCTCAGTGCCATTTAAAGTTGAGAATACTCACACACCACACAGCAGTACTCACTGAAAGTGAAGGGATGGGCTGCACAAGGATTGCTTTTCCTCCTACCCTAAGTGCTTTGCCACTGTGAATTGTACATTTTCAGAGTCAGGAATCAGGGGTTTTGATAGCATTTTGGACAACCATAAGTAAAACCCGGAAGAGTGAGATCTTTCAATTGAAGTAATTATAGTTTTCTGGATCTTTAAAAATACATTTTTTTCCTGATATGGTGACTAATACAAGAAAATTTTGGATATATGTTTGATTATGCAAAAAAAAATAAAGCTGATTGTTTGCTATTGTCTGCTTCAGAAAGCAACCTGACCTGACATCCCCTTGTGGTAGAGGCAGTTAATTTATCCAGAGATTTTCTTACTGCTAAAGAAATCCAAACATAAGCCATTAGGGCAATGGTGTGTTTGTAATTTAAAACTAATTTCATCCTCAGAAGGTACAGCAGATTTAAAGAAAAGGTGTATCCTAAGCAAGCAGACTAATGCCCTTTGGGTATTTTTGTAGTTGGAGACTAAAGGATAACTTCAAAAGGACTTAATTGATACAATTTTTCACAAAGTTTTCTTCTCCATCTTCTCAGTTTCCCAGGCAAAGCCTTACCTTTTTTTCTAAGGCTTATACAAGTGATCAAAATTTTAATTTATGTATTTGAAAAAGTAGCAGCCCTTACTTTTTCACTGGCTTTGCTCTTTTTCTCTGTCATCATAAAAGATTTCAATACATGAGAGTGTGTGTGAAAATCATTACGTTCATTCACATTATGGATATACAGAATAAAGAAATGCATTAATACTTGATGGATAGGAATAAAATTTCACTAAAGCAAGAGTTATGGCTCTAGTAACTATTATTAGGCATTTCCAGAATCTTGGCATTTCTTCCTAGATCATTTCCATAATGGAAAAAAACTCCACTGAAGACAAAGTCCTGTAACATGTGAGACACTTTGCTGAAGGACGAAACAGGTTAAATCATAACATCAAGCTTGACTTTAAGCTTCTGCTTTTGAAAAAGGAGCTGCTTAGTATTCAACACTTTAGAAGTCCTTTGGACAAATTGCCTGGTGTCTGTAGACTTGATCTTTGTGGAGCAGTTTTTCAAGAACCTTGAACCTTGAGTTATGCTTTTGAGAGATTTTTAACTGTCTCAGCCAGCCTCTTCTAATGGAAAAAATGTGAGATCTAATTATACATACAAAAGGTGTTTGGTGTTTGCAGACAGTTTAATCCACTGAGTGTGAAGGACTTCCTTCCTTTATTTACATATCAGAAAAAACATTGGTCCTGTTGAAATTATTATCAGATTTCCATTAACTTCAGCCATTTCACCACATTGAACACAGTTGTCAAAAACAGATGTAGTTTCTGTAATATGACAGGGATCATATTAAATACAAATTTTATAATCCTTTCTCTCTCAAGTTTCTGAAAAGTTCCAATGGTCCTTTATGTCCCTTGAGATCACCTCCTGAGCAAGGACAAAAGTACTGTTGTCTGCATATGATGGTATCTGTGAATGTTTTAAAAAGTTAATATCTCCATTTTACCTGAAAAATTTGATCTCTTAAACATTCTCAGAGCACATCCACCTGATGGATTAAACTTGACACAAAACCAAGCTGATGGTACTGTCTTCCTGCACTTAGAATTATTCAGGGTGTTTGATATATGATCAACTTTTTTCAGCCTTTGCTAACTAGCAGCTAAGAAATTGAGTATTCCTAAATAAAATGGTGTTTTCATCTCTCCCTCTGAAGGTATTTCACTTGATATGGAATTAATAGGCACTCATAGGCAAAAGAGAGAATGCTATAATCATTAGTCAAGGTATAATTTAGACACTCAAGCTATTGGGGACAGCCGAGGCCATTTAAAAATGTAACAAGAGCAACAACAACAAAACAGACACACACAAAAAAAGCAGTGAAATACGTGTAGACATAGGGTTAAAACTCAAATTTCCCCCTACACAGTCAAAAATATCAATTGCACTTTCCTTGCTTGTGTGAGATGTATTTTATGTGTGCAATCTCACTTTCTCTCAGTGTTTAACTATCCTGTAAGGGTGGATTGAAAACTCTATCTTCACCCTCAGATGTTTTCTAAAGTTTGTGCCCTGAGAAGTTGAAGTTCATGAAGCGAAAGAAACAACTTAGTCCAGAGTTTCTGCTTTCTTTATCAGCACTCAAGCTATGAATGAACAATGGGCAGGTGGCAGCACCGACAGTTCCTCCTCTCCATCTGCTTCTCAAAGAACAGGATCACGTCCTTTCATTTTGCATTCAAGCATCTAATTCCTGAAGGAAGTTTCCACCCTGTGAATCTCTGGCAGTATTTACCACCAGCTTTGAATACCTTAATTCCTAAATAGGCATGATTGAAACCATGGCATTTCCATGTGGCTGTCTCCAACTGGCTCTTTGCTTAGCCTGCTAGCCTTCTTGGGTTCCAGGAGAAGTCTGATTTCTTCTAAGGGAAATCTAGGTGATAGCTTATGGATCAGACATGGAAGTACCTCACTCTAGTCACAAATTATCTTTTGAGAGAATAGCTCTGAAGCCTTAAATTACTTTTCAATTGTTGACAGCACATCACAACACTTCCATGCAGTGTCTTTCCTGTGCTATCCTCTTGCTACCCTAGTTCTCAACCTATTTTACATCAAAACACATCCTCTGCCTGGTGCTCTGTGAAAGCTGATTTGTCACTGTTACCAAGAAGTGCAGCTTTTAACATTAGACATTATCACTTAAGCTTTTGATCTTGTCTTTGGTCTCTTTTCTGCTTAAAAATATTCTCTTTTTATCCTGTTGTAGTAAATAAATACTAGCTTCTGAAGAGTATTAGTCCAGTAGTTAAGTGCATTTACTTTACTACTACAGTATCAAAAAACCTCCACAAGGAATGTGAAGTGCCCATAAATCAAATAGATTAAAATTCATCTCAAAAGTTGTTCAGTGTTTGATTGGGGCCCCCCAAAATCTACTGAATATGATTAATTTAAATTTAATTGACTTTCAATACATTCAGTGGAGTATACCTCACCCTTTTACTTTGTGCAAAGTACTTTGCAGGCTACACCATGCTCCATTCACCATTGTACGACCTCAAAACAAGTGGAACAGTGGGACAGTGGGATAACTCATGTTAAAATCACATGGATGGCATTCAGCTGAGTACATGCAGACTCTTACAATGCAGACATTTACAGCTACATGAGACACCCGCTGGTCCTGTTACAGTCAACGGAGAGAAACAAGCATTTCTAGGATGCAACTTGGCTTATTCTAATGTAGACATCTAAAATGGGTTAGATGAATCATGCACTAAAAGTGCCTATTTTTGGTTCCTTTTATGCTCAGTGGAGAGAGTGACTAGCTCAGATGCAGACATTCACATAGTAGACATCTAAAGTTAGGTGAGATGAACAACCAAAGATGTCTTTCTACATCCCTTTTAAATGTATGCTTTAGGAAAACAAAACTCAAGTCATTATTTTCAGCCAACACTAGCCTTTACCAAAGAATCAGCTCTCTGAGTATTTTATTTGTAACCCCTTCCTAAAAACACTTCTCAAGATCCACATTGCACCTGATACCATCACAGACAAATTTCTGATAGATTTTTTCCTTTGTCACAATACTGCAATCATGAATCAATTTTGTATCTCAAATAGATATCTTGTGTACCTGATCAGTGCTTCCCTAAACAAAGACTACAAAAACTCCAACAGATCAATATAGAAGAAAACAGTAGATGAGAGCTAAGTAAACCAATGTTGGCAATAAAGGCATGTGAAGACTTAAGACTATGTTCAGAACTGCCCATCCATGGATAAAATTGCAGCAGACAAAGTGAGAAGAAATGCTATGAAAAGTAATGTGATGACTACAGAAAAGACACAAGGCAGCAGAGAACTCTGAAAGCTAATGCTCCTCAGCCACAAAGCTTCTGCTTATCATAAAGGCTCTTGTTGTCTACGCCACCAAGCTCACCTGTTTCTTTTTGCTTGGTGCCACCATCATACTGTCATCCAGACTAGCAGATGCCATTACCAGCATCACCAGTAGATCCTATCTGTATAAACCTTTGAATTTACTTGTTTACTAATAATTATGCCACAATTTTGAAAGAGCTGCTTTATGCTGTTGAATGTGTATATCTGTTTTATATATGCAGTATAAAAAAATATAGATTAAAAATTCTCAGAGGAATCATGTTGGTGTAATCATACCAGCTGCAACACTTCAGCTTCATCATACACCAGTAGAGCTGTTTTATATATCAGTATAGAGTTGTTTTTTACACCCTACCTGCAACCACAAAATCTCTTCATTTACACAGGTTTTGTGGTCTAATTTCCACCAAGTTGTTTGCCACAGCCCACTGGTTTGTGTTCATAAAGTATTGTATTCTGGCTATCCAAATACCAACCAGATCTTTGATCCTACTTTTAAAGAAAGGTAAACATTCAACTTAAATCTGTTCCCCTCAAGTGTCCTGCAGTTCTACAGTCCACCTCCTGAAGGTTTGGCACGCCATGTTGCCTATGGAATCCATCAGGGATGCAAACAAACAGATGATTTCTCATACAGTTTTATCTCTGCATTTTATACCTATATTTTCATAAAGCCAGGAGTGGCTACACAATATCCCAATGGAACATAATATTGTGGAAGAAATCAGGCAATATCCTAGCATTTTAAGGCCATCCCTGTATATGCTGATGCACATTTACTTAGACTGTGGTGTTTTTATAGTTAAATCAGTTGAAAACATGGGAGTTGTATAGCAAAAAAGAAAATGTTAGCAAACAAATCCAAGTAAAGAACGTTGGAACACTCCTCTTTATATAAAATGTTTTTTATTCACATTCAGCTAATCTTCTTTGCATATTCTGGTCTCAAACATTAATATCCTGGCCTCAGATTGATAGGAGATTGAATATCTCCAAAGTCTGAAGCAGTGATGTCTGACTTATTGTTTACCCCTTGGATATTTATATTCACGTGCTGTGTCATTTACAGTATCTGTTATTCATCTCAAGTGTTGTTTTCAGAAGGTCAGATGCTCAGATTTAACTTGCCAGGGTTGTAATGTGGTTTCTGCAGAGATGTAGGGTAAGGGCTATTTGCTCATCTCAGGCATTGTGTTTTGCACTATTAAGTTATCACCATAAAGTTCACCTTGAGAGCTCTTCCCTGAAATGTGTAATAGTTAACCACTACAAAACTTGCCACCTTGCAATGCACAAAAGGCTATTCCTACGGCGGCTGATCCAAAGGCAAATTCAGCAGCAGCAGTTAATCACATTTACTACATGTTAAAGGTATAGTTGGATTAATTCTGAGCAATACTGAGCACAGCCCATAGAAGCCTCAAAATTACATTAAAATAATTTCTGATGCATTAAATGAACTGATATGAAAGGGAAGGAGAGCTCTGTAAGAGGTGTGTTCAGCAGAAAGGTTTACTTGGAATAAGCTCCGTTCTCGACTCTTCTCCAGATGGTGTCACGCAGAGCTTCCCTTTCAGTGATCGCGTCCAAGCGCCCGCCTTCCTGAACTTGTGAACTGTAAATTTAACGAGTTCAACAGGACAATTCTCGAGTGTAAAATAATATCCTTGTCTCCAGTTTGGGAACTCGCTGAAACCATCTATTTAGAGGGGCACTGCCGAGCTAAAATAATGCGGCTATTTAAAACACCGCCCTTGCCGGGGGGGGCAGCTCCGGGGGTGCCGCGGGGAGAGCTCGGCTATCCCCGGCCGGGGGAGGGCACAGGCGGGGCCCGGGGGCCTGCCGGGCACGGGCGCTGCCGGGGAGGCTCAGGGCCGGGTCGGTCCGGGAGCCCCTGAGCGGTGGCACAATGGCGATTCCACCCCGGTCTTAACCGAGGTGGCGGAGCCAGAGAGCGAAAGAGGGAGGGAGGAAGGGATGCCAAGATGGAGGCTCCCCGCGCCCCCTCAGGTGCGAGGGACCCGGGCCCCGCCTCAGCCCCGCCCCGGCCCCCGCGCCGCGCGCGCGCCCACCCCGGCGCGGCTCGCGCAGACGCGCGCGCCCTCCCCGCCCCCCCGCCCCGCGGGAGCGCGCCTTCCCCGCGGCGCGGCGGGGGCGGCGGCGGCGGGGAGGGGATAGCGCGGGAGCGCGCCCGCCGCGGCTCTTCTCGCCGGGCTGCCGAGCGGGCAGCAGCGGGAGCAGCAGGAGCAAGAACGCGACTACTCCCTTGACCGTCTTCTCCCCGGGCGGAGGGACCGCACCTTCCCGTGAGTACCGACCTGGCCGTCTCTGTCACCGCGCCGCGCATCACGCTGAGGGAGCTGCCGCGCCCGCCGTCGCGCCGGTGTCACATCCCGCCGGTGTCACATCCATCCTCCCGCACCGCCGGTGTGACATCCATCTCCCCGCACCGCCGGTGTCACATCCATCCCCCCGCACCGCCGGTGTCACATCCATCCCCCCGCACCGCCGGTGTCACATCCTTCCCCCCGCACAGCCGGTGTCACATCCCCCCCGCACCGCCGCCTCGACGGCGAGCAGCAGGAGCCGCCCGTCCTCCGTGGGTGCCGGGGCTCCTCTGAGGGGGCGGGCGAGGAGGCACCCTCTGAGCCCGCCGGTGCCGCGGCCGCCGCTGCGGGGCTTTGTTGCGGCGGCGGCCGGTGGCACCTCCCGGGGCGGGCGGGTCGGGGCCGGGCGGGCCGGGCGGAGACGCTCCGCGGCTGCGACGCACCCACATCCCCGGGCGGGCTCGGTCGCCATTTCGTGCGCTGCCCGGCGGGGGCGAGGGCCGGGCGTGTGCGGAGGAAGGAGCTGTCGGTGCTGAACTGCCGCGGTCCGCGTTTCGGCTCTTGCGCCCTTATTTAGCACCCCTACTTTTTTTTTTTTTTTTTTTTTTTTTTCCCTCACAGTTGGGATTTTGTTTAGGTATAAAATAGCTACAATGTGTCTGAATTGCGGGCTTTTCGTGTTTTCCCTGTTTGGGCTTCTTGTTGGCCATTAATGCAGAATATCGTGGTGAAGTCTGTGCATCGAGTGCACTTGTCTCTTTGGTTCTAAACTAATAATTAACCAAACCTTCAGCTGTCGCTGTGGTCTTCAGAATAGATGTGTTAGTTTTGAAGTCTGAAATATGTTTAAACCAAGGTTTCGGAGTCTAAGTGTAAACAGTACCTGATTAATATGGCCAAGCTGTTTAAATATTTAAGATCATAGTGTGCTTCAGCCCAGTCAATAAGGCTGTTCCATATTGACAAGTACTGTGTGAAAGGAATGCTATTGCTTAGCTCTCTGTGTAGTTGGATAAAACAATGGAAAATTTGATATATAGCTTTACGGTGAAACCTATAGATCATGACATGATGTTATTTCATCCATAAAGGTCCAGGTTTTGTGTGTTTATGCAAAACAGCCTCCTGCTGAGTGAAAAAGCCAGTATTAAACACCTGGGGTTTTTTTTTCTCGTGCTCCCTGTCTTTGTGCATTTCTTTCTCCGTGTCTTTGGTTCTCAGTTAAGTATATTGTATAAAAGGTAGATGAAACCTGGAAACTTTCTTGTATCTAATAGGTGCATTATTAATCATTTCAACATCTTCCATAATTTAATGTAATAGATATGGTAATTTATGGATAGTAGTTATATGTGTCTGTGCATAAAACAGGTCCCTGTACAACATCAGAAAACATGTGGACTGTATTTTGAGTTTGAAAGCAGTTTATATGACAAGAGGCCAGTCTTGCTGCTGTTCTTTGGCAAAAGATATGAGCTGGAAAGAGAAGGATAGTTTAGTGCTACACAGCTCAAAGGACCTAGAAATCAGAAAACTGACTTGCAGGTGCAACAGCTTTTTAATATTTGTCTAATGTGTTTGATGTTATCATTTGTGTGAATACACCTCAGGCATTTGGTTAGTTTTGAACAGAAATTACAAAGTGACCAGAGCTGCAAAAGAGTGTGATGCTGAAGTCTGTGAAAGTTATTTGAATTTCAAAGTACTTTGAAATTCTCTTGGGTGTCTAAAATTAGCTGTCAGACTATATCAGTAGAACTGGGAAAGTGTTACATTCTGAGAATATTGAATGTAAAGAAGCAGACTCAGGAAGCTGCTTGGTGATGACAGAACTTGGGATCCATTGAATGAATTCACATTCTGGGTTGTGCAAAGGCAGTGTAGCTAAAGGCAAACTGTACAGCTGTGTGGCCACGTCGGATGGTGGAGTAGTATACACCAGCTGGTGCTAAGGATGGAGCTAAAACCCTCTTCACAACTCACAGATAAATCCACAACTAATCATACTCATGTTAGTACCTTCTGTCATTAGCATTACTGGCCACAGTAGAATTGTTCAAAAGTAATAATGTTCAAGGTGAATGAGATCACCAGAATCTGAGCCTTAGGTAACCGTTCCTTATCTTCTTGAATAAAGTGTATTACTTATCACATATACCTCAGCTTGTTTGACAAAAAGGGCTGTAATAAGAAAATTTGGGCTATTTTAAATGGTCTTTATTTTAAGAAAATGAAATAACAAATCCAGTGATGCATACTGATACCTCCTGCTAGCTTGTTGCACCCTGGTGTCTCTCTTTGGTGCTCAAAAAGGTGACAGCAGAAGCTTTAATAACCATGTTAATAGTTTCTTTGGGTTAATGAGATATCTCTCTAGTTGTCAGATTTTATTATTTTGAGGATTCCTATTTCAAGTCAGGAAACAGTAATGCGTCTTGCCCATTATTCCTGCTTTAGCAAAAAGACTTGCCATGGTATCTGGACATAAAAGATCTTGAATACACTAAGGGTTTGGCAATTTTTAAATTCATTATTGGACAGCTCAAATAGATCAATCAGCCTAAAAATTAAATCTGTTTTGCCTGCATCTGTGAAATTGCTATTATTCTGCAGTTTTATTAATCTGTCTCAAATCACCTTGAATTGTGATTACTTAACTTCCATTATATTGAAATAGTACAGTAAAACTGTGCTGATAGTTTTCACTGGTCTTTTTCATTTTTTCATGTTTTATGAACAGAGTTGGTAAAATGTGAAATTGAACAGAGAAAAGTATATCATAGTAATGAAAACTGAGGGAATAATGTAGGAGGTAGTGTGCTGGGCAGTATGCAATGAATTTGATTTTGCTTTCCTGAGTGGGCTGGTAGTATTTTAAAAATTCCGTTATTCTTTCTCTGCAGTGATAATTTGTTGCATTTTAAATTGCTAAGTGTGTGTATTGCCTGTTCAGTTCAGTATTAAGGGCATTGCGACTGCTGCATTTATGAATACTGTCTCATAAATGTAATATTAAAGGAATTTGTAAAGAGTTAATCTCTAATAATAAGATTAACATGATGCACCATAAGTTTTGTTCTGCAGTGTGTTAACCAGGAAAGGATAGTTGCAAGCTAGCTATATTGCTTTCTTCAGAGCTACTGGAGGCTGGCTGAGCTTTCAGTTATTTACCTCAATAGAAAACTGAAAGGGAAAAAGTGAACAAAGGAGGTCTGTTTTGCCTGTCCCACTTGCTGGGCTGTTGTCTTTGCCCTTTTCAGTGAAGGAGGGGGTAGAGCTGGGTCAGAGTTGAAGAACACTGAAAAGGAATTCAAGTCTTATATTGAAATGTGAATGATAGCTTATTTTGAGCACCAAACACATTTGTTTGAATTGATTTTTTTCTGTCTGCGGGAGCTTTAACTGACAGATGGTGATGGACTGGCATATAGACTGCTAGAAGGTACAGCTAGATATGTGTTCAGACCCTGATTAGATGCTCAGTAAACAAGTGCATATCTGATGAGACTTTTAATACTGGAGATACTGATGCTAGACACTGTGTGACACACTAGACATTTGATTGTGTGAATTAAGGGCAGACCCCTGCAGCTGGCATACATTCAGGCTTACTTGTCTAGCCTAATTGCATTGCAAATACTTTTCTGGATTGATCTTTAGCTTCTCCCTTCTAGTAAATGTTGAGTAAGTACAGAAATGTTCATCTAGATCTGCTATTAACTGTTGTTAAGAAGCTTTCAATTTTTTATTTGGTTTGCTGTATGAATTGGGATCTATCTTAGTATTCATTTTGTGAATACACTGCTTTCCTACACTGTTTTGGTTTTGAAATGGCTCAATTCATAATGTGATTACAGCTTTCCTCTTGTTAACTTTTTAGTATGGAAGCATAACAGCTTGAATTATAAAATGTTTCTGTAAGAGCTCACAGTACCCCCATTCTCCTTTAAGCAACTAAACTTTATATAAAAAAGCAGCATTTGATGCAGAGTGTCTCAGATTTTGAAAATAGCCAAGAGAGGAAAAAAAGGCTAGTTCAAGTTATGAGGACGTGATAACTTTAAAAAACAGCCTCATTAGAAAGGAACTTGCTGTCTAAATTGTCAGTTACATCAGACAGAATTGGTACAGATGTTGTCTCTCTAAATTCTGTAAATACTCATGTAAGACTGCAGAATTTGGATGCATCCCAATTGGAATTGAGTTGCCCTTATACTTTGTCTGCACCACTAGCTATACATGACCTTTTAATTTCCTTGGGTTTAAAGTATGTAATTGTTACTGTTCAACAGCTTGTTTGAGGAAAAAAAAGCCGATCCATAACTTCCCAGTTGTATGAGTTAGTCTTTGGCCACTAATTAGGTTTTTCCAGACAGCCAACCAAAATATTAACACACCATTTTCCTTTAGACTGTTACCTAAGTGAGGACATGACAGTGCTCATACACGAGCACAGATTGTCTTTTTCTCATCTGTGCCTCTGACTTCAAATTTTCTTTTCTCTGTGTCTTCAGTGCTGCTGTGTTTGTTGAGCATGATTCTGAGAGTTCATGTAAAGGACTGCCTTTACAACGTCACAACACTGTAGGGCTCTGTGTGTGTCTGTGTATTTGCAAAGGCAGTGTGTAATCACTGAGTGCAGAAGTCAGCCTTTGTACCAGCTTTGGAGTCAGGAAACAGTTCTGCTGGTGGAGAACAATTCCATGGAGTTAACTGAGCAGAGCATAGGTGCTGACCAAGGGAAGGCTTCCACACTGAGTATTGTAGCGTGGGCTACATACTTTTCAAGAGTGTTTAAGTGTTGTGGTGTTCGTCAGTAGGCTTGTACACAAATTACCTGTTTTGTAACAAGATCAGTGCTTCTCTTCCCAGTGTTTAGAAGGACTTAAAAGTAGGGTTTCCCATCCACCTCCTGTTCATATCTCTTAGACAATCAAAATGCAGGAGGTGCTTGATGTGCATTCCTTCTTAGAATTTTCAAGTGATAGCAGGAAGAGGAAAGCTTGGCCACAGCTCTTCTTTGGGTGCGATAAACAGGTTTAGTGACTTGGTTACTGCTACTTTGAGTAAGATGGAATCTGTGGGTCTCTCCACCCAGCCCCACCACCACTTCTAGACCAGTGCTGTGGTCTCTGGACAAACTAAATATATAATAGGAAGTTAAATTGTCTTGTATTGGTGTTCTTTTGAAATGGAAGTAATTTTTAAATTGTGACCTCAGCTGAATTTAGTGTATTTGGTTGCAGTTTTTACATGGTAACAAAAAAATCAAAAGCTGGTTTTCCTGTTAGGTGAGATGAGATTTTGATAGGCTGTGCTAGCATTTTACTGATTTTTCATCTCTTCTGACTATGTAATTCCTATTGAAGCTCAGGAAACCAAGATATATTCCTTTTCCTTTCTCATCCTTTCAATATTGTACACTATTTGAGTAAGTTTACAAGAGGGAACTCTTCATTAAAAGAGAACAAAAATGGAGTTTTTGCATGCAATGCTGAATACACTGAAGCGTCTAGGCATTCTCAAGTCTTGGAACTGAAAGTTTTGTGTTCTGGTCCAGCTGCTGTGAAGAGCTGTGTTGTCTCTATGGAGGAAAGTTTTTTGCAAATGAGAACAATCAGCCATTGGAATAATCTCCCCAGGCAAGCAGCTGATTCCCCAACACTGGACACTTCTGAGATGCATCTGGACAGACTGTTGGGACATCTTGTCTAGACTGTGCTTTTGCCAAGAAAAGCTGAACCAGGGATCCTTGAGATCCTCTTTCAACATGGTGTTTTAGTGGTTCTGTGCTATGCTCTTGAGGCTCTCAGACAATCCAGTCTTCCAAGCTTCCTTCTGATGCAGGTGTCATTATTACTCCCTTGGCTTAGGTTTGCTTAGGGCATAGAGGCAGATAAAAATTATCACTATTGCTGTAACTCAGTCTAAGTAGTACTACAAAGGTGTTTGGGACAACTTTGGGCTTGTGAAGGACCTTGTTGTTCTTACTGAAGCTGCATGTACTTTATGTATAGTTTGGTTTGCTTTTTGCCTACTGGAGTGATTGTGTCTTTATTGAAGTTTCTATACAGTGCAACTCTGACACCTGTAATGTGAAAATAGTCTTTCAAATATCCCTGTTTTTCCTCAGAAGCATTTCATGTATTTATGGACCTTGGAGTCTAGTAGCCAATATTTCAATGTATTATGACATGCAATGTCTTTCCCAGACAACACCAAATTTATCATCTCAATATATATTGAAACTTCAGGTTTCTGGTTTTCTGCTTTTCTATAGTTGGAATGATTTAAAAATTATATCTAAACTTGGTTCTAGACAGGCACAAAATGAGGAATATCCTAACCATATGTGGTACATATATAGCTACATATCCTAGCTATATGTGAGCTTTATATTTCTGCATGATAAAGTGGAAATGTAGGCAGTTACGTAACTGGAAAGCAATCCAAGGTGACTAAAATCTAAATATCTATTAGACTTTGTACGTGGTAGTTGTATAAAGTGCATTTTTAATGTATGAGGAGATAAAAATGTTGGAACATATAAAAGGAGTGTGACCACCAGAGGGCAGACACAGTGTTTAATGACTCCAACCCCAAGTCCTTAGAACGGAGTCTATGCCTATAAAAATGTAATGAGGTAATGACTGAATAAATGACACAGTAAAAATGCACAAAATTTTATACATTGACAGAAATATAATACTGTTTTGTGTTTAAGATGAAAGTAAATACATTTGCTTAGAACTCACCTGAGGTTTTGTATTTCTACGGTGGAAATCAGAGTAGTTCATGAAATTGACCTGTAAATGATGAGTTCTTAAACTTAACTCATTTGCCTTTATATTGAGTCCAGTAATTTTAATTCGAGCATGTTTTTCATTTGAAAATTAAAAGTACACTCCTTTCTCCCTTGTAGTTAAAAGAGTAAAGAATCTTTCATTGTTGTCCCAGGTATACCCCAGGGTTTGCATATACCTTTATTTTATTAATAATATTTATGTTCTTTAAAGTGTGTAAGAGTATTATGGAAAATATTTAATGTTACAGACCTAAAATTAAATGCTTCAGTAAAGTAGCCTTTTTCAGGAAAGCTGTGGTGTAGGTTTTAGTGGAAGATGTTGTCTAGTCATTTTTATTTAGCTTACTTGATAGGAATGTAGGTGTTTAATTAAAGCAAGTCATGTTTTGGGTTTTACTGCTCATGCACTGTCTCAAGTTACAGCGATAGTGTCTTTTCTTTGAATTACTCTCCTCTAAAACCTAGCCTGTTTTTGTGAGGAAAGAAAAGCCTGTAACCCTTTGTTCCGAATCCACAGTATTCCTTACAATCATGTCTTAAAACCTTTGGTTGCTCTCTGGGGTGTCTCAACTCTACCAGTTATGCTGGAGTGAAGCATTATCAAAACAGCCTTAAATGCTGCCCCAGATTTCAATCTCCCCACTATCATTTCCACCAGACACAATTCCATTTATAGCAGGATTTCTGGAGAGATCCTTTGTAAAATGACTTGCATATATCATCCCCAAAACTTTATTTGGAGGAATTTCTCTGAGTTACTTCTGAAGTTTTATGTAATTCATAACCTTCTCACCCTCTGGGCATTGAAATATAGGAGTAGGTTTCTCATCACATCCAGAAGTGAAAGGATCAGACACATGAAAGAGTATCATGGGAATTAACTATGAATAATTAATATATTAGTAATATATAATAATTAACTATGAATATACAAATTGTACTAAATCATTCACTTAAATGTGTCCTAGCTTCTCCCCACCCCCCATGCCTAGAAGCCTAGAAACACCTAGAAATGAAATCAGTGTTGCGGTTAATAGTTGGTTGATTTTTGCACCTTTTTAAAAAAATGGCTCAAGTTATGAGACCTGATAGCTCTCTACAAGGGCTCAGTTCTGTCCCTTAGATACAGTGACAGACACTATTGCTGAAAACATCTGCAGCATCTCACAATCTGTTGGAAGTTAAATTTTTTAACTTAGCCAGGGAAATGCCAAAGTTCACATTAGGAAGATTGGTCTTCGTGTTCATTATGTCATACAGACATTCATGTGTGTTTTTTTTCCCTGAGGTAAAGCTATCCTAAAAGAATCAAACATTCCTGTGAATTCCTCTGCCCGCTTAGTTTAACTGAGATTATATTGAAGGACAACCCAATAGTTTGCTATCATACTCATGACACAAGCTAAAGTAAATAAATACCATTATTCTTATTATTATAAATGGGAAAGTTCAAATTGCAAGCTAATAGGTAGCTTCCTTGTTTGACTGTCAATAAATAAAAATTTATTGGAATGGAAGAGAGAAGAGGAAGAAAGAGCTGAAACCAGAAGAAAATGTGAAGATAAAGTGAGGGGAAACAGAACAAAGAGAAATCTATTTAATTACATACAAATAGGTACTAACAGAATAGAGCAATGATTTCTTGTTTACTAAAACAAAACCGTGAGCTGTAGTTTTAATAACGCTCATAACTCTGAAGTATTGCCTGAATTAAAAAATAATTAAGTTTAAAAAAATAATTTGTGAGATTCTTCTCATATAGACTGCTCATCTGGTCCTTTACTTGCTGCTCACAAGTGGAAAAATGACCTTTCTCTGATGATCTCTTGATCTATGCTCCGGTGATTATTCTACACACATCTGAGTTGTGACAGACACTGGAATGGAAATTGCAAAATAGTACAAGAACATATTTCTCTGAAGGTGTAGAATAATGCTGATCCCTGAAGTTGAGTGCCTGGATTATCCTGGATAGTAGAGGATGGAGTGAGACTTCTGTTTCTGAAAGTATATTTAAAAATAGTTGAACATTTGCTTTTATTAGTGAAAGATAAATATGTGTGGTTGTGGGAAATAATTTATAATTCACTATGGTGAGCTAGTGCATTACTTTAATTTTTGAGCTTTTTCAAAAATAGGATTTAGATTAGTAGAATATTGAATTGTTTGATCATAATTACTGTAATGCTTCCCAGTTTTAATATTAATTTGTTTTTCTAATTAACAAAGAAAGGAACTGAACTGATGGCCTTGAAATATGATTTGAAATTTAAACATTTTAAGACTTTTCAATATATTGCCATTCAGATATTACTATGGGAAATAGAAATGTTGATAATTTTTAACACTAAATATTGTTGGAAAAACCAACCCATCACTTTTCGAATAGAACTGAAAATGTAACTCAACCTTTGCAGTGTAATTCAATTTCTGAACACTAATCCTCTAACAAAGACTTGAGCAGAGCCCAAAATGAAACACTTGCAAATCTTTAAGTAGGACCCAGAAGAGCAACATTTTTTACTCCCTTTTCTTCTTTATCCCTTCATTGCTACCATCCAGTGATAGATTTTTAAATACCTGCTATTCAGGCATAGGCAAGTAGTTAGTATGTAAATCTTGCTTTGAGTGCAATTTGGTGTTAGTAGGCACAGAAATGTAAAACAAAACTTACAGTTTTCTTTTAAGAAGGCTTACATACTTTAATATAATCAGACTGTCAGAATTCAAAGTATCTTGAAACCTTTGTTGTCTAATGACTTTTGAGTTTTCATATAAAATAATTTTTCAAATTTCTGTGTGCTTTTTGAGGCTGTGGCTATCTGTCCATACATTACCAGTCCTAATGAGATTGTAATGTATGATTACAGCTTCTAGACACAATTGACAGGTACTATGCAGTACAATTTTTTAGCACTTATGGTTTTCAAGAATATTAAAGCCTGCTCCACTAAATAGATTCATATTGATGAATTCTGTTACTGTTTTATTATGTCACTGTTCAGTACCACAGTTTAAAAACCGTGTGTGAAAGGACACATAGTGTAAGCATTCCACTTCGTGTGGCATACCTTGCTCATCAAAAGTTTCCTTTGCTGTTAATGAAGCTGCATTTGAGGTGATTAATCTTATTGGTGGTGTGGGAAGGAAAATTTAGATCAAACTCATCTCATTCTGAAGCTACAGTAGCTTCAGTACTGGAAAGCTAAGAACTATACTGTGAAGAAAATATCCTGCAAGTGGCTGAGGACAATGCTACTAATACTGATTTTTGGAGAACCAGCATGGCCAGATTGTCCTCACTGATTTCATCATGAGTGGATGATATTCTGTTGTAGTGAAGTTATTGATTAAATACAAGGCTTGATGACAAAAGGTGATTAGATATAAAGCTTGATGACAGCAATGAGATTTAATTCATTTTTGCTACTCTTTGAGGCAGGGGATGTGTTTGATGGAGCATCCCTTGCACATCCAGCCGACTGTCCCAGGGACTGGTAGTGGTTTTAATGTTACAGTAGTAAGTTGTAATCATTAGAAGTATCATCATACAGTAGTTTTCAATAGCGAGCTTTCCATTATGTGTATTTCTGCTGATTCTCCAAGCTGAGAATTCTGCTAAGGTTATTTCTATTTATGTTTTCAGGCTATGTATTAACCATGCTATAAATGTAGAAGTGCTCCAAATTGACTTCTTGTGAGGAAATGTAGGTAAGAGAGCAGGACAGTAATTTTTTTGTGCTGTGCTGTCTAATCTGTGGTCAGTGTTAGTGAAAGGATTTGTGTCCATTTGTAGTCAATACTTCAGCTGACTTCCTTGACATCAGTTATGCTGCTGAGTGTTCTTCTGCAACTTAATATGTGCATGCATGTGTTATCCCCATGGCTTTTAAAAACTTTTAATAATTATCTGATCCCTTTACTACCTTGGATAATTGAAATAAAACTATGCTTGTAGGGAAGGAAATGAGGGTGGGAATGCCACCTTCTGGGGTGATGACTGTACTGTGCACATCATCACCTGTTCCCAGCTGGTCCCAAGGTGTAACCTGTGTTTGGGATTACTGCTGCTCCTCACTATCTATTTGAAGCAGTCATGTTTGATCTTTAAGGAATAGGAAAACTGTTGGAATCACCTAACAGTGTATATGAAGAAATCAAAATAGGAACAAACTTGTCTGTAGTGGCTGGGTTTTTTGAGAAGCCAGAGTTGTGAAACTGATCGCACTTGGACTGACTGAGAACCTGTAATGCAAGTGGTAGGTGCAACCTTCACTTGGGAAATGCTGTTCTGATCCTGTCTGGGTAGTAGTTTAAAGTACTTGCAGGAACATTGGTGATACAGTGAATTTACTTCAGCTATTTCAGAAAAATGTGTGAAAAATGAGTGGAGTTCTATTTTTCCATCTAGTGTCATTATTTTAAAATTACATGTAGCCGTCTCAGTATTTCTGGCTTTTTCTCATCTACCATCTATGTAAAATGGGAATAATGCCTCCAGGATTGATCTGAAGTTTGAATTGGGATTTTGATCATTTGCTGTCATTTAGTTCAGCGCAACTTTACTCAAACAAGTGTTTCTAGGTACTATGCCCAAAACCTAAGTTTGGAAACCATTAAGGAAGTAACGCAGATGCAGATGAAGTATGCTTAATGTGTTGACAAATTTTGTGAGATGACCACAGTGTTTCTTGAAAAAGACAACGTAATCCCTTGTCTCCAAGTAACTTTCTCAGTGTTGTTGAACAGTCAGAGAGCTGTTTGTTTAAAGAGTGTATGGGAAAAGTAATTGACTGGTTTCTGTTGTGTTGACTGGGGAATCTTATCTCTTGGAGAGAGTCTGATGGTCCTTTATCACATGGTGGTGGAAGTCTCTTCATCTGGATTAAATGAGACTGCACAAAATATTTTCTGCTGGTTATGCACGATCTGTTTCTTTTAGTTTACCATAAACTCTATTCGATTTTGTATTTCCTGGCTGCCTTGCATATACACAGGAGATTGCTATGTAAATAGGAACAGTTTCAGCTGCCTCAGGGAGTCTCTGGGAATGCTGGATTCTCAACATCAGATGCTATTTATGCTTGCAAGCAACTCCAGTTGGTCTGTGCACAGCTGGAGCTGCCTAGGGTAACTTCAGGGACTGTCCATTTTTCCCAGCTGGAGAGGTCCTATTTGCCAGCTGCCTTGTTTTAAAGACAGGTGAGAGTTTATTTAATCATCATGCTCTGCAAATGCTGCAAGGGACTGATTTGAGATATTTCAGTTGAATAGTTCCTGGTCCATGCTGGAGGCTGGTGAGTTAAGTGTGCTGGATGTGCACACAAACACAACCCTGATACCTGGTAACTGTATGGTATTTTGAATTTAATTTTTTCTCCACAATTATAAATTCTGTATAACTCACTACAATATAAAATATATTGGTTTAGACCAAAATTTGGTAGTAAAATCAGAATAAAGGAACTGATACACTTTTTACAAACTTTCTGGAAAAAATTTGTGGTGCTGTGCTGTTTTCCTGGAAGCACAGTATGTGTTAAGTAGTTTCTGTGCTAGTGTTAATTGCTAACTTTACAGCCATTGCCACTAACAGCATGTAATGTTTCAAACAGCCTACTATAGCTTCTGAAATTGGGTGTCTTTATTCTGATGACAGCTCGGTGTACAAATGTTACTACTTCATCAAGATGATATAGCAGTAGAGTTGAGCAATAGGAAATTCCATCAGGCCTCTGAACTTTGAGGCGATGAAGGCTGGGAGGGTATTGCCACAAATGTATTCTTTTCCCTTGGGCATCTACTTTTAGCTACTATCAGAGTTGAGACCTTGGGATACTTGTTATGATGCTGAGTGTATGCCAGACTTGGTAAGACATGCAGCACTTGTATATTCAAATTAAAAGAGACCATCAGACTAAACTAACCTAGATTGAGGCTTGGAACCTTATTGGACTCTAGGATATTTTTCTGACAAATGTTAATATAGTAATTGAACATACCTGTAAACAGTGTTCATTGTGTGTTTATGCACAATAAAGTGGAATCCTGTTTTCATAACTTGAACTTAGCTGTGCCAGAATTGGAACAATTTGGTATAGGGTAGATCTGCCCAATAGAACTTTCATCTTGTTGAAAAATAAGAACTCTCTGAAGACCAGTCCAGTGAAATCCTTGTCTGTCTTTCCTTAAAAGCATTAAGAAATCATTAGGATATTGTATCTAACTTTGAATTTGTGAGCAGAGTGGGAGACAAATGTTCAAACTAGGTAACTTCCAGAAATCCTTTTCAACCTTAACTACTCTAATTATTCTGATGTCTTCCATCCATTTCAGAACAAGTTTGTCTGTCATCCTTCTGTGAACAAATGTTTCAGAGCATTGGAACAAAGAACATTCTTTCCCCCCCCCTCCCCCCCCCCCCCCCCACCCAGTGACTGGGTCACCGAAGAAGTGGGAGATCCTGGTTGTGTTGTGTTTTGTTTGATTTTTTTTGGTTGGTTGGGGTTTTTTGTTTGTTTGGGTTTGTGGGGTTTTGGTTTGTTTGTTTTTTGTTTTGGGTTTTTGTTTGTTTGGTTTTTCTTTTTTTGCTGGGGTTCCTGTGATCTCAGTCACAGGTTCTAACTGCCAGGACCCAGAGCATGTTATGTGAAAGTTTCCATCTACTCTGAGCCCCTGTACAACAGGGAATGGATGGCTGACAGAGATTGTATGCTAGATTATACTTTCCAATGAGACTGTATTCTGTAATAAACCATCAGCAGCCCTGTTCAATCAGCTGTTCTCATGTGGAGCTTGAAGTTGGATCTCCCATCGTTAAGTATGTGCTCTACCCACCTGGCTGAGGAAGAAATGAGTAGAATTATCAATGTTTCTGCTTCTCAGGAAATGTGATCCCCACCATATCTCACTTATGCAGTTCTTCAAGAGAGCACTTGTAGACTTCAGGTGCTTAATCACATCTACTTAGAGAGCTGTAGAGTGTTAAACCAAAGATAAGTGTTTATTTACTCAGAATATGTGTTGTGTGCACAGCTTGGGGGAATGAAGTTGACTTTCTAGGAACTTCTATGGCTAAACTGGGACCTGTGCAGTGTACTTGGGTATGTGCCTACATCCTGAGACATTTTTTATGCTACAAACTAAATTGCTGTTCAAAATTTAAGTAGAATAAGGTGACTTAGCATAAGGTTTAATATGAACTTCCTACCATGAAGTTATAATCTGTTTTATTAGTGGCAAAACTTAGTGTTACCATCCCATCCCATGGATGTGAGTAATTCACCAAACTGTATCATTAGACTCTAGTTTAATTTCCAAGGATAAGTGATGACAACTCTCTAATTTAATTTATATTTGTACTAAAATACTAAACTTCAGTTCATACCACTGTGCTGTTTATGTATACCACAAATGCTATAAGGACTCTTCATAAAATAAAGTAAAAGCCCCAATCCATCCAGGTCTATTACACAAGTACTGGTTTGGCTGTTGCATTTGTGATTAGAAGACATTGATTTGATGTCACAAGTATTTTTAACAGGATTTAAAAAATGCAAATAGCATTATGTAAGACAGATTACCTATGGCTTTAATACAGGATTGTTTTTAAGCCAGAGGCTACATTTTGCTGGGTTATGTATGTTTAAAACAGAGCACATTAGGATTAGATTTGGCAGAATACCAGTTTCCAAATCCTTGATATTTTCAGGTTAGATGACTTCATTGTTTTAATTTAAAATATGAATTGAAAATCCAAATTTTGATTGTTTTTTAAGTAGATTTCAAGGTGGATATCTTCTTGAGTCAGGATTGTTATGAACAATCTGATTTGTGTTGGTAAAGTCAGAAATTGCTATAGTCCATCATACCCCCATAATGTTTTTTTCTGTGTCAGAGAGCTACTTGGTTCAAAAACCAGCAGAAAAAACCAAATGCATTTCCTGCACAGCAGAATGTATGTGGACAATGTGTCACATTGCTAAGCAAGTCCATCAAGTGTTAGCTTTGTAATGTACCATGAGGAAAATCTTACAGGCACTTGAACTCCAAATAATTTCTCAAAGGCCTCATATGCACAGTACCACAAATTCTTGACCTTTAGGTGAAGGAAATTTCAGCTGGCATGGAACAACTTCATGTAACTCTGCATTGTTGTCATTGCTTTATGCTCTGAATGCCTGCAATATGGCACTCCCTAATAGACAGGCTAATAAAGTCTCTTACAGTGGTAATGTTTCCTACTGGAAAGCTAAATTGTTTGATGTATTCAGCAGCCAAGGTTCCCTATGAACAGACTTAAGTGGAAAGATGCCTTTTTGTCCCCCCAGAGTAATTTCAATTTTTCTGTTTCACATACCTTATGCCTGGTTTCATTCAAATGTTGACATCTGGTTTGTACACCATATTTCTTCCAAATCTTTATTACCCTAGTATTTTTCCCAGGGAAACATTTGGCAGCATTTACTGCATTACAAGGTACATTTAATATATAGAGGCCAAGGAAGAAAAAGTAGAAACTTAAGAGAAAAAAAAAAAAAGGTTTAAGCACTTGTCAAGTGTTACTATTGTACATAAGTACATGAGAAAAAAACTCCCCAAACTGTATTTTGCATGCAGATTGTTTCTTCTTTCTATTTTAAATAATAAAAGTTCTCGTGTTCTGAGACATGTATTTATATCTCTTAGTACAACTAGATGGTTTTCCCATCAGCTTAGTTATCATTTCTGTGGAACTCTCTTCTCTGAGTACCAAAATACAGCTCCCAGATGCCACAGGCCATAAGAACTTTAAATGTTAGGGAAATAATCAGAGCCTATCCTTTTAGAAAATAAATTCCTGTGGTATTGTCCGTCTGCCATTTCTAGGGAGCATTCAGGTAGATGCTGATGTACTCTTCTGTGGGGGATGATTATTTCTGAGACCTGAAAAGTGGATTCTGACTTTAAGGATTTCAGCATGGTGTTAATTTCTGGTAAAAACTGGCTGGAAGGCACCTTAGGAAAAGCTTCTTTTAAGTGATTACGTACAATTTATGTTCAAAGAGACAAAAATACAATGAAGTATGAAGCTTGATGTTTCTTAAATACCAAGGCAGCAGCTGGGAAAGCCCATGGCTTCCTGCAAAGCTCAGCTTTCCCTGTACCGCTCAGTTTCAAGTAGGCAGGAATTAATCCTGGAGACATTGTGCTCTCAGCTCCTTGGTGACAGCCTGATCAAGGACATACCAGTGTTTTACATGGCTTTTACACCTCTGCTCTTGAATAGATGGGATTAGTGTGGGTTCTTGGGTTTACAGTATGGATCCTGAAGTATGTACCAGGGGAATGGGTGTGAAACAGCAGTGGTGGAAGGGCAGAACACCAGTAATTGCTTGCTGGAGTGACAGCGCTGCTGGAAGAGACGACCCTTTTCTTTTGTGCCTGTTGAGCTACAGGTGTTGGCTTGGTTTTGTTCTCCAGTAGATTCCTTGTTACCCTCTGTGCTGCCTTTTAGTCAAGTTGAGCAGTCTGCAGAACACTTGTGCCACAGGCAACCCTAGCATGAAGCATGATACAAAGGGGAGGTTGGACATCCTCGATTCAGAAACTATTTCCTTTCCTTTGGATTGATTCAGGGAAGGGGTAAACATATACACCTGTGTAATAGATAGACCAGAGTGACACCTGCTAGCCTCCCCCATGGTTTTACCCCATAAACTCATTTAAACGACAAAGAGAAATGGTGACAGCTCTTCTCATGGGTACAAATGAATCAGAAATTGCCAGGGAGCTGTTAAACAGTAAGTTAGCAGAGCTGAGGTAAATACAGCAGATGTCTAGTGAGTTCTCTACTACCACCATCTCACACAAGTACATAAACTGTTTCCTCTGAAAGCTTGAGGGTTCTAGTCCTACCTTTAGGGGAGGACTACCCTAGACCCAGCTACCACTGGTCTGGCAGCTCTAGAAAGCTTGAAGTTCTAATGCTGAATCTGATCCTCCTGGATGCAGTCTTTCCTTGAAGAGGCTGACTCAGCACTCTGACCAAAAGGACAGTGGTTTGTTTTATGCTGCGGATGTGAGCAGGGTGATGATCTAGCCTTCTGTTCTCCAAAGCTGTATTAAACCAGTGTGGCCCAGCCTATGTTAGCTACTGCTTGCTCAGCCTGTTCTAAGAATCCAAACAATTAGCTCTAGATAATATCACCTAATTCCACTGTGAAATAAAAGAGAATGGGTGGTCAAAAACCTCCTGACAAGAGCTGTTTTGCTTTAAATAATGCAGATGAAGCATCCTAGCCCAGTAAGCAGAGAGCTTTTTGCCTGTAGCCACAGGTCTTTGTTCCCTTTTCTGACAGACTGCGTATCCATTCATCTCACTGATTAACAGAGCTGCTGCTACAGTCAGTCGGAAATGGTAAGTGTGTAGCTGATGTCGGTCTCTCTTGCATTTAGGAAGTCTCTGCACAAGCACATTTAAGTGTCTTTATGTTTGAGCCTGTCAATGGTGATAAACTAATATAAATTAATTTGCTGATCAATGCTTACTCCAGTTTCTGTCAGACATGTGACCAAAAACTAGTATCTTTGTATAACAGAAATTCTAAATGTATTGAAAGAGAGGGAATATTTAGCAGAAAATATTTATTTTTTTTTATTATTTTTTCCTGAAATGTGGTATCTTTAATACAATCTCTTCCGTAATCATTTTGAGAAAACAGAAGTTGGACTCTATTAAGTCATCAAGGGCTTTGGTGACTCTTAGTGAGAAAATACTTGTGTCCTAAAGCCAGTTTTTTAGACCTCTGTCTATTTAGAAAGCCATCTATTAAAATTATATGTGTTATTTCTAATTAGAGAAGTAATAATTTCTATTCATGAGAGAAAAGAGACAACTGGAAGATTGTGTTCATAACTGTGTCCCAGTGTGGTTGGAGACTTTTTTCCTGAGATCTGGGGGAGAAAAGAGGTTTTTAGAAGAGAACAAATATTACACACCAGATGCAGGTGTATCATGGAGTTATACTGTAAATTTCATATATATATAATATTCATTTAAAAAATCCTCTTCTGTTTCTGTGTTGTTTTTCCAGTACTTTGGTTTTTGTTCACCCAATGATGGGCGTTGCACTTACCTTTGCCTAATCATAAACCCTGAATATAAATTCAATATTTCATTCTAGATATTTTTGACAATGAATTAATAATTAATTATATATTTTTGTTTCTTTTTTTTTTGTTATTTTATTGTCTTCTGACTTTGTACTGGAAGGCCCTTCTTCAGTTGACTGTAGCCAGTCCTTATCTTTACAGTCACAAAGATTTTGGAACTCCAGAAGGCTAGGAGTTTTTAATCCGTTTCCAGGTCATTTCTGAATACACTGAGCAGCATAAGCCTGAGCATCCCTTCAGGACTCAGGGTAGCCTCCCTTCCCTCTGACATGATTACCTAGTTAGAATTTTAAAGCTGTTCCTTTCAAAATAAGCAGGATCTGTAATGAAGGCTCCAAACATGCACTTTTTTCTCTCCCACGCTTAGTGCTGGGTCTGCATTTAGCAACCAGTAGCTCAGTAGCAGTGCTGTTACATAATTTCTCCGTCTACTGGTTGCTGTGGTTTTAACCTGCTTTGGTGTCCTAAAATGCAGACTTATGCTGTGAGACACCACTAATTCTAAACTACTGAAACTTGGAATGGGGAACAGGGAAACGAGTGTGTAAGGAAGGACACATTTTAGATCTGTTTTATGCAGTAGCTCATCGGAAATAGTTGGGAAGAAATTCATGGCTGACTACAAATCCATGTCCTTTTATTCAAGGCCTGGTACTGTACTGTGTGTTAGGATTCTGAATTATTTTTAAATAAAGTAAATGAAAGTCTGATAATGTATTTTTCCATTTTTAACAGCAAAACATCTTTAATACTCAACTTCACTTTTGAAACAACCTTTTTATAAAATGGAAGTGGATACTAGAACTGATTTACTATAATTGTTTTAATTGCTTGTGGTATAAATGAAGAATTGAAAAGCAAGTGACTTTTCTCTCTCAGAGATGTAATCATTTAACAGTAGTCACAGTTTTGTATAATTTCTATGCAAACACTTGTCCCACTTCAGTTGCTGATTCAATATATGATGACAGTTGAAGATGAATTGTTCTGAGTTCAATCCATTATCAAATGTTATTTACCTTTGCATCATAGAAGCAGAACTAAAATGTATCAAATCTGCAAAATGGCAAGTTGTCTGTGGAGTGATGGTGTATTGTTTTGGGTGTGTGAGCAGCTGCCAGGTTGCAAAACCAGGCCGTAGAGGTGGGGAAAGTGGCAGCAGAGCCTCTTGCCAGCAAGAGGATGGTATGACTCAGTGTGCTCAGTGAGCACGTTTGACTTCTGAGTGCATTTCCAGTCTTTTCTTGGATCAAAATAGCTGTAACTTTGGGGCAGCCTGACAACATTGCCTTTCTGTGTAGTCATGTTGAGAAAGCTGACTGATTCAGACTTCTTTTTAAATCCTTGTATGTGTAGTGGCTTTTCTGGTTTTGCAGTGCGTTGGTTGTTATGTGCTGAGTTGGACTGGCAGTAATTCCTTGCTATAATATACTCTTTTGCATATTTTTTTCTAATGATTCAAGTTTCCAGTAAATTTGAAATAGCCTTCTTTGTTCTATATTTCTCCCCTCCCTTGACTAGTCAGTGTAAGGGTTTCATTAGGCAGGACAGGAATAAAGGACAGACAGTTGGAGGCGGCAAGAAAATGAAACCTCAGAATTCTTAAGGCATGATAAGTGACTGGTAGTGGCAAGATAGCAAAAAATTTCTTTAAAACAGCTGTGTGGAAGAAGCAGAGAACTAAAAATGTTTTCATCTATATTGAGAGAAGAAACAGACTGGAGACTAGAAAACTAGGGAAAAAAAGGCAGGAAAACCACATGGAGAGGATTGCATTGTCTTGATGGCAAAATTCAAATTGAGAACAAGAAAATACCTTTACATTATAACATCGTAGAAGGCCATCAAATTTCTCAGGCAAATTTTGCTCTTAGTGAAGCCATGCTGGCTGTCACCAATCACCCTCTTATCTTCCATGTGCCTAAGGCAAAATTTCCAAGAGTATTCACCCCATGATCCTGCCAGGCACAGTGGTGAGATTGGCCAGTATTTCTGTGGGTCTTCCTTTTTTCCCTCTTTTAAAAATGGGGGTTATACTTCCCCTTCTCCAGTCAGTTGCAACCTCATGGGTCTGCCATGACTTCTCAAATATGATGGATAGCTTAGCAACTTGTGGATCTGCTGGTTCCCTAAGGGCCCGTAGATTGAGCCCATCAGGTCCCATGGCCTTGTGCAGCTGCAGATTCCTTAGATGCTCTCAAACCTGATCTACAGTGGGTGGTTCTTCACTCTCCCAGTCCCTGCCTTTGCCCTCTGCGATGTGGGTGATGTGCTCGGAGCAGCTGCCAGTGAAGACTGAGGCAGTCGGTACTCAGTGAAAATGGTCACTGAGTAGCTCAAAGTTCTCCATACCCCAGGTAACCAGGTTTCCTTCTGGAGAGGACCTACATTTTCTCTAATTTTCCTTTTATTGTGGAAGAACCTGTAGAAGCCTTTTTATTGCCCTGGACAGATTTTCTTCTATCTGGGCTTTAACTTTCCTAACCTGGTCCCTGGTTGCTTGCACAGTTGCTCTGTATTCCTCCCAGGCTACCTGTCCTTGCTTACGCCACCTGTAGGCTTCCTGCTTGAGTGTGTCCAGGAGTTCCTTATTCATCCGTGCAGACTTCCTGGTGGTTTTACCCTCTTTTTTAGGATACATTACTGCTGAGCTTGGATGAGAATATTAACCAGCTTTCTTAGGCCCCCCTTCCTTCCAGGGCTTTATCCCATGGTATTCTACCAAGCAGATTGCTGGAGGCCAAAATCTGCTCTCGTGAAGTCCAGAGCAGTGAGCTTGCTGTGTGCACCCCTCATTGCCCCAAGGATCTTGAACTCAGGGTAATCTGAAGTGGCTGGTGTTGCCCCTGTGGCATCTTTCACTCCCTGTTGCTCTCAGGCTCATGTTTATATACTTTGAAAAGGAATGTAAAGAGCCCATATTGTCTCTAGGGCAGTAACTTCATGTGCAAGAGGTTTTCCCTCAGTCTCTTTCTTATCAAAGAAATATGCAATTAAAACACAACAGAAAGTCCTCCCATGTTCTTTTCCTGGGCTGGATTCACTAAATGTATAAAAGGCTGTTGTAGCACCATCTCTGTGATCACAGACATGCTGGTAGAGAATCGAGCTGACAGATGAAGGCAGCACAAGGCACTACTGAAGAGGAGTCTGTCCCAGCTCTTTTTTCCCCAGAGTCCCTGGGGCAGTTCATCTCAGCACAGTAACCTATTTCAGTCTTACTGGGCTGTGCTGCAAATTTCATTAAAATACAAGTAAAATTAAATACAACATAACTTATAAGACAAGCTTGATTAGGAGATGAACTATTGAATTCATATTACCCCTAGGCGTTATTTGATCATTGTAATTGTTATTTGAATTTGAGAGCAATTATCTGGTCTAACTAAATCTTGATTTCTAAAAAATAGGATGTTTTAAAAGGCTTAGAAATCTTAATTTTTGTAATTGATTTGTATCTGTTATAGCCAGAGTTTACTTCTTTTTTTAAAGTCAGACTGTGCATAATGTTCATCTTCTGCATTGAGATGTCTTGGGTACAGTTAGAAATAATATTGAATCTTCAGTTTATCCCTAAGGTCAGTCTTACACACTTGAAATAACTGCAAATTTTTGTGTTGATTGACTGAAATGGGCTCATTGTTCGCTGAAAGGGGTTAAATTATTCTACCCCTTGGTTTCTGAAAAAGCATAAATGCGTAAGATGGGGGTGGGTGTGAAACTCACTCTAGGAAGCATCTGTGAACAGAGCGGAACTCAGGCTGTCCTGCCCGGAGATGCAGAAGTTCAGGCATGAGGAAATGACACTTTGTTTTGCTTCTGCCTTTCCCCTTTACTTCTTTCCTACACTTTCTGGGTTCCCACCTACATCGTGTGTTACATCACAAATTTAGGTCAGACAAGACCAGTTTTGTCATACAGAGCCCTAATTCACCATCTGGGAGCAGAGACTTGGCCTGTGCAAGGGGCAGCAGAGCTTGTGTGAATCTGAAATGGGCAAAGAGCCACCCAGACTCCAGTGGGCGAACATTAAACACTATTCTTGTGCAGATCTAGTGGTTAGCACTGTGAGGCTCCATTCCTTTCCTGGTGAGATACTTGTCTATTTTCACAGATTTCTGTGGGCTATTGGTTTTCAGCAAAGCTTGGATTTCACAGAAGGGGAAGATGATACTTATTTTAAACAGATTTCATTAATTCTCACTAATTCCCTTCTATTTCAGTGAGTTCCTCCTTCCATATGCACTTACCAGCACCAAGATTTTTATGTTTATATTTAGGTGTTTGCATGTAAAGACACTTAGTCCATTACCTGCCTTAATGCTTGTTCAGTTTGGCTGGAATAAAGAGACCTGACAATCTATACCTGCCTGTGATCCACTGCATTCTGGAACTCTGGAAAACTTGCTCATAGATTTATGGATGTGCATGTGTTAGAGGTCATAGTTTTATCCACACTGTAGGAATTTACTTATGATTAACTTCACCAAAACACTTATTTGTTTGCTGCTGAAAACGTTTGCTTATCGGTGTATACTCTTACCAATTTTGTTCTGACTTGACCTTTAATACAGAAATCTACTGTTCCCTGGTGCTGGTGATTTCAGAGTTAGAAAGTAGTTCAGTGACCCATGAACATGCTCCCATATGCATTTGTGGCTTATTAAATAAGGCTTCATTTTAGTGATACGCAATTTTGGTATTTAATACTGTTTCAAAATAAACCTAAGTGGTTATTTTTTAGTTTTGTTTGGGTTTTTTTTTTGGGTTTTTTTTTTTGTTTTTTTTTTGTTCAATTCATCATTAATTTAGGAAAAACATGAAGGCTTTTATCTAGGAAAGTGCTAATCACTGGGAAATAATTTTACTGCTCCTAGTATTATACCCAGAAAACCTGTCATTCGCAATGTAAAACTAAATTATGTCTATTTTTGTATGGTTATATCTTCACATAATGACCAAAGGTCACTACTCTGAAAATTCTGCACATTTTAGCATTTTATGTTTGTAAGATCATAGCAGCTGCTCCTAGAGTGGACAAGTGTTAGTCTGGATAGTGGAGAGGCTGAAGTACCCACCCAAAGTGGAAGGCTGTATAAGCTTTGTCAGTGAGGCACAAAAGGTTCCCACTCAGTGCTCAGCACTGGCCCTGCCTGGACTTGGGCTGTCTCCTCCTATTTCCAGATAGGGTGTTTTTGCTCTGCCATCCTCAGCACGTGCCAGGAGTTGGGCTTAGGTTCAGTATTAGATCTAAGCCAGCCTTATGCATTTGTGCATTAAATTGGAAACTGACAAGCTCTTGTGGAGTCCAGGGTGCTGGGTGTGTCCAAACTCTCCAGTAAGCAACCTGAGATGCCACCATGAGGTTGAGACACCTAGTCTGAGTGCTCACAGCCTTCCCAAGCTTGGCAGGATTTACTAGTCCAAGGCCAGCGTGGGGAGCCTGAGCGTGCTGCTCCTCACAGGATATCTGAAGCTGGTTATAAGCAAATTTTCATACAAAGCTGCTTTACATGGCTGTGCTGCTGTTGAGCCCACCTGTACCATGCTGCCTCTGGTACTGTGGCCAGCAGCACAGACCTCAGAAGAGGCCAGCTAATCTCTGTCATCCCCGTGGGAGTCAGTGTCAGGTCCCACACTGCCCTGGAGATGGAGGTTTGTAGCACCTGAGCTGCATCAGTGTAGCTGTGCAGTGCCATGGTGTCTGTGGAGACACATGGGCAGAGATACAGCAGGAATTTGAGTCAGTCTGAGGCTGTCTCAGTTTTAATGTTAAGGAGGAAAGTAAGTATGGATAGCTTGTAATGAGTGGGGGTGGAAGATAAAAATGAGAGATAAGAAAAAAGAAAGTGTGTCAAAAGTGCATCTTCATTTATGAGAGAGGGAAGTTTCTCTAGTGAGGGAGGAGAGGATGTGAATAGTGAGGTTTTCCAGTTCTGAAACCTGGACTGTTTCTTGTGTGTTTCCTGTTGATAGTGGTTTGATAGAAGTTATTCTGGGGTTAAACAGTGTGGTCTGCCCTTCAAGACAAATATCTTAGCCCAGCCCGATGCCCTAGGCAGCAATAAATGTCACCTTCTGGACCTGCTGAGTGCCCTCAGGAGGAATATCTGACTCCTGTACTAGTGGCTGTGTGCTGGACCATGCAGTGACCCATCTACAGCAAGAAGAGATGAGACCCCTCTCATACTTCATGTGGCTGAGATCAGTGCCCTGAGAAATGGAACAGGATGGGTTATGCTCTGTCAGGGATGAAGTGTGTGTTGAACGAGGAGTTCCATGGTCTTAATATGCATAAAATAATGTTGGTTTTCACCAGGTGTGGATTCCAGATGACTACCTGCTATTTCATTGTCCAGCACCAACTCAAATAAAGTGATAATGAAGTTCTACTTCACTGGACATTTGAAGTAAGAAGACCCTTCCCCTCCTAGGAAGTATTTACCAGAAGTCTAGGGCAGAGGTTTTTACTCTGGTCTACTTCTTGGAATTTGAGTTTTAAATTTCAATCCTGTAGAAGCCTTGCTTAAACACTTGGTTGCCTAAATGAAATGGGGAGACAGGAAAAATCCCTTTTGTTTTTTACAGATTGTATCAAAGGCTAAGTTTCTAGTCTTTCTAGTCTAGACTTTCCCATTCAACTTAGCTTTAAGAGGAGGAGTTGCAATGTAATTTTTTGTTTGTTTGTTTCAGGCTTTTTTTGTCATTGTTGTTTCATTATTGTTCATGCAACAAGAAACTATAAACTCCAAGAAGGAAAAGGTTTTTATATGGAGAAAAGTGATAAAATATGTATTTTAAAATATTTTTTAAAGCTTTAAAGTATGCATTTATAATTGAAGGTTGAACAGTGGAATACTTTTTATGGTGTGAGAGGAAGGTGTGGTGTTTCAGGGTGGGCTTTTTTGCCATGTAAAACTTTCATTTCATGTTTATTGAAGTATGGAAAGATATGAAAAACAGAACTTGGGTGTCAGGCTCAACAGGGATTCTTACAACTTCTTTTCATGTTTCCTTCCTGCTTAATCTCTTGTAAATCAAGAGAAACACCTTGTTGTACTTTCACATAATGTCATAATTTTCAGTCATGATTAGTGTGCTTGATAGGCATTCTTATTTCTTCAGTAATTAATAATGAGTGTCTAAAAAATTCTGGGTTTTTCCCTCTGCTGCATTTCATATGCTGTTTGTTAGGGGAAGCTAAATGACTTCACTGTTTTTGGCCTATTTCAGTTGTCATCATTGTTCTGTATTGAGTTCTAGGACGCAGTGTTGTCATTCATTTAAATTCTTTCTCTTCTCTGAGAAGACAAAGTTGCCTGTGTATCAGAACTACCTTTGTTGAAATAATCAATGAGGTTCAAGATGATTTATAGAAAACAGTGGGCGATCCCCCTTTGTTGGAGCGTCCTTTGTAATCCTTAGGATGGCACGTCAGTGTGGTATGGCAGTGAGTGGGCTCTAAAGAGCAAGGGTGCATGTGGGGTGATTCATGGGGTACTGAAACACGATGATTTCAAGTGAGGCTTTTCTAAGTTCGAATACAGAATGCAGAGAAACATTTTCTACAAGTACAAACACTGTTTGGGAATATGTGAAATATTTGTTATTTTACATTTCATTTAAAGTATTAAACCACCCGAGACAGTTGTGGAGTTTGTCTCTGCTTTCCCTCCCAATGGTAAGTGTACTGCCTCATTAACTTCCTGGCCTAACAATAAAGGCCCTGGAAAGACTTTCGTGTATCGCCAGACAGATGATGCAAGGCATAAATACAGCCTTGGGAACATCTTTAGTGTCTTTCTTAGTGAAACCTGAACATGAGGGTTGGTATTTTTAACTGGCAGGATTTCAGTAGACTTGCATCACTGTTGGAGTCTAAGTAAATTTAGTTTTTTTTTCTTCTTCAAAGTGATGTAATGGGGGGGAAAAAAATTACTGCATTTCACAAGGCAAGAAAGAAAATCCCCCACGGCATCTAAGTGCTCGTTTTGACACTTTTTAGTATGAAAGAGAGTGATGACAATAACCTCCAGTTCAGATAATAATTCCTAGTTAATCATTATTTGTGAGAATATGCTGTATTAAGAATTCTGTGCTTTCCTGACATAATTTTTAACTGACTTAATAGCTGCTAAATTTGACTTGATCTCTCTACACCCTGCTTAGCATGTCTTGCTTTGGAAGGCCTTGTTTTCCTCATTAGCTGTCTGTATCCTCAGTTATATTCTTTCTGCCTTCAGCAGGATTGTAATTTAGTTTATTAGATATTCTAGCATACAGTGATACCTAGTCAACTGTCAGATGTTGTTTGACAAACTTAGCACTATTTCCCCAGGTGACCTCTCTAGAAACTATGAAGCTGTGTTGCCTTCTAGCACTGGACCCACAAGCTATTTTTTGAGCAGAGTGAAAAGAAGAATTCAGTCAAGGTGTAAGAGGCAGCATACACAGTTTCCTTTTTACACAAAATACTTGAAGGATTTTTACTGGAGAAAATGTTTTGCTTTTTCTCCTTTTATATAGGATCAATTTACACTGGATAGTACCAATGTTATTCAGATGTCACTAGAAAATGACAACCCAGAAAAGAGAAAAATGCAAGAAATTATGTGCCAGGAAATATTTATTTTTTTAATTTGAAGGCCATCTTCTTCTTAGACCACTAATTTTTGATGAAGAATTTTTTGCTCAAATGAGCATCATGTTAAATGCAAGATTTAGTTACACTGCTGAAGGTGCACATCCTAAAGGAAAGCAAACTACTGCTGTCTGTTCTCCTCATTTCTGTGGAATGCAGAACATTCTATGGAATATTCTATGGCAAATAGATATTTAATGGAACTTCTGTGGAATTGTTTGTCAGTTGTGTTTTTTAAGTGTCATTAAAAAATGCTTTGCAGTTTTTAATTATAAAACATTTTCAAAGTCAGTATCTTTATGTCAGCAGATAAGCTGGGAAGCTTAGTCACTTAATGTTTTCTATTAGGGGGTTAATACTTTAAAATGGAAAAGTAGATTGAAATGCTTCTTTTCTAGATCGCATTGTTAGCCCTCACATTGGAAATTTCCTATTGAGGCAGCGGTGGTGGCAGGGAAATTAGCAACGTTTATTTAAAATAGAAGTCTCCGCCCACCTTGCTTAAACCATCAAATATTCAAGTGCCTGTTTAAAAGGCTTATTGCATAATTGAGGCAGTCATATACTTTTGTTTCTAATAATTGAACTGTTTCATTTATTGTAAAATGAGCTCACACAGAATATGCACAGCTGTCTGACTTGTATGGTTGTGCTGATCAGTGTGCACACTGATACTGCAGCATTCCTTATGCTTAAAAATATTGTAAGAATATAGTGGAGGTTTGCTTTTGTTAAGGTCAGCCACTTGGGAATTCTTCATTTGGTGAATCATGTAGGATGGTGCAGTGATTAGATGCCAAGTCACGATCCAGTGCTTTGAGCTAATTTTACTTGCAGTGTGCTGCTTTTGAATTAAAAGCTCTTCCTACTGGCACTGTTACGTTTCAGGCAGGAAAGGAGGTGTCCTTTAGCTGCTCCTTGGTGCAGGGTCAAGGGTCTGTGCCTCACAGTGCAGGCTACTGGCTGTAAGTTCAGGCTCTAAGGATCCCAGCTGCTTCCCCACTTCTTTTAGGGGATGGCATCTATGTGTCTAGGAGAATGCTTCTGTAGTCCTAAATACAGAGGTGGCTTCTAAGAATGTGGGAACACAGAGCCAAAAGTTAAGTGTTGCTCTGAGCAGAGCAGACATTGCTGAGCCATCTAAGCTGTGTGCTGCTCCAGACCTGGATGCAGCTTTTCCTCCAGTTGCTTTTAAAAGTGGTTGAGAAGAACTTCCTAATTTAAACACTTGGAAGGATATTATACCTGAGAAAACTGTTACACAACGCTGACTTAAAATTAGAGCTCTGTTCAAATCTGGAGGTTCGTTTTTATTATGTATTCATTCCTGTTTTGAGTCATTTTAATTCACACATATGGGTACAGTGCTACCAAATTGCATGAAATAGATATGACTTGTAATAGTTGATCATGTTTCACCCTTTACAGTTGAGGGCAGGATTGTTAGTGCTATCTGGTTTTTAAGCTGTCTGACACTAGTGTTTGCTGCAAGCTAGATTTGTTAGAAAACCTTCAGCCAAAGTAATTCAGTCACTTCTGAAGATGATGACAGATTAGAAGTTATTTTAATAAAAAAGCCACAGATTTTACTTAGAAAACTTTCCCTTCTTGTACAGGATTGGTACTTTGTCATTACTGTGACTAATTACTGGCTGAATTAAAGCACCTTTGATGAATTTCAGCTTGTCTGTTTTCAGTAGCAAAGCATAAGCCATAATAAATACTGTAGCTATACTGAGTGCATCCCAGATCATACCTGCATATCTGCAGACCAAAGTCTGACAATGCTTTATATTTATAGTAATAAGCTATATTGGAGCTGGCCAAGTTTGGGGCTTGGCAGAAGAACCAATGGCTTAGGGGGAAAAGGAAGTTTTCCCTTTGATTAATAATGTTGCTTGCCAGTAATAGCTGGTAATATGGAAGAGTGAGGAGCGTCAGCAAGATGGTGAATGGTTAGGCCCAGACTCTTATGAGAATTTGTCAAACTGATGAAGCTGGGACTGGGAATTTCGCCAGGCAAGAAACAGATCGTTCCCAGTTAAGCAACTGGGATAAGGTTTCTGTCTTGACACTGGTAAATGGTATTCTCTAATGGCCTGGGCACTTCCACGTTGTGTGCTGTCTCCTTCAAGTCCTACATGGTAATCTTCTCTGTGCCTTTAATCAAATGATTGTTTTGGAAGGTTCAGTTCAATGTCTGGTATAATGCCAAGACTGCTGCAGCTCAGCAGGACCTTATTTTTCGTAGCAGGGCCTTGGTTATGTATGCTGTGTGAACTGGGGAACATACAAGGATATGAGTCAAGAGCTGCCTAGGATGGTCTTGGAGTTGTTGGCTGAAATAGAAGTGATGCTGTCCATTGCCAACAGCCCCCAATTGAGGTGATGATTTAAAAAGCCAGCTGAGGGAACCAAATACTATGGATGGTCAAGCGGATCAGTGCTTAAGCTCCTGCACTCATTTTTGTACTCATGTGTTGACATGATGAATGTGGCAGAGATTAGGCCTCTGAAGTTGGGGGACTGGGAGAAACAGATTGACCTAAAGGACTGGAAGCTTGTTCATGTGCATGCATTTGGAGGACAGAAAGGATGAGTGCAAGTAGGTAAGAGTAACAGCTGGGAAGTAAGGAGATAGTGGGAAAAACCTGAAGGAAAAACTGGAGCTTGGATAGCAGAGAGTATGAGACAAGGTCAAGGTGTAGCAATATAAGAAGAGGTGGGATACAGATGTACAGAAGGTTCCTCTAGGCTGAAGTGTGCTTGTGAACAGTATCCACTGCACATGGTTCAAAGGTTAAGGTTGATTCCAAAATGTTGGGATCATCTTTCAGTGGCTGTGTATTCCACTGCAAAAGCCTAAGTTGTCTCTTCCGCTGGTGGTGTTTTGCAAAGAAAAGTTTCTTTTTTGATTTTTCGTCTCTTTAGACCACTTGTGCAGAGGTAAGGTCAGAATTTAGCTCAGTTAGAACAGATCTGAAGTTCCAGTTCTGCTTTTAAGCTAAGTCATTATTTATAATGAGGAATAGATAGAATTTATATTCCTAAAAATTTCTCTGAAGATCTACTATGAAAGGTTTGCTGAGAGAAATCAAAATAAAGCACTCAATAGAAACATTAGAATAAATTTGCAAATGTGGTAAGAACTTTAGTCTCATAGTACCTGTGCATTATAATCATTACATGATAAGGCAGGCTGAAATTGATATAAAAAATCATCTGCTTATATAAGGGGTAGGGATAAAATTGTTGCTGGAAAATTTGATTTAATTATTGTTGTGGTTATAGAGATCAGTGTAAAGATAACAGTTCATCCTACCATGTACTGTTTATGAAATGTACCTGAAGTTGGATAAGGGGGAAGCCCACATAGAAAGAATCAACAGGCATTCCCAGAGTGTTAAATATCAAAATTTTCTGGGGAAACACTTTGCAGAAGCTCCCCAGTCCTCTAGGACTGAATTCCCAATTACTTCTAGCATGAATACCTTGAGTTGTCTGTTTTCAGATACCTACTGATAGACTTATGGGTCTTTTCCTCACTTTCTTCTCCTGGAGTTAGTGTTTGCAGCTTGTCTGAAGCCCCAGCTTCCAGCCTTGGTGACAGTGCTGTCTTTGTGGTGCTGGCAGGTGATCTGTCAGCTCTTTTTCTGCCAGGCAGTGGGGGTTTGCAGCACACAAAACCCCGGTTCCCGCTGCCCCTTGGGAGAGCACAGAACTTGGTGGCTTTAATCATTTGCCAGCTCACAAAACCTTGTAGCTTTTCCAGCCTTGTAGCGAAGATCAAAATCATCTCTAGTGGAAGTTCAGTTTTGCTAGCATTCCTAACCTCTTCTCTTAGGGCTAAAGCAATTCCTATGTATTGTAAAGAAAGAGATATGGGGTTTATTTTCTTCATATCTTAGTTTTGCTGCTTATTAGAGGAGTCAGGTGGTTTCTGTGGATTGCTCACCTTCTCAGTGGGTGGTGAAAATAAATTTGATGCCCAGTAGTTTTGACAGGTGTTATCAATATATGTACTGGATGCAAAATGAAAATACCTTGCTCTCATTCTACACTGACTTGTCTTCTCCAAACTGTGTTGTTACCAGTTTGTCACTGTAGTTGTTTCCAGTGTTAAAATACCCAGGTACCTGAACTAGCTTCCTAAATACAGATACACTTTTCACTGGCCTCTGATATAAAGACTAAGGACATATCCCACAGTTATTTCAAGGAACGAAGTAGAGCAGAGCCTAGTTGAATGGGAGGCTGATTTAGACTGTCAGATATGTTCAGCAGAAAGCTAAACATACCATTAACATAAGTACATTACAGTGTTTGTAATCAAACTAAAAAATGGACCGTGATTTGTACGTGAAGATTCTGGCCTGCTTATAACTGCTGACTTACCTGTAACATTGCAATTTGAATTGGATTGGGAACTGGGGTCAGGAGGATTGGGCTGGGGATTGGAGAGGGTCCAGAGTCCTGGTAGCTGTGGAGTGGGAAGGAGATAAAAAGCAGAACTAGGTCAAGTCTGGGAGGCCCATACTGAACACAGTGAAGAATTAGTATTTTATATATATATATATAGATATATGTTATATTGTCTAGTACTGTGGTCTTGTAATCACCAAAGTTTTTTTGACAATAACCAATGTGATTGTCATACTGGTGTATATCATCTGCTGTGGAGCCCTGAGTCATTGTAGCTCTCAACAGAGAGCAGCCAACTTGACTGTACCATGTTAAGTAGTGACTTGCAGCTTGTCGAATGCTCTGTAGAACAGACTTACATTTAAATCTGTATTAAAAAGATTTTTTAAAGGTTTCATTTTCCAAATAAGTGAAGGTTCTTGTACTTTATTTGTGGACATCTGAATTTTATTAGCTTCTGTATTAACACAGAGGGGATGAGGGACTGTATCTTCTCTTCAACTGACAGTTCCTGTTACTCTGCTGCTTGCCACCTAAATTAATCCAACTTCAACATCATTTATCAGGTTACATGGAGGATGTCATGCCTTTGTAAGGTTGGCAGAAAAGTGAACTATTTAACAGAATTGCCCTTAGCATGAGGCTAAGTGTGTTTAGTTCTGTTCTGTTTAAACATAAAACCAGAGTGGCATTCTTAAATTATCAAAAGCCATTGTTATTTTATCAAGATTTTTTTTTTTTTCAAAATAGGTTTTGATTTTGACTTACAATTTTATTATTTTTTTTAAATGCAGATACCATCATTGAGTTGGTAGTGTTTTAATTGGCATGAAGACACAATTCTTCAAATGTCCTCAGGAACTGGAAGCTGAGAGTTTTGCACTCCATGCTTTAAACCTGAATCTCTGTCTCAAAAGAGTTCTTTAATGAATTATTTATTTTGGTAAAACAGACATCTTGTCAGTGTTTTAAAGTCAAAACAACATTAAATGTTAATAATGCCACAGCTTTAACTTGCTGTGTGTTTTAAAACTACCTTAGTGCTTCAAAGTCAGTTGGTAGCACTCAGTGTTAGCCTCAATCAATATATGCCTGTAAATCCTTTTAAAGAACCTGCAGTGCCTATTTTTTTCTTAGACTATTTGCTTGCTTGGTTTTTTCTTCCTTTAACCTGTTTGAATTCCAGTTCCCATCTTGAATTTGGCTTTCTCAATAGTATATACACTTAGTCTATTGCTATTTGTAGTGTTTTGAGAGTAAAAGTGTGTTTTTAAAGATGTTGGTCGCTTGTGGTCCTTGCCCAAGTATTTTTCCTTTTCTGATAAGGGAGAACTGTACACATATACTATCACTAATTGTTCTGATGGATTATCCTAGACAGATTATGACACTGTGGCAACTGCACAAATTAAAAATACTCTGATCTGCAATTGGAAAATAGTTCTACAGTAATGGCAGAATAAAATACACTTTTTATTTTATTTACTGGTTTGTTTGTCTTCAATTCTCCATTGTTTATTTTTCCATAATCATCTTTTAGGTATTTGTTGCTTTTATGTACATCCTAATAAACTTTACTGTTCTTTAAAGGAAGATTAAATAATTAATGTGTTAACTGGTTAATTTTAGGTTTAAGTATATTTTCAAATAACACCCCCCCCCCCCCCCCAAATCTTAGTAAAGTGAAAATAGATTTTTATTTCTGTGTTTGTAGAAAAGAATTACTAAAAGCTTTTTTACCAAGTCAAGAGGCCTGCTTGAATAATCTCTTGTTTAGGATGAAAAAGAAATGTTTTCAGTATTATGAGGCTAAATTATAATTTTTAATAGGCTATGTTTGCTGAGGTAATTTCCAAATACATTTTGGAATTCAGAATTTCAGTAAGACTTGGGTTTATCATAAGTTGCCATTTCACCCATCACAGATCCTGAGCCAAAATATTCCTAGTGTAAAAATGAGGTAACCTCTCCACCATCATGCTTTCAGGAAAGACTAATACATTATCATTATATTATTATATATAGATAATATTTATTATTATCTATATATTGATATCCACCAACCATAATAGTATAACTAAAATAATCAGGTAAGATTAAAGTTAGAGAAATATTCAATTTGCTGGGAAGAAGTGTAACTCATTGGAACTGGGCGTTTTCTTAATCTTTAGAGGTGATACTGAGAGAGAACTAAATTAGGAGACCATGTGATGAGTGGATGTTCAGGCTTTAATGGAGTATTCACAGACCCCTTCTCTACCATGATTTCTCTTTGTGTGTCAAAATAGTGACTAATGTTAGTATACTGAGTAAAGCAGCATCAATTTTAGTCATGGCCTCAGAAGCCCCTCAAAGACAAACCCCTTACTTTCTGAGTTCACATTTGATTAGTATGTATATTGTAAACTCATCACTCTTTGAGGCATGAGGCTGCATTTGTTTGGTGCATATTCTATCTATACTTATGGAGGAGAGCACAGCAGATTTACCTCAAGTACCTGCTAGAAGTGCATGGGTTTCCTGGGTATAGCAATTTGGAAAACAAAGCTTCAGGCTCTTGTATAAGTAAAACCTGTCCTACGGATGGAGATTTCCACTGAGTTTGTAAAACGGGTAGCTATTTTGCAATTCTATATATGGCATACAATTTGGTAAGCAAAAAAAGTGCTTTAAATGGCTTATATTTAAATATAGAAATTATATGTAAATTATATTCCTCCTTCTACAATTGAAAAGTAAAATAATTTGATACCTTTAGACTTGTGTCATGCACTCCTAATGAAAGGAGGAAACCGTGTTTTTGCAGAGGGACTCCATGGCCTCAGGAGGTAATCTAACATAACTGTACCTGCTGGTGTCACAGCTGCTAGAGTTACAGCTGTGCTATTTTTCCAGCTGCTCCAGTTCTTCTGTGCAGAAGTTCTGTCTGCTACAAACCAGGTTTGCTGTACGAAAGGCAGTTAGTAAATAACTGAACTGGATGCTTGGCAACTCCAGCAGCCTCCTATATGCAGAAATGATTCCAAACACCTTTGATATCTAAGCTGCTAATAAAGAAGAGGTGCATCTGCTGCTCATCAGGTTGTTTGATAACTGCAAAACAGGCTTCTGCAAAGTTCAGGTTCTTGTAGAGATTTCTAGTTTTTTGGTTTTTTTTTAAATCCTGTAGGAAGCCATTTGACAAATGTGTGAAGTAAGGAAAAACGATAAAGGGCGCAACATCTTTAGGGTTTTTAAGCAATGACAAAGCCAGTTTCTATGTGTGTGAATATTTAATCTCTTACTGCAGAGAAGACAAAATTATGCAATGCATGCAAATAAAAACCTGGACCTGCTGTGAGTTTGGATGTGTGGTAATTTGGCTGTAATAAATATGATGTTAATTATTATAAAAAATCCATATTATACTATTATAATATTTAATAAGGACTTTTTTTCTACATTAATCCCACCCTTTGTTTTTGGTCTTTTTGGCTACCATATACAACCTGCTACTTTTTTCTCCACTGCCAGTATTTGCACAGTGTATTTTCTTGATGAAACTCTTTTGAATGTGTGATTTTATTGCTTAGTTCACCTCTGTTGCCATATAGTTTTACTGTCCTTAAAAGAAATAAAAATAGTTCAATCTTTTGTCATTGCAGAGGTGGAAAGGCTATTATGCTTGTGTGGCTCCTGCTTAATGTTCCTGCAGTATCTACTGTAAAAATGAAATGTTTGTTCATGCAATCCAAATACAGCAGTTAGCTGCTACACTAAAGAATTAGACAACGTACCGAATATTAATGACATGTAGTTTTTGTGAAGATGTGAATGGCACATCTAGAGACAATACTTTGAAATCACAAGTATAATTATAAAGAAAAATATCAAATGTTCTATTTCCATAAGTAATGCCAAATTATTCAAATGTATTTAAAATCAAATGTAGTTCTGGCTGGACTGCAGCAACAAATGGTTTCAAGCCTTTGAGTATGTTTTTTTTTTTTTATATCCAGGTCAATAATTGAAATTCGTTCTAGATCAGTAGTCATGAAAATTAATTTGCCGATCAGAAGATTGACAAAAAGTATTTTTAAAATTGAGACCTTGAAGTCTTAATTGTATAGTATGAAAAGGCTCTGCCACAGTGAAAAACTTGTAATGTTTAAAATGTTGAACCTGAAAGCAGTTTAGTGTGTGTTTTTGGGATAGATGTTCATGGTTTAATCTCAGAAACAGAAACCAGATTTACAGTGAACGTTTGTGGAAGATGAAGCCCAGAAATGCATTTATGTGCAACTTTTCCCCTTTGAAAATGGTCAAATTTATCAAAATGGGGGCTTCCACGCTACTGCAACTGTGCCCAGTGTGGGTGTGCATGTTCACACAGGTATCATGTGTAGCTGCTCAGTTTTTAACCCTTCCCCTTCCCCTTCCCCTTCCCCTTCCCCTTCCCCTTCCCCTTCCCCTTCCCCTTCCCCTTCCCCTTCCCCTTCCCCTTCCCCTTCCCCTTCCCCTTCCCCTTCCCCTTCCCCTTCCCCTTCCCCTTCCCCTTCCCCTTCCCCTTCCCCTTCCCCTTCCCCTTCCCCGCAGTGGTGCCTCGAGGCCCCCCCTCTGGGGCCAGCAGTGGACCCTGGGAAGAGCTGGGACACAGCAAGGCTGGCACAGAATCAGGAGGTCAGGAGGTGTCTCCATCTGGTTCTTCATTAAGACTGCTTTACTGCTCAGTGCTGGTTTTCTTGAATGAAGATCTTGTATTTGAAATACTGGAAGAATTATTACGGATTTGTGCCTTTTCAAACAAACAGCCTTGACTGCAATACTTGCTGGAAGAGAGACTTGAGATAAAATGTACCTTTTTGCTAAGTACATGCAAGTCTCCTTGGTTTGTCTCTGAAGAAAATCCCTATTTATTGTGTTTTAGGAAATTTGGATAGCAAAGAAAACCAGATAGAAAAGAGTATTTTTAAAAAATGTCCTGTAATTCCTGAATACGCTCCTTAGATGTGATCTGCAAGGGGGAGAGATTGTCTTCCCTGTCTCTCTAAACCAGCTGTGCCACTGAGGGGCAAAGTGCTGAAGACTGGGGGAGCCACAGCCAGCGCTGCTCAGTGTAAAGGAGAAAGCACTGCCACACACCACGTTCCTCTTGCTGTTCTTTAAAAGAGAATTACAGCTGTCTGTGCCAATGCTTTGGGGAGCTCAGCTCTTTTGTATGCTTGGCACACTCTATGCGTATGTACTGAAAACAGCCCTTAAGGAGTTTCAGGTGGCTAAACTTAGTTTCAAGTTGTTGGTCAAGTTATTGACACAATTCAAGCAGACAGCTTCTAAATTCTATCAAAATGATACAGAGAAAGAATGGTAGATAGCTAGAGAGCATTCAAGTAAAGTTTAAGGCACTGATAATTTGGATATTTCCATGTGTGATGGTAGATGAGGGCGTGCAGAGGAACATCAGCAGCTGAATGTGGCCTCTGTTCCAGCAAGGTTCTCTTTGGGTAGTGCAGGCTCAGATACAGCACGTGTATCACATGTTCAAACAACATGTGCCTTACCAAGAAAAAGAAAGCTCTTGGACAGCTGAAGCATCCCAAAAAGATTTCTACATCCAAAGAAGACTCAGTTTAATTTTTTTTTCCTTCCCTTGAGAATGAACAGAATCTTGAATCTGTCTTGTTGGGATTTTTTGCTTGCCTGTTTGAATGATCTTTTGACTTGTGCCTTTTGAATGGTGCTTTTTGTTCTGTGTTCCTGTTTGGTTGGTTTGGGTATTTTTACAGGATCGAGATTTTAACTTCACTTTGTATCTGTCATCTTCTTTTATCCTTTTCCCTTTTTTGCCCAGGCTTGAGTCTTCATTTTTTTTTTTTTTTTAATGTGTAGTTGATGTAAATTTATTTTGGCTATGCACTTGACCTCTTTAGTTTCACTAACTTCTAGCTAACTACAAGCACTGCAGCACCAGCAGATCTGTTTTGTCCCTGAAGCTGCAATTGGTTTTCTAGCTGCTGATAAATCTCCTCATCCTGAGGTTGGGAAGTGCACATTTGTCTACACTTACACTGTGTTTCTGTATATTTAAATGGCTTTAGGCATCCAGTAGTCAAGGACACTCATTGTGCACAAAGAGGAAGGGCAAAGCATTTGTTCCACTATGAAAAGGGATGGAGAACAGTACTAGAGAAAAGCTTAGTATAAAGTTAATGCTGTGAATCTTATTATGGATCATCCTCATTCAAAAGTAACATGAAAACTTAAAGAAGGCCCATGTACAATACCTGACTGGATGTGCTGGTAAAATAATAAAGTGAATGAACCTTGAGTTATTTGAAGAGGACTTTTCTCAGTCAGCTGTGCTGGAATCACTTTGGGGAAATCTCACACTCCTTGGCAACTTCTCTGTGTGATAAACAGCTTATGCGCCTTACGTGAACAAAGGCTCTCCCTGTGAAGGATTAAGAGAAAATGAACCTGTGTGAGTCTGCATCCCCAGAGCGTGTGAGATTTTCTCTAGCTGGCAGATAGTCTGCTTTGGCTGGTACAATGAACTTAAGGAAAATCTAGAAAGGAGACAAAAGTCTAAGAATTGCGATCAGGACATACATGCTACAATTATTTTGGAACAAAGGAAAGTTATTCAGGGCTAGTTAAAAATGACTTAACCTGATTTCCCTACCATAAGGTGTTGGTCACTGGTAAGAGGTAACTGGCTGTGTTCTTGTATAGAGCATCTTGCTGTCTATAGGAAAAAATCGTTAAAGGAATAAAGGATCACTGAGAGAGCAACAACAGTGGGTTTAATTAAAGTATGTCCATGAAATTTCAGTGGTAACAGCTTAAAACCAGTAGAAGTGGTTATGATGAAGTTTCAAATGAAATACAGAAATAAATTCTATTTAATCCTTAGAGGATTCAGCTCTTCACAATTTTGCTTTGTAGTATCTCTTGACTTACTAGATACTCTTTAAAATTCACCTCCCAACCGAAGTACTTGGGTTGAGTTTTTGGGATAAAGATACGTAGGTGACAGCGAATAATCATCTTGCATATCTTATTATCACTACGAAACTGTCTTTTTCAATGTCATCTTCACTTTAAAGTATTTTTAGAATTCATAATCATAAAAGCATTTTTCACAGAGAAATTCGAAATTTTTGCACACAAAATTATGATTGTTGAAAACTTCGCTGGTAGTGTAAAGGAAATTGAAGCTGGAAGATGAAAAATAGAAAAAATCAATTTTTTTATGCAAAAGCATGGCAAAGAGAAGATGAATCTATCAAAATGTACAGGGAACAAAGCTAAAGCAAGGCTATGCATTTCTTTAAGTTTCACATAGGAAAAGGAAACATTTTGCCTCTTTTCAAGCAAACACTAGTAGTAGTAGTAGTAATATGATCCAGCATGCCTAATCTCGGTTCCTGTTGTGATCATCAAATTGAAATATCAACCTGGTCATGTAGACATGTCAGAAGACTTAATGGTGTACCTTCTGTACTCTAAGAATTATAATATTGACATGACTTCAGTTGTAATTGTTACATACAGAAGCTTTTGAAACCTTCAGCGGGCAAAGTAGCAGGTAAAAGAAGCAACCCATTTTATTATCATACTGTGATGGTGAGCCTTCGATCTTCTTCATTGCCCTAACCTCATTGCACGAGCAGCTTTTTTGGGGGGTCTTCCTTTGCTCCATTCCTGGGGAATTGTGACCCATTCTGCATTTCTAGAGTTACAGATCCTGTATGTGTTTGCCCAGTCCAATGTACCAGAGTCCAAAGCCTGTGTCTGGGGTTAAACTCCACCATGAGGTTAGCATTTCAGCTGATTGGAGGTCTCAGATGAGTATTTCACTAACTGAATTTTGATGGGAATATTATTTTGACCTCAGAAAACATAAATGATTTGTTACTTTTCTTAAGTATTATCATATGCCTGGAAAGAGTTGAGGACATTTGGAAAGGAAAGCAAAAAATCCATGAAAAAACAGTGGATGAATAATTAGTGTGATCTGACAGTTCCTAGATATTTCTCAGTATCTGTTTTTTATCTTTTCTAACAAGCAGATCTCAAACCCTAACCCATACTGTGTTCTGTATGTGCACATCACAGCTTTTTTCTTATTAAACAGTTCAATAGGTCAAAAAATAGTTTTGTTAATATGTAAATTGTGCACTAAGCCATTCCTAATGGTTGTATTAGTTTAAAGCTTCCTGAGGCTAAAATGGTACTAATATTTTTTTAAAAAAACATGCCAGGGGTAATGTTATGATTACAAAAAAAAAAATAAAAAAAAGAACAGTGCATATCTCAGTGAACATTTCCAGAGGCAGACATGATTATTTCTGTTGAAGAAAAACCAGCTATTGTGACTGAAAACCTTCTATTAAAAATGTAGTGGGGGCCATTTCAAAGGCTTCTTTTTAAGTCTCCACCACAAAGAGCCTGTTTTATTATGATAGCTGCTGTCCTAACATTCAAGTGTCAGATTTTGCTATGGGTTTTGAGCTGTTCATTAAATATAGCACCTCCATTTTTTGAATGTTTTGAGTAGCCCAGTGAGGAGCTACTGTCTGGAAAGTGGGAGTCACAGTGGGAAGCTGAAGGGGAAAGGCCTCTGGAGCATTTAGTGTTTAATGGATCTACAGCTGTAGTGAAGCAGTGTGCAGAAATAATTCTGATTAGGCTTGGTCAATCAGATGACAAAATGAGTCCTGCCCCTCCATCATTCAGCTCTAAAATTCAGAGAACAATTTCTGCTTAAACCCAGTTAAACACAAAAACTGTGCTCAATCAGTTATATATGAGCTGAGTTCTTGATATAATACACTGTTGAAGGCAGAGGGGAGCAAATAGTTAAGCTACTGCATTACCCAAATCATATTCTTCTGGGATTTAAACCATGAAAATAGCTATTTTGAGAATCGAGCTTTTCCAAGAATTAAATGTTACTAAGTAAAAATTACAGATTAATGCTATGCCACATTTGTGGCATGACAAGTAACTTCTTATTTACAGTTTCATGTCTGCTGTTGTTATTTGAATGTACAGCTGTAAATGTGCAGTTAAAGATTAGTAACTGAATGGCAGAGGTTTTGCCTAATCAACACAGTATTATTTGATGATAATTTTCCACACAAAAAAATTAATGACCTGTAATGGTAATTAAGCTCTGTGTTTTTGTCCTCCTCAGCTAAGTGTTTGCAGCTCTAGAATCAAGACACATGTGATGTGAGAGCTCAAATTAGGATACTCTGGTTCTGTTTTGGCAAGTTAAGAGTTCAGGTGGATTCAGTCATTACTGAACCTCACTGTCAATCTGCTTTGAAGTAGATTCTTAAATCTAATTTGTGCTTTTGTAAGGAAAAACATTGTTCTGAGAAGCCTTGAAAATGGAGCCGGTTTCAAAAGGATCGGATGAAGTTATTCTTCTGAACTGGTTTTGGTGCTAATAGAGGCTGACAGAATTCATCCTACTACTTATAAAAAGATGTAAACCCCTTAAAGTTAGAAATGTTTTAACTGAACTTAAAAAATACAAACAAACAAAACCCTCAAACAAACAAAAAATAAAAAAACCAAACCAAACCAAAAAAATCAATCAAATAACCAAAAAAAACCCCAAACCAACCAACCAACCCCCCCAAAAAAACCCCAAAACCCAAAGAGAAAAATCTGAATTTGTAACAGAACAAAACAGAAAGTTTTAAAAAAGGGTCAATAGGGAGTTGAAAAAAAATGTTAGTTTTCTGTACCAGTGTTGCTTTAATGTAGTTCCTTGGAAAGGAAGGGTGGTCCAGAGGCTTATGTAGTATATGAAATCAGTATCTTTGGGACTGTGGGCAAGCACATTTGATTCTTTAAAATGTTTTCTTTTATTTCTCAGTATATTTTAATTTTCTTCCTTACACTGGAATTTCATCACTGAGTACAGATTGTAGTTTTTGCAGTGATCCATCTCTTAAGCACACTGTTGGAGATAGGGGATTATCCCACTGGCAAGTCATCAAGTAGAGTAAATGTAAAGGAGAAATGAAACTATATCTCTAAGTAAATACACAAGTCACAGGTAGCATCCTGGAAGGAAATTGTGGATAATATAAGATCTGGATAAAAATCTTAAAGCTTATTGCCTTTTTTATGCACTGCATATAATGAAAAACTATATATATATATATATATATATATATAAATATACATATATAGTATTTAATTTTGAATTACTCTTAAAAAACCAAAGAAATGGAAAAATGCCCTAATAGCGTGAGCGTAATTTTATTAAAAGGCTCATGCAGCTAAGCAGATTTAGCTCTGCTTTTCTATAAATACAGGGAAATGTTTAACCCCTATTGTATGGGCACAAAGCCTGTGCTGATCACACAGAAGCTTGGGAGGGCCGAGGACAAAGCGACGGGTGGCTGGAAACGGCCCCTCTTGTACGTGCCCCTGCACAGAGACCAGCAACAGCAGGGCTTAGCACCAGAGTTTTGTCAAGTTTGCAACATGAAGGGGAGCATGGTAAAAATTCTTACCACTTGTTAACAGGAAGAAAGGGAAAAATAACCCACCAAAAAAGGAAGAGGACCAAGACAGCCGTATAGCTACATGCACAAGGTAATGGCTGAGTTCCCTTTTCTATCCTTGTACTTCCCAGTTACTCAAATTGTTGAGAATTATGTACCTTAGTATTAGTTGGCTTGATTTATTGGAATGAAATATCATGAAAAAAGTCAGGTTGTAACTTTGAACAGGGGAATAAGCCTATGCTATGTAACGTACTGAAAAATTTAACTTTGATTAATAGTGTAGGAATTGAAAGAATGAGTTTCCATGTTTTGAATCCATGAAGGAAGGGCATGACTTTGCAACATATTAAAGATTAGATGGAATCTGTATTCTGTTTTGATTAGTATAGCATGCATAAAATTTGAGCATTGTTCTTCTGGATATTAATATAATATAATCTAGGCTGGACTACACACTCTAGAAAGTGTCTTCATGAGGATGTGTATATCAGAAATGAAAAACACAGAAAGCTACTTTTGCTGTATTTCCAGTATATTTTTTTCCCATTATTACTTTTGCAGAATCATCTGGGGTTGGGCACACCCAGAAATAAGACAAACATGACAGCAAGATGGATCATTGCCCTTATCAACCAACCAGGGTGGTTTCTCCTTTTCTGAGAGCTCCTCATTAATCCTTAGCTCTGAAAGGAGAAGTTACACAAGGCTGAACAATGGAGCTCTGCAGTACTGGATTGCATAAAACTGTGCTTAAATACATTCAATATCACAAAGCAAATATTTTATATTAAAGAACTTTGCACAGTTTACTTTACTTTTTGTAAAGTAAACAGAAACTGAATTATATATATGTATATAGATACATTATTAATTTTATGAGAAAACTGCATATTGTCTCACTATTGCTTTTTAAGGTTGCATTAAAAATATTAAAGTGTCCTGACATTTTGAAGAATATTTTTGAATGCATTTTATATAAAACCATTTAGCCAATCAGACTATGAAATAAAAAATGGATTTTTTGTATTGGATTTTTCACATTTGAACTTTTTGCATAGTTACCTATTGGAATCTATGTATTTATTTTTCTAAATTTAGCTTCCCTAAAGTCTATCGACACTTTTACAAGAAAAGCAACAATACTATGTAAATTGTAGTTATTTCATGAATATCTGAACAAGTAGGTATGCAGTAATCATAATGTCAAGTGAAGAAGATTAAAAAGTATGCTTTGCATTTCCACAATATGCTAGTGACCAAGGAAATTATATGACCCCAAATATATCTCAGAAATTTTAAAACATATTTCATCTAATCTATGGACTTGTTTTAGAACCATCATTTTTACCCTCCTCCTTGATTTTTATTTCCTACTTGGTTTTCCCCCTTCTTTTAGTGAATCTTAAAGTTCCTGAAAAGATTATCCATGGTGCCAATAGAGCTGTGGTTTTCTGATGTATATGAGGTATTATACAAGTCATCTCTGAGTTTCAGAACATGCCTAACTTTTAAACAGTGCCCTTGAGGCTACAGATATTCCTAAATGGCAAAGACAAGAAGACAAGCACAAATACCTGTCTTCAAGGTAGGCTGCTTGGCAAGGGGCTGGGCTACATTTCAATGCTTTAGAAAATGAGTCTCTTAAAAAAGAACTGGCTGTAATGTGAGTGTGGTCTGGGTGCTGTGGTGGTCCTGCAGCCCTGATAAGTAGCTGGTGTCTTTTAGTTCAGAGTATGCGGGATAGTGGGAGCTGTGTTGCAGCCCATCAAAGCCATGATGTTACAGCTAATGCTGTAAACCCTGGGGTCTGCTCCAGTGTGTCCCATGGAGGCAGGCGGAGGCTGCAAATGAGGATGCAGTGCCTGGAATGTGAGAATTGCAGGGCTGTCAAGAGTGGGGAATCAAAACTTAAGGCAGTCTTACCCATGCTGTTGTTTGGAAGGGTTCTACAGGCTGGAGCATTCCCTAAAGCACGCTCAGGTTTTGTCTCGGAGACAAAAGTTTGTTAGGGAACTGAACCAGCCAGGAAGCAGCGAGAATGGCAGGGTGGATGTAGCTGGTACCTCGGTGTAATGGGATCTTTGTGATCGCCGTCAGGCTGTGCTGTGGTCAATTAGGAGCTCCACACATGGAGCACTGCAGAATGCAAGTTCTGTGTTGACTTTGGCTCATCCAGGTCCTGCTGGTTTGCAGGCAGCTTTTCCAGCTGAACATACATAGAGGCAGGGGGTTGGAAGTGATTTGAGTGCCTGAATAAAGATTAAGGCGATGAAGTGAATCTCCTAAGAGAATTTCACCCCACTGAAATAAATTACACACATATATATATATGTGCCAAAACTCCTGATTTTACAAAGATAATGTATTGTTGGCAATGTTTTAGGATGTAGGGGCAAGAAGTTGTTTTGGAAGAGCATGATAAAAAGCAATTTATGAGAAGTGTTGCTTGTTACTGAAAGAAATACCTACAAGAGAGTTCTAGTCATTGGCAGGCCAATCTAACAATAGAAAGGCTTTTAAAAATATATGGAAAGAAATTGTATGATTGAATTATCAATTTGATGAGAAATTAAACTGATCTTCCTGTATCACCATTTTAAGCTGAGATCTTGCAGTCTCTCCTGGTTGACTTTACAAAAAGGCATCAGTCTGCAGTTAAGACTAAACTTTAATTACTTTCCTACAAGTAAAATGTGTATACTTTTATGTATGGGACACAAAATACCAGGTGCTGCAGTGATGCTAATTTGTTGCTGTTCACTGCAGTTCATCACCAGTTCACTGAAAGGAGGACTTCATAGTGTGGCAAGAATAACTGTGTTTTCAGATAAGCAAGATGTTATAGCTAAAAGACTAGAAGGGGAGTCCTCAGAAAGTTTTTGAAACTCACTTTCAAAATTCCTGGTCCTTCTTGAACCTTGCTTACTTGAAAGTTCAACTCCTCTTGTGCACTACCATGGAAAGATAGGCAACTTGCTCTCAACAAAACATTACATGTGTTTAAAATAGGTTAAAGTAATAATAAGTAAGAAATGAGAGGAACTGTCTGCAGATTTCTTGTCAATAAATGAAGAAAGTAGCAGCTGAATTGAAAACAAAAACCTTTTCTGCTGTCTTCTCTTTCTTTGTTTTGTTCTTTTAAACTGGGGGAGTAGGGGAGTGGGGGATGTGAATCCCATCCTTCCACTGGAATTTATGATATTCTCCTACAAAGTAGGAGTTAAAGACGAGTTACAAATTTCCTTTAAGTCACAGCCTCTCTTTCTGGGGAAGTGCTGTCTGTGACCAACCCTTTGCCTGCAACAGAGGCCTTCTGTCACCTGTTACCACCTCTTCCAGTGGATGTCTTTAGAATTTTGGCACCTGTAGCACAAAGAGCACCGTTTAGTCCTGAGGTACCCAGTGTACCTCAAGTTGGGTTACTTAACACTGGGAAGAAGTAGTTAGGCTTCGGGTTGTTTTGCTCAAGTTTTGTGAAGCACCAACTGGTTATCACTGATAGTGCAGTGAACCTGGGTAAACTATGGTTGCTATAGTTTGACCTGATGTAAGTGGCCATTTTGGAGAGCTAAATGCCAAACACAACTTTGAAACCTAGGGAGCTGTTTTTCTCTCTAATGCTTCTTGTTTTTCCTTTGGCCCAACATATATTAATTAGTTACTATTCAAATACCATTTTGTTTGACTTAACTGAATTTAGTATTGCAGCTTTATCAAGAAATACATGAAGTATTTGTTGTAATTTAAGAGTCTGTAATTATTTGGCTCCATAATTATTTCAGGTTCTATGTTATTTTTTCAGACAAGGCGGTAACATAAAGACCTGTTATACAGGAGATAAGAAAAGGAGGAAAAGTAAAGAGAGAGATCAACTTTCTCAGAAGGTATTTGTACAACGGTAAGATCATTTTTCCTTCTAAGTTTTATTTCCCCATGCTAAATGGGGAAAAAACCCCCGAACTACAGGCATTGATTTTCTATCTCTTCAGTTTCTGTCTTTTAATTTAGTATTATTTAATTTTCTATTAAGTAATGTCCAGGGTAGTCATATAACATGTTATGCATTTACCTGCATTTTCATTTATGTTTAACAGTCTGTGTTATTTTTTTTTTTAATTTTTTTTTTTTTTATTTCATCTCAGATTTTAACTGAAGGGCATATCAAAATATGTTAACTAGAAAAGCAGCTAAAAATATTTCATAGTTTCACATAATTGCAGGTAGCTTTAATAATTTCTGATATTCCTTACTGGAGAGAACAGGTATCGGGGCAAGTCAACTAGTGAAACACTGACTCTGGAAAAATGGACTTAGAAGGAACATGAAATATTGTACCAGAAAATTGGAAGTTTTTTCTTCTAGCATAGACCACAGATATAGTGATGGGAACATTCTGTAATCTTTGCTCAAATGATTTAGGTCCTAATACCTTTTTACCAATCCCCCTGAAACTCCTCCCTGCTCTTGTGTTTGCATTGCATAACTCTCTCAGCATAAGTCGAGAGATCACTTTACTTGAAGTGAATAGTTGCTGCTGAACAATCATCTGTGGTTTAGTATCTGATTTTTCTTAAATGAAAAATCTGATTTCGGGATCTTGAATGAGGTATTGTATGTAGTTTAGTAGAACAGAGCTTTTCTATCTTTTACAGTACGTAGGCGTGGATGGTTGTAAAGTGTTTTATCCCTCATTTATGTGGTCAAGCAAACAGAGCATCTGAAAGCATCAATAATATGTTTAAAACAGAGAAGGGAGGAGATGGTCACTGAAGCATTTTGACTTCTGAATTACTTCCTGGCAGTGTTACTGAAAGTAACATTTAGTGCATCTCTCCCTGCAATGAAGATGTTTTGTTTGCTTGTTTGTTTTTTACCTCTTCTGAAATGGTTCTTGTGTTAGTCACTCAGGAGTTAAATGCATCATTGGATAAAAAGAACTGTTACTGTAAGGTTTTTTAACTAGACTGCTCTGGAAAAAAAAAAAAAAAAAGACCATTGAAGACTCTGAAAGGCTTTTTGGATGGTAAACAAGTTAAGGAAGCTCTGAAGTTCTTTGGCTTTGCTACTGGCTGCTTCAGTCACCAGGATCCTGGCACCCTATCACTGTGCCTTCATTGCCTCCATTGCTCCAGTTCTCCTGTCAGGGAATGCCACCATACAATACATCCCCTGGGGCTAATTGGATGAGTGACAACCAGCCAGCTCCAAAGTGACAAGTGTTTGAATGCCTAATTGGGTCAGTGCACAGGTGCCTGCTCTTCATGAATGAGATGTTCTAGCTTTTCTCTGTGACGTTCTCTTGGTTCCTCTCATTTTTCCTACAGTTGTGAAACAAAACTGTCAATACTTTGATGTGAGAGAAAAGGCTTTATCAAAGGAGAAGGATGATTTCCCATTGCCCTGCTTTGGTTAAACTAGCTTTAACGCTTGAGTACTGGCTGGAGGAGACACACAGAAATGTGTTAAAGTGATGGAAGTTTGCTGATACAAATGGACATTTCAGTAGAAAATAAGGTGAATTATTTGACTGGTGAAAACAAATACATTGCCTTAATCTCTATGTTAAGTGGTTCTCATACTGTTTAGACCTACAGGCTTGGGCATCAGAAAAAGCATGGGAGAGAAAAAGAACTTATTTTGTTGTGTCTGCACAATGAGGCTTTTCCCTACGTCAAATAAACAACTTGCCTTCATATAATGAAGTCAGACACAGGCAATTGTTTTGTCTTATTGAGGGCTTGGTGTGTGCATAGAAAACAACTGACAGTAACCCCAGAATCTGTATTACTCAGATGAATTTCCTTTTGTCTCTTCCACAGAGAACCATACCTGGTTAGAAAGGGTGTCTGATGATTGTCTAGTCCAACACCTGTCCTGATCACGTAAAGCAGATTGCTGCTTGGACAGCTGTTGAACAACCATAGAATAGAAAAGGGCTTTCTTTTATTTAGGTAGAATTTCATCTGTTTTAGTTTGTGCCCATTGCCTTTTACCCTGTTGCTGGGCACCACTGAGAAGCGTTGTTTAACCCTGTCCCTCTCAGGTATTTATGCACATAGATAAGATCTCTTGGAGCCTTCTCCAGGCTGGAGTCTCAGTGCTTTCAGGCTCACCATGTCAGATGCTCCAATCCCTTAATCGTCTTGGCAGTCCTGCACTGGACTGCATTCTGGGATGCTTATGTTTGCTTGTACTGGGCATCCCATGAGTGGACACAGCCCTTCTGGCATGTCTCAGCAGTGCTGAGTGGAGTGGAATGATGTTGATCTTGACCCGCTGACATATTTTCCTAATGCAGCACAAGGTGTTTTTTGCCTTCCCTGCTACAAGGGTACACTGCTGGCTTATGGTCTTGCTTTGGAGCCCACGAGGCCCTCCAGGTGCTTTTCTGCTAAGCCTCTTTCCAGCTGATCATCCCTCCTCCTGTTCTGGTGCTTGGAGTTATTCCTCCCTAGGTGCAGGACTTTGTTATTTCCCTTTGTTGGGCTTAATAAAATTCCTGTTGGCTTATGACTGAGCTTTTCAAGGTCCCCCTGAGTGCCAGTGCAACCAGCTGGTCTGTGAGCTGCCCTTCCCAGTAGGTGTCATCAGGAGACTTGCTGAGAGCGCCCTGTATCCCATCACCCAGGTCATTAATGAACTAGTTAAATGGAACTGCCCTATTACTGATCCCTGGAGCACACCAGCAGACTCCTCTCTAGCTAGGCTTCGTGCTGATCACAGCCCTTTGAGCCCAGCAGTTCAGCCAGATTTCAGTCTATCTCGCTGTCCATTTCTGTAGTCTGTACTTTATCAGTTTGTCTGCGGGGAATTTATGGGAGACATTGTCAAAAGCCTTGCAAAAGTCAATATAAACAACATCTGCTGCTCTCCTGTCACTCACTGAACCTGCCATTAGCTGGTCTGTTCTGCCCAGAGTGTCTCAGTCCCAGCAGGTGCGGCTGGCAGGGTGGCTCCAGGAAATCAGTGTCTCCCCAGTTCAAGGTTTGTTTGAAACAATATTCTCACTTTTGCTTTGGCTGACATGAACATGTATTTCTAAAATGCTCTTTTTTCATTATGTGTATATTTAAAAGACTAAAGAGAGTTATTTATACATAATCAAGTTTTGAAAATATTCTAAGTGGTGTGAAGTCAGCTAGGTAGCTACTGTCAACACTGTTTATACAGAAACTGTTTATTTTCCTCACTGTCCTTACTAATAAAAAAACCTGCTGATGGAAGTGGAAAATAGAGAAGGAAGGCTTGACACAGTGTCTCACAGCTGTTTAAGATAAATAGATTGAAAAGAGGGTACTTTTAATTAGCAGGAGTTACAGGAATTGTTTATAATAACAGCAGTACAATTTTTCAAGTTTACATTTTTCCTCATAAAATTTATTGTGAAAAATGCCCTCACTCTAACAAGGCTAATCATCTAGTTAAATTTAAGAAACTTGATAGGAGACATTGTCTGTAAAAGACAAGCATATTTTAATAATCTGTAGTTTCCTAACATCAGCAAAAAAAGGATGAAGACAGTTTCTCATTCAAGAATCAAAATGTAAGCATTTTACATGACAGAAATTATCTCTGGAAATCAGAGACATTTTTAACAGATTGGATAATGGAAGGCTCTAGAAAGAGAACTCTTGTATTTTCATTTGTGGAAAGACATGAATTTATTTATGTTAAAAAAATACCTCACAAAGCTTTCATTTATTGATAATAAGCTGATATGTTTTATAAATATGTTTACAGCTAAAAAGAGTTTAAACAGAAGTAGCTGTAGCTCATTTAGGGATCACAGTCACTCTAGTTCTACTGAAGTCTGCCCAAATGTAATAAGTGCATAGTGTCTAGGATAATTGTATATATATTGATGTATTGATAATTGTCATATAAAACATTAGGTTTTGCCCAGTTTTTTTTCTTACTTCATAATCTCTGATTTCTTCATATGCAGATTAAATTGACTTCTTTGATCACTTTTTCCTTTTTTAGATGTCTTGCTATATGTTTTTCCAATATGTTAAAAAAGTACAGCATGTAAGGAAAATACATAATCCTGAGTTTCTCAGCTACTGATGCATGCTCAGTTTACAAGAACTTTGGGTGATGACTTACGTAGGATAAAAGCGATACTCCTACGTCATTGCAAATTTGAGTCTGTTCCTGTGGTAACTGTGCATGCAACCACCCATGCCATAAATAAACATTTTATAACTTTTTTCTTTTTAAACATAATGTTAAAAGGGGAGGGATGGAAAAGAAAAGAAACATTATACCAAATTTTATGAGTTTGAAACTTTCTGGATCACTAACAGCACCAATTAAATACATTTTAAATGTTATGGAGTCCGTTAGAAGCGTCTAAATGTACAATCAAACATTTTCTGAGTGCGTCACTAGTTAGAACCAAAGGCAAGTTGGAAATTTCCCAAGTTGACAGTACTCCCTGTAGCTGATTCTACTTTAACTACAGGACAACTACTAGATTACATCTAGTTCATTCTTAGTTAATACTTCAATAGCTTGGGCATATCTTTGATAAAGAAGTGTGGAGGAAAAATAGAGGAGAGGTATTGAAACAGTAAAGTTTCTAAATCTGACACAATTTTTAAACTTCAGTTGGAGAATTTCTTTTAATGTGAGTACATATAAATTTAACTTGTGACTTAAGTCCTCCTGAAGTTTGGAAGACAGTGAGGTTTATATAGTTTTGTCAATAGCCTTTCCCCCCTTAAAATAATAATGCTTCAGGTAAAGCTTAGGTGCAACTTAAACACTTGCATTTACTTATTGCAGCTAGTCTGTAAGGCAAATATATAATCTCATCTTTAAAGATTCTTCAAGCTATATAATCAGTAGAAAAACACAGTAAATTAGTTTTTTGAGGTCTTCTGGTAGAACTGGAAGTAGCCCAGTACAGCCTCCTGTTCAAAGCAAGGGAAACTGTAGAGTCAGAGCAGATTATTCAGGGTTTTTCCCCATTCAAAAGTCTCCAGGGGTGGAGGTTCTACAGTCTCCTTGGGCAGCATAGTATGTCCTTAACAGCTCTACTTGGGAAATGTCTTAAATCTGTTGGAACTTTTCTTTGCTGTAGTTTATGACTACTACATCTTGGCTTTTTGTGGTGCACCTTGAAGTCCAGCTATGTATTTTCTGACATCCCCCTTCTTCTGTGTCTTTAGGGGTTGGTATTAGGGATATACGAAAACTTTTGCACCAACACTTGACTCAATACTTTTCAAAATTCAAAATTAGATACTTTTGGGAAGCATTTTACATCTTCCCTTACATCTAAGTTTTTGGAGCATGTTAACATGAGAAATGGGCAATAAAACCCAGTCCTGAAAAAGACTGCAGCATGGTGCCAAGCCTTTCTGTGTTGAAATCCCAGAATGCATCATTTTTACTGCATTTGTCATGGAAGGCTTGGAAATGCTGAATTTTTTATAGAATTCTTTGCCAACATGTAAGTTCGTGTTCACAATTTCAGTAGTGTGCAGTAAACAAAGAAGCTGAAACAAAGGACATAATTGAATTTTCAGAAAATCTTGTGATACTGTATGATACAAAAGATGAGCTTACAAAATCATTTAGGAAAAGACCACTGGAAGGGATTATGTAAAGTACAAAGGGTAACAGTTCAACATGGAGAGGGATAAATTGTTTTTTAAATCACTATTGGGTTTTAAATCACTTTTTTATTACTGTCTATAATAAAGGAAAAGAGATGCAGTGTCTTGTTTTTATTGTAAATTTATAGAAGTTAGTAAATATAATCAGCATACATAATATTATGGGATAATCTGGATAGATTTATGCATCAGAAAAATGTAATGGATGTAACAAAGGCAGCAAATGTGCATTTTAATATCTGGAGGGCTTCAGCCTTTGCTGAAGGCTGATGTTTTGCAGAGGTGTCTAAATGACCCTTCAATTACCTGAATATTTTTCTAGTGTTCTGCAGCACATCTCTATTATGTCTAAATGTATGTGAATATTTAAGTGACTGACACGATGTAGCTCTTCATTTTAAATTTTACTATTTCTATCAAGGAATTCATATTTTAAAAGCATTAAGACAGCAGAGTCATTTGTTTGTTATTCATTTAGCTACATGTTCATCTCTGCAACAAGATGTTTGTGTTATCAGTGTTACAGATTGGTAGTACATGGAGAGGTATCTGGAACGTATGGATTTATTTCTAAAAATGTAATATGCCAGCAAATCTAGATCTGTGCTTTAGATAGAATGAATAAAGGCAACTAGTGTGTGGTAACTAACTCCTCCCTTCTCTTAATTTCCCAATAAATATCTATGTCAGTAAATTCTCCCATATCAGAACCATATGGGGAGGGGAGGATGCATACAGGGGAGGGCACAGAATGTATAGAAAGTAATTTACTGCTGAAAATAATAGTAATTGCTCCACTGAATGGAGTTTAATAATGATTTTGCTTCAGTCTTCAAATTCTGAACTATGTTTTGTTGATCTATCTCTAGGAAAAAAACCCGAGTCCTTTCACTGGAATCGGAATTGCTTATGATTTCAGAGCCTCAGTTTCTTCTGAGGAAACTGAAACTTATTCTTCTGAATCTTACAGAACCACAGAGTCGAAGCTGAATTTATTCTTTATACTCCACAGTGCTCTCAGCATGACAGTGTGTGCATCACCCAGATTTAATTCCTCAGTGACCCCTAGTGTCTTCAGAGGAGGAGGAGGCTGGTGTCTGACCTCAGGACAGTTTTCCATGAGGCTCTTTGCTTCTTCAGTAGGGGAATTTGGCCTATTTGCAATTCAGAGGCTCAGCAGGGACAGAGGACAAGCACCTCCAGTATCTCTGGCTTGTTTTTGTGAGCAGAGGGAGGGAGCACTGTTGGTGCACTCCAAATATGCATCACATGTGCTCCTGCAAGCAGGTCAGACCAAGCTTCACCTCAACTCTTACAGCTTATTTTTAATTAAAAGTGAAATAATGCCATTAAAGTTAACCCTTCATCATAATGTATTCCAATACCATTAGCAGGTCTGAGTATCCAGAGTGTACTAGTCTTGATTTTTCTGAATTGAAAATTTAAAGAATATAATAAAATATGTCATGTGTGATTAACAGCCTAGCTAAACCATTTTTTTTTTTTTGTTGTTGTAGAGGACTTGTTTCCAAACAAAAAACCCCTAATGGGTTATTCATTCTATGCTAGGCATTATTGCATGTCGGTGTTACCTCAGTTTACATTTTCCTGACAGATAACAGAGTTTCCAGAATTGCATGAGTTATATAGTTTACAGTATTGTGAAATGAAGTCAGCACTTTTATGATTTTTGCTGAAGTTATTTTCTTTAAAAATAAATGATTCTGGTTTAACCTCCATATTTTCTGTCTTGTGAGAATTTTGAGTATTTTTGCTTCATTATTGCCAATTATTTTTGAAGAGGGTTGAATGTGAGATTCTAAAACTGGTTCAGCTACTAAAAAAATATTTTACTAACTTCATGTTCCTCTCCACTGTATTTCTTATGTTGTATAATCAGTTACCTTCTAATCAGAACCTTTCTGACATGAAATGTGTGGAACATAAATTTGGAGGACCTGACAAGAATGGAAGAACTGTATAAAGGGTCTGAATAACTGCAGAAGTTTAAATTTCTAAGAAGACACATTTTCAAACAGAAGACATTCTAGTTGTATTGCCAATGTAGTTAGACACTAATTATCTGAATATCCCAGTTCTCTAAAGTATTGTTCCAGTGGAGTGTCAGATTCCACCAAGAATGGTGAGAGCTTCTACCTTCTGTATATGGCTGTATGTACCTCAGTAAATTTCATCCAGACAAATATTGATTTTTATGGCTGAAGGGAAACTCTGCCCTCCTCATTGACTGGAAAGATGAATTACAGGCTGTTTTCCCCTGGAGTCTCTCAGGGCTGATCTACGACTTGGAAGTTCTGTTGGCAATTTACTGGGCAATTAAATTCCGAGGAAGTACTCAGAAGGAAAATGGATCTTTGGCTGGCTGGAGTGGATGTTTTCTAGCCAAAGAAAAGAGGAAAATGTTGCAAGAAGATTTAAACCCTGTAGGTATATATTAAATAACCTACCACTAACTGTCAGGTCTTTCTGCTAGCCCAAGTGTGTTCAGATGGATTTCTCCAGTCCAGAATGTGAAATGGCAGCTCTCATGCCAGACAGGTTTGGAAGGTATTGAACCCTTCACATCTAGAGCAGCAGACTGCAGAAGGATGATATGCTTCCACCCATTAGTGTCTTTCAAGTAGTTGCAAAGGTTATGAAGTAGAGTCATATACTGAATGATGGTATGGAATAGCATAAAGCAGCCATTCATCCAAACAGTATTAGTTGCCTTGGACTGCTTGCAGAGAAGAATTTGACAACTTCAGTTCATGCAAATTAAATGGATTAAATTTCTTACCATGCATTTTTTTCATGATACTTCTCCATGTCTCATTGACAGCTAGTAGAGTGTTTGTTGTTGAAAGAGCATACATTAGTTTGTGAGTTTTGAGCCTTTGGGATCATTTCTAGAACAATCAGGTATTTCAGGAATGTGGAAAAGTGATATATGAATGAATTATATTAGTTGATATAAAATGTTGGAAAGAGACAAAATATTCATGCAGCCTGCAGGTATTAAAGTGGTTGTGGGATTTAATGGGAACTATAAAAGAGTTATTTTTCTACATTAACATTTGAATCTTGTTTCTTTCCTTACACAGTACCCACAAAACACTACGTGGTGTAAAATATGAATTGGATTCTCAACATTTTCACATGAATGCTGCTATCACCTTTTAACTTGGTTTATAAGTAAGCTTTTAATCTGAAGGTTTTGTAAAACAAATTTTCTCTCTACAGAAGTATCCTTTCTTTAGGCAGTTGAAAATTAACACAAGTCAAGAAAAGCTGATGGAGCATTTTTTTGGCTCCTTTTTGGAATTGATGCAGAAGAGTGATGAATAGTTTATGCATAAACTATAAGGAAAATGGATCCACGCCTTTGGTTTTTAAAACCAAAGTAACAAAACAAAGTCCTTCCAATGTGTTTGATGCTTATTTTCTGGTATCAAAGAAGTAAGCTAGGAGGAGGATTTTGAGAGTTGATTCTTCATAATGCTGTTCTAAAAATTGTGCAGACAACTTGTATGAAGTTACAGGAGGGTTTGTCATTGATGCCAGGTAATTTTCATCGAGGCAACTGTTACACTTAAAGATCCAAGAAGAATTCTTAGTTTTATTATTTTCACAAGCACCTTGTAACACGGTCTGCTCTTCAGCAAGTGGGACACAACATCCATAAGGATGAGGAACAGCTTCCACAAAACAGAAACTGTCCCATCAGAGGTTCTTATTAGAAGGCAGCTCTACACAAGACGACACCTGGAGTTTGATACACAGTGCACCTCTTATTACTAATCCATCTTTGTACTTCATACCAGCAGTTAGATTTTCTTGAGTGCAGAAAGTTCCAGCCTTTGGGGTAATAGAAACTCCTGAGAGCCTCATGATTAGGGCCTTTTGCTAGCTTAAACATGAAAAGCTAAATGCCTACTATACAGGTTTCCTCCTACTCTGTAGCTATATGAGCACTGGAACAGGCTCCCTAGGGAGGTGGTCACAGCATCAGCCTGTCAGAGTTCAAGAAGCATTTATACAACACTTCCAGGCACATTGTGGGCCTTTGGTCTGTCCTGTGAAAGGCTGCACAAGTTGGACTTGATGTTCCTAATGGGTGCTTTCCAAATCAGCATATTCTATGATTCTACCACACTAATGTGCGAAGTGTTTCTGCATCCTTTTTCTGTATTCAAAGACACTGTATGATCTCATCACTGCACAAAAGATTCGTAGCTCACTCTTCTGGTTCTATGCTGATATAATAGTACTTTAAAATCAGGGCAAAGAATTAAAAATCTTCCATCGGTTTCTGTCTAGGTAGGTATTTCCTCACTGAGATAACTAGCTGTTTGAATACTGTGCAAAAATGTGGCTTTTGTGTTCAATATAATAGGGGACATAGATGCCCAAACCAGCAATGTGAATTACTCTTCTTATGGTGCTTGAAAACCTGTGCTTGAAAACCTGTGTCTGTTGTTCCTGGGTTTGGTCCAAGGTGTTCAAATAGGGTCTTGTGTCTCATGTATACAGTACTTCATCTTCTCAACTTGTTCATTGTTATAACATATTCCTGAATTCCATAGGGTCCAGCATCAAATGACCTAACCAGTCAAGAGCAAGGTTTTCTTCCCTGGAAAAGTACATACAAAATAAACAAATATATGAACACTGAGTTGCAGATTTTAACAGCAAATGTTCCTGCACCCATGATTGTTCTTGCAGCTGCAGTAGCACATCTTCTCTTGTAAAGGTTCAGCTCTTCTCCTACACCTGTTGTTTAGTGGAGGTCTCAGGTGTAGTCTTGCCTTCAGGAGAGCTTTAAGAAGTATTGTACAAGAAATGAACCTATGAGAGAAAGGTTACAAGGAGCACAGGCTTAGGACCCAAACAGACTGTAGGGCAATATGTTGTGTGTACACTGTACCTTGGCAGGTGTCAGCACTTATCTCTGTCATGCGTACAGTAACCATCCCTGTCTGTTTGGTACAATGACTGCCTGACATGTTGTGTCTGACAGTGGCTTCTCTGTGAAGCCTCTGAGATATGGTTGGCACAGCACTTTTGCTCTCAGGTACTCTCTTGCACCCTGCTTTTCTTCTCACAGACCTCAGGAAACCTGGTTACTTGAACTGTACTCCCTCCTGAATTTAAATCACATCGGTTCAGCACACCTTCCCTTTTGTCTCCCGGAGGAACCCATTTTGTACCAGGTTATGTAGCTCCTCTGTTACTTGTACTTATCCAGGTGATAATCTTATTTGTTTTGGATGCATTAATATCTAATTGAATTTAGCAGCAGAATTCCTATTGACATTACCAAGTTAAGATATAATACATTACCTTTGGGTGTCTGTGATGAAGTTGAATTCCTAGTGGTATATGAAAATTGATGGAATTAGGATCATCAATTAGAATACAGAACAAATATATTAGAATATTCAATTTACTTCTCTAGTTGATTTTGTGAAGCTCTTTTCATCTGTACTAGTCTACACAAGTTGGAAGACCCATACAAAGATGCTTTTTTCAGCGTATTTGATTTGAAAGGAGAGTGGCCATGACAGGATATGGAAAGCTTTCTGTGACACACTGTGTTTCGATTTTGGCTTGGATAGAGTTCATTTTCTTCACAGAGACTGTATGTGGCTGTCTTTTGGATTTGTGCTGAACGCAGTGATGATAATATAGAGATATTTTTGTTACTGTTGAGCAGGGCTTACACAGACCCAAGGCCTTTTTTGCTTCTTGCACTGCCAGGAAGTTGGAACTGCATTGGGAGGCTGGGGGGAGACACAGCCAGGACAGGTGACCCCAAGTGACCAAAGGGAGATTCCATATGACATCATGTTTGGTATATGCAGTGGAGGGAAGAAGGAGGAAGGGGGGATATTTGGAACTATGATGTTTTTTTTGCCCGGTAACCATTATACATGATGGGGCCCTGCCCTCCGAGGGATGGTTGAACATTACGGAGCAGTGAATTTGTGCTTTGCACGGCTTTTGCTTTTCTTATTTAAACTGTCTTATCATGAGTACATCTGAGCATAGAAAGCTAAAAGTTCTGGCCCTAAACTTGTTAGGTAGAGGCAGGAAGAAGGACCTCAGCTTTCAACAGAACTGAGGTAAAATCTCACTGACCCTATAATGTAGCTGTGTGGGCACCGTCATCAGAGGGGAAAAGTGCTTACAATATCACTTCACATTCACTTGGGATCAGTATTAGCATAGTACATAGTAGTAGGTGATTTCAGACTTCTAATTAAACACCAGGGATTGCATTACCTCTGTTGCAAAAGGTGAAGTCTAATATTTGTGATATCAAAGTTCTCCAGTTATGCCTTTTTCTGCAACCTTTGTAAGTATTTTGTGAAATAGAAAAACTATTACACTGCAAAAACATCTGTGGAGCATCTACATTTTCAGACTTTTATTAAATGGTTAATCTATATGGGATTTGTGAAATCCAATGGAGAAACATTGTTAAATAATGCATGCTGAGGAAAACATAATCTCATGTTTATTCCACAGAGGCTTTTGGTTTTGTTTTGGGATTCATGAACTCTCGTGGGCCTTCTAAAAATTAGCAGATCTGAGTACTGTAACAGCTCAATAATGTAATCTGTCTAGCATCAGGAGCCCTCTTTTGCAGAAGCTAAGTGTTTTTTGATATGTGATGTGGTCCGATAATGTTGTAAATCTCTCTGGCTTCACCAGGGAGTAAATGACTGAGTATCAGCAGTTTGTAAAGCCTGTTAATACTGCTGAAAGAATAGATAATGACAGTATACAGTGCTAGAACAAAATGATAAAGACTGGGATATACAAAAGTTGATGGCCACTTAGTTTCTAAAATAATTACAGTTCATGTGGATATGGCTTTTACAGCTTTTGAGTATAAATTCTTTTTCTTTTTTTTGAGTTTCTGTAAAGTGTTATTCAAGAAACACATTTCTGCAAGAAAACTGTCAAATGTTTAGCCACAGAATGCAAAACCAGTTCTTTGAAATCTGTTATGATTTCAAAGATGTCTGTATATTCATTAATTTTTGAAATGCCAACAAAGCAGGTATGAATTAAAAAGGAAAAAATTGTTTTGAAAGATGATATATCCTTCTCATGTTAAAATTTATACTACAGTTGTGTAAGGAAGTTACTGACCTAATCTAGTGGCAAGATGACAGAAGAAATTGAATATTCTGCCTGGCAAAATACAAAAAAAAAAAAAATTGATTCTATGAATTACTCATAAAATGGTTTTGTTTTGTAATTCCTTTAAAAGAAATCATGATAGTGTGAAAAAAAAAAGGATGGGCAGACTCTCTGAGAACAGTAGGAAGTATCTTTTGTGTCTACCTACTGCACTGCACTCTGTCAAATGCCAAAAGGAAAGGCTCTACCTGCTGTCACTGCCAGTACCTCTGTACAAAAAATGTGCTTTCTTTCATAAAGAAAGGTTAAGGGGCTTTTCATTGCATTCTGTAGTCAGTAAGATCCTGTGTAAATTAATTTTGAATTTCTGAGTACAGCACCTTTAAACCTACAACTAGCTTAGTAGAAAACTTCCTGCTAAAGTTCTTGTGCCCGTTGACGTCCTTCTGTTATTGTTAGTAACACAGGTGGTACTTCTTTCATGTCTAAAGTACCTGTCTACCTTTAGAGGAGAAAATAAATGGTTATTTATTGTTATGAGATAAAGCTTTCTGATGCTGATAGACTGACTTAGCTACTGCAGTTTATCTTGACAGAGCTAAACTGAGCTAAATGCTTTCCCACTCAGAAACATTTCTCCACAGAGAAACCTCCAAACAAATAAAGGATTCCTACAGATTTGAAAAGATGTCAGCTGGCATGTGTGTTCTCACTGACAATGCTGAAAGAGAGGGAGAAGCTTAAATAGAGCCTGAAAAGTGTCAGTAGCCTGGGCAAAGTGGAGGCAGTGAGCTGCTTCACCAGGGTGCTGCCTGAAAAGACCATGAAGCTTTGAGCACAAAAATAGCACTGGATTAATTTTTGAAAGAATGTCACATTGGACTCTCTTAGATGAATGAAATGTGTTTTTAAAATCTCCTTTTTGGAATAACCTACACAGTGGGATGCCTCTTGGCCTGCATTCATGTCAAAAGCAGTATTTCTCTTCTTTTACTGTGTTGACAGTGTTTTAAAAGTTTCTTTTTTTATCTTTTTTCTTCCTAAAAGGATACCAACAGTTGAAATGAAATTAGTAGCCAGAACCTTTTACAAATCTTTATTCTCCTATGAGCTTTTCTTTAACATGACACTCAGTTTAGCTGATTATTTGGCAAAAATAGGTTGAAAATTCTGATATTAGCTCGATGAATCCTAATTCTCCCTCTTTCTCACGTTCCAGAATATTATATTAACCTAACAAACTTTCTGCCAATTATCTGTCTTTGTTTGCACACCTTTTCCATAAATACCTCAAATATAATTTTTCATACTCCTTTTTAATAGCAGATTTAACTATTGGGTAACTGATATAATTTGCAAACTAGTGTGCAAAAGGAAAATCTCTGTTGTGACAGAAATATTTAAGATTCAGTGAGCACAGGAAATGCAATCAGGGTGGTTTTTTAAATAACTGTGTTCATCAGAGCAACAAATTATCATTATGTTGAGAAATATAGCTCTAATTTGTTACAGGATGGACTAAATACTATTTTCATATATGTATGTATGTATATGTGTATACACACATGTATTATTAATTCTATAAGTGTGTAATGTTAGTAGCTTTATCATTTATGTACACCATAATTTTTATAAAAAACAGAATTTGTGTTTGAAAGGTTTGTGTTGGAAAGGACATGGGCAGGGACACTTTACACCGGGTTACTCAAAGCCCCATCCAGCCTCTCCCTGAACACTTAAGGAATAGGACATCCACACTTTCTGTGGGTAACCTGTCCCAGTGCTTCACCACCTTCACAGTAAAGAACAGCTTCCTAATATCCAAAATAAATCTACCCTCTTTCAGTTTAAAGTCACTCCCCCATGTTCTGTCAATACTTGCCTTTGTACAGTCCCTCTCCAGCTTTCTTTTAGGCCCCTTTAGGAGCACTTGTGAGTCTCCCTGGAACCTCCTCTTCTTCAGGTTGAACAACCCCAATTCTCTCAGCCTGTCTTCATAGGAGCGGTGCTCCAGCCCTCTGATCATCTTTGTGATCCTCCTCTGGACCTGTTCCAACTGGTACACATCTTTCTTGTGTTGGGGACCCCAGAGCTGGATGCAGCACTCCAGGTGGGGTCTCATGAGGGCAGAATAATGAGGGGGGAATAATTTCCCTTGCCCTGCTGCCCACGCTGCTTTCATGCAGCCCAGGACAGGTTTGCCTTTCTGGGCTGCAGGTGCCCATTGCCAGGTCACTTTGAGCTTCTCAACACACCCCAGACCTTCTCTTCAGGCCTGCTCTCAGCCCATTCTCTGCCCAGCCTGTACTGTGCTTGGGATTGCACTGGCCCAGGACCTTGCACTTGGCCTTGTTGAACTTCAGGAGGCTGCACAGACCCACCCCTCAAGGCTGAGGGTCCCTGTGGGTGTCATCCCTTCCCTCCAGCATGGTGAGCACACCACACAGCTTGGTGTCATCAGCAAACCTGCTGAGGTGCGCTCCATGGCAGTGTCCGTGTCACTGACAGAGGTGTGGCACAGCACCGGTCCCAGTGCTGACCTCTGAGGAACACCACTGGTCACTGGGTATTGAGTCATTGACTACAACTCTCCGAATCTGACTATCCAGCCAACTCCTTATCCACTGAGTGGTCCATCTTTCAAATTCAGATCCATTTATCTCCAGTTTAGGATGCAGGACAGTGTCAAATGCTTCACACTAATCCAGGGAGATGATGTCAGTTGCTCTTCCCTTATCCATTGATGCTGTCATCCTCTTGTTTGTCAGGCACAGTTTGCTCTTAGTGAAAACACGTTGACTGTCATCAATCACCTCCTTACCATCCATGTATCTTAGTATTATTTCCTGGACATTCTGCTCTCCATGATCTCACTGGGATGAGGCTGACCAGCCTGTGGTTCCCTGGGTTTTCCTTCATTTTCTTTTGTAAAAATGATGGTTGTATTTCCTCCTTTCCAGTCAGTGGGAACTTGACTGGAATGCCACAGCTTCTCAGATATGATTGATAGTGACTTAGTCATAATTTTCCTATCTTTAGAAATAAAAGCCTTCAGATACCAAATTTATGCTGTTTAAAAAATACATTCTGTTAAATATATGTGAAGGATGACACTATGTTAGAATTATTTTGCAGGAAAATGCATATATTGGTGTATGGTAGTTGCCTACACTTTTTTGAATTATTTTATTCCAAATAAACCAAATACATGAATTTATTCAAGTATGATTAAAAAGGTTGGTGGATATAAAACTCAGGAAACTCCAATAAAGGTTTGACGTTCCTTTTTACATGACTTAATTGAGTTTGCAGAATTGATTGCCTCTCTTCAGAAGCAAAAGTTCACATATCTAGCAGCCTACACTAGAAGCAATGCTGAAACTCATTAGAAAGAAGTACAAGGACATGCTTTGAACCATAAAGATGGGGAAAAGAAAATGTCAATTTTTTAAAATAAAAATGTACAGTGAAATTTATGAATGCATCTATCATCTTATGAAACATGTCTGAGACATGGTGAGATAAAAAAATCAGTATGGACTTTACAGGCTGCTCTGCTCTTGTGATACAGAGATGTCACTAGAAGTATGTGAAGGCAGGAGATCCAGTTCTGTTCTTTTCTCCCCTGTGTGTTAGAAGAAATTGTGCTGAGGATGGTACAATTCTGTGCATGTGAAGCAATATAAAGTAAAATTCAGTCCAAGTTAGTGTTCTTTTTAGCCAGATTATTACATCTGAAATCAATTTTCTCTGAGGTAGAAGTTTTAGTGCAGGATTTTTAATGTTAGGAGTACTGTAGGATTGTTTATAATATCCAGCAGTTGAATGTATTTAAACCTGAAAGTTTTACAGTCTGGAAGGAAATGGGATGCTATAGTGAAAAGTAGTTTAAAAAGAAAGGATGGCTGTGGATCATAGACACGTGGAGAAACTCTGTCCTTGCTGAAGGTCATGGACAAGAATGTCTCAATGAAGTCATTCAGAATAATCAGCTGTTCAAAATACTGGATGGCTGATTAGCCTGAATGAAAAAGCCAAACATAAACAAAATTTGAAGACTGTGACAAAATTCCTTGGGAAAAGTAGTAAGTCTGCAATTCTGAGAAGCTCTTGCCATGGCAAAGTAGGTGAAAAGAAAGCCTATTTGGGAGGCTGTCTTTGAGGAACATATTTTAGCTTTTATGTACTTGGTAGTGGTTTGGAAAATCGGTGGATGTTGCTGACTCATGTTCACTGAGTCAAATGGATTAAGTCAGAGATACTAGGATCTTTATTTGATTTTTTTATTAATATTATATACCTGTTTTCAGATGTTTGACTCTACTTGAGAAGGAATAATCCTTGGCTTTGCAGAGTATTCCTTGCCAATGCTTAAGTAGGGAGGAACAGAGTCAGCATAGAGTGATGGGAATACTTTGGTATTACATTCACCTCACTCAGATCCGTGAAGACTTTAGCTGGGGATACAGTTTCACATGCTACTTTACCTTGTTTAATTTCAGGCTGTCATCCAAAAGATGTAGTTCCTTTGAGGAAATCTCTGTCATGTCAAAACCTAATCTTTTTTTGCAGAGGTTTGTTTTCTCTTGGATCAGTGAACTGATGTAGCACCACACTGGGGATGTTACAATTCTTAAATGTGAGGGGAGAGGGCAGGATCTTGCAGTGAGGAACAGAAGAGCTCAGGACCTCTCCATGTCTTCTTGACAACTACTTCTCTTTAGATGAGAGCAAGTCTAGTGGGAAAATCCACCCTTAAATAAAGTACCAATTTTTTCATTTAAGTCAAAGTGAATGCTGGAGAGAACGCTAAGCTCTCTTCTTGCAAAAAGAAGCGAGTATAGCCAGTGAATGGATGGCCCTAATTCCACCCCTTCACATGCACGTACACAAAGGGTTTTTTTCTATTTTAATTTGTGGAAATCATTTCCCTACATAATTCCGTGACTCCACCCAGCAACCCAAAGAAGAAATGTCGTTGTTCTAGTCTCTGTGACCCTCCCTTTTTTCATTCCTGCAGTTGTTTACGGTATATGGAAGATTTAAGTACTGAAAAGTACCTTCTAATAAAGTACTTCAATGATCAAGAGATTACAGTGATTGCTGGCAAATAAAGGGGAAACTACTTTTCCAACTTGGCCCTTAATGCTTTTATAGTAGCAAAACCAGTTGTATATATAAGTTCATTTATCGACCCAGCATTCAAGTTCATTCAGGTTTAATTGTATTTGCTTTCTGAACTCAGAATTTACTGGGGGCTTTTTTTTGGTGCAGGTGTCTTGACTCAAATACATTGAAGTGGTTCATTTTGTTAAAACAATAGTTTAACTACACTTCTGTCCATTTAAAATATTTTATTCTTGCCTTCCTCTTTCTGTTTTCCCCATGACATTCAATATCTCTGCCAAACCAGAGTAATGACTTAGGTAAACTTTCTCTGATTAAATATGTGAGAAAGTTTATGTGTGAAGTTCAGAGTCTTGGTCATGCCAATCTTGATTTTATGTCTGGAAATACTGGTTTTTGACATTAAACAAAAGATATATCATACTTTTCTCAGCACATACTAATGTGAATCCATCTTGCAGCATTGAGAAGAGCCAAGATTATCAGCTGTTGTGGAAAAAAAGGAATGTGCTTTAATTAAGCAGAAATTTATTATCTTACCTGGAAACTACCCAGCAGCAAGCATTATATGTGAAAATCCATTTAATGTGTTGGACCCAGCCTTATGCTGGGAACTCACTGTCAAGACTAAAGAAGAGTGAGAAAAAATCTTATTTCATCTTTACCTTCTCCATGATTTCATGGATGATACCTCTAGGCAAGTCCTTTTTAAAGATACCAGCTCCTATTACAGAATGAGTTAAGAAGTTAAAAATGAGACAAGTATGAATGCAGAGATCCCTGTGATGCACTGTGAAAATGTGTGCACATTTTTTAAAACAATGATAAGGGGTACAAAAAGCCTGGGTTTTGTGTTCCACTCGCATTTCAAATGTGAGAAAACCAAAGCACTTAAAGGAGACACAGATTTTTTCCTTTTTATGCTTTTCAGGTTTATAGGAAAAGTATTCATGTGTCCTGCTGGAAACCCCTAAATATGTTGATGCCTGTTTTCTGTTTTTCCCTCTGGGAAGAGGAATCTTGCAATGCTCATCACTGTCTAGTGACTGCTGCACAGGCAACAAATGTGATATAACCCCTTTCATAAATGTGATCAATTGTCTATAAAATTCAGAGCAAAACCCTAACAAAACAGAGAAAACCCCAACACATTCCCCACACCCCATCCTTAGAACTTTTTATATGTCTTGAATGAGAAACATTGTTTTCATACATTTAGAGATGAAAGTTGATTTACTAGCTTAAATTTGACTCTGACAGGAAGTGAAGCTTTTAATTTCAAGTTAAATGTTGTCTGGAACATTTGAACCTAACTGTAGAATATAGTTATGAATTTAACTTGTTGTTTAGGCTAGAAGCTGGTGAGCTACTTAACAAATCATTGCAGTGAAACAGCTTGAGTCAAGTTCCTGTAAGAAAGAGAAAAGGAGGACTAGGAGAGAGGTTGTCCTAATTTTGCAGCCTGGATTTGCCAGCCAGTTTTAGCTATTGTAACTGACTTCTGTGCAAGGGTATTATTGATTTAGTATTTTATTGTTCTGACAGTAAGAAAAGCCACATCTCAAACCTTCTTCTTCAATATGAGGTAGACTGTTCTTATTCAAGGTCTGATTAAGGTGTTTTCCCATGATGGGCTTTATTTCCCATTACCCTTTCTTTTCATAGGTGGCTGCACTCAGCAGTATGGAGCTTTTCTATCAGTCCAGTGGAGCTCAAAGGTTTTGTGAAGGAAGGAACAAAAGGCAGCCCTTTTCAGTCTTCTAGAAGGAATGGTGCTTAGGAGAAATCAGGATGAGAGAGGGAAGGATTCAGTACATTCACAACTGCTTGTCTAAGGAAGGTCTTGATATCTTGCTCTTTTTCAGAAGGAGGCCCTCCAGATCTGTAGTGTGCTCACACAGTGGCACCTTCATAGACATCAGGAACCTACCTGGTGGCTAGAGTTGCTTTTTCATTCATGTGATGTCCATGTGGTCTGTGAAGCATTTCCCAGGAGCCCTACCTTAGGTTTCAACTTCTTCCCATAGACCATATGGAAAATTTGGCAAGAGATCCCCATTTCCATGTCGCGTTTTCCAGAAGTACTGCTTTGAGATACGTTATTCATTTGAACAAATCTGAATTGGGAGCCCTAGGGAATAATGCCTGAAGGGAAGTTAAAGGTGAGACTGCCAACCAGGCTGGTTTCAGAGATGTAAGAACAGAAGATCAAAAATTACTTTCTTCCCTATGGTGCAGTAGTTTCTACATGTCCTTACAGACCCAATTAAAATAACATTTGATTAAAATGAATACAACAAAGCACAGTTTTAAGTGGTACTATATCTCTGGATAAATTGAAAAACCACCAAAATTTAATTATATATTAAAGATTAAAGAGTACTTTCTGGTTTTAGTTATATTACAGTTTCTCTGGTGTCTAAGCAGTAAAGCAATTTAATGTAAAATTAAAAATCCTGGGACAGCACCATCTCTCTCATTTCAAATTAGCATGTCTGAGAAAATAATTTTGGCCTTTAATGTTGATTTATAGCAATTTTTCATTCTTTATGTGCTGAAATCCCAAATAGTGTTATGCTAATATGTCTGTTTCACCTGCAGGTGTTGCTTGAGAGTCGAGTGAACATTTTATTTGTATTTTCTTTGAAGGATCAATATTTCAAGATGTGTGAAGGAGAAGGGTCTAACTGACAAGCTGCCTTGATACACTGTTATTCTAACTATGACTGGATTGACTGAAAATTGCCTCAAAGAGTAAGGTAATTTATAAAATCTGTAAAGCATAGCCAAGTGTTTGAAGTGAAGCTAATGAGGAATTATTTATTTTCTCTTTTTAAAGGTCTTGTCTTCACTGTTATAGTTTCTTAATTTTTTCTTTCTGAAATGTTCATATTTGATACTGAATTTGCATGAAAAAGGTGCATTAGATGTTACAGCTGCAAAAAAAAATTAAAGCTGGCAAAATTGAATGAAATATTTTTTAATATTTGTGCTGTGAGAAATTGCTCTTAGTGCACATGTAATTGGAGGGAAATTTGATTTTCATTTTTTATGTATGTCTTGAAATATAGAAAATAACCTGGCTTAGGAAAAAAATGTAGTTAGGAAAGAAGATGGATATGTTTTAAACCAGTGCCTTTTCATGAAACAGGAATTCAAATCATTTTAGTACTACCTTGTTTCTCTGCCTAGACATATTGTCATAACAAACAGATATTACTTTGGAAGCCTCATTGTGTAATACAAATATAATAAATGTATATATGTAAATAAGCCCTTTTTATTTTTGAATCATTAAATGTAGTCATTCTCTAGTGTGGATAAAATAATATGCTTATCAGTCTGCTAGTACCAATTTACAGTCTGGTTTTACAGGTTGTGTAGTGAAGAGTGGTTTTGCAGTACTAATGGCAGAATTCATGGAATTTGTTGTTGTTGTTGTTATTTTGGGATTTTGTATTGTGTTTGCTTCTTGCAATGTTCTTTCTCCTTCACCTTGTAGAATCTTCCTTTAATTCAATATTTAGTATTATTTTGTGGGAGGATATCACATATGCTTAGAGTAGTACTCATATAGTGAGAGAGTATTTCTAATGGAAAAAAGGTTTTTGTCATCCATTGGTGTCACTGCAGATCTGTGATGAGCTTAATTTACACAGAAAAATAATACTATTTTTTCAATGTGTGCTGATTGCATTTGAGATTTTGATGTAAAGGATAAATTAGTTTTAAAAGGCAGAGAAAATAGTAGTGAACACTATGAAAGAAATTTCTTTTACCTCCTCAGTGGTGATATAAATGTGAAATTAAAATGATTCTGTGAACAGTGTAAACTTTTACATCAAAGTGTAATGTTTACTTACATAATAGATCTGAAGTCCTGGGTAATTTTTTTTGTTTGTTTGTTTCATTAATTAATAGTGTAGACATACAAAAAATGCAAAGAAATGTTCCTAGTTAGGGAACAAACTGGATTAACTTCTTGCTGAATAAATGAGCTTTTTTTTGCCCTTAAGGTTTAAATTAATGATTTTATAAAAAGGCATATTCAGGCTCTAGTTGCTTTGTTCTATTCTACTTGCTTAAATTGCACCTGAAATTACATTATTTCATTGGTGTTAAATGCCTTCTCTGATTCTTTTAAATGGGAAATTGAAAATATTCTTAACACATAAAATATATTTCAAATGAAAGAGCAACGGCATGGAAATGTAGGTTAGCACATCCCATTTAGGTTTCAGTTTTTTAATGATGTTTTAAAACTCTATTAGAAGTGTTAGATTTATTGTGAGAATTATGCCACCGGGTTTTATTTTGATACATTAAACCAAAAAATACATTAATTTAAAAGCCATACTAATCCTTTAACATCGTAATAGCAGAGAAATTTTTCACATTTACATAAATGTGAAATGCATAAAAATAGACTTTCATTTATATTTTTGAATAAATTCTCTTTTCTTGGCCTTTGATAATGAGGATACAAGAAAATGGCTAGAGAGCAGAAAGTTAACAGAATGAGCTTCAGTAAAGATAGAACACATCTTAATCAAACCAAGATGCAATTAAGCCAGATGAAGCCAGTCACAGATTTGATTGAATAACACTGGCAAAATGAAGGATAAATGCTAAAAATATGAATTTTAGTAAATTATGTCTGTTACTTGAAGTCTTCTCACTAAAATAACATAACAACATGGGTCTTTCCATTTGAACATTTAACAGTCAGTATCAGTAAAAGTGGCTAAAATCACATAGTTTCTTCTAAACAAGAAGAAAAATATAGTAATAAATGGAAAGAATTCTGGATAACAGTAGACTCTGGGTGGAAGGAATAACAGGGGCAGTGCTGATTCATCCAAAATGTCATCTATGCTTCCAAAATGTTGATCTAAGGTATTTACACTGTTCTGAACTGAAAATATTCATTTTTACAGAATAATAGTATGACAGAATGGGTTAGGTTGGAAAAGACCTCTAAGATCATCACACCCAGCCATTAACACAGCACTGTCAAGTCTGCCACTAAACTATGTCCCAAAGTGCCATGTGTACCTCCAGGCATGGTCACTAAGCCATTTCTCTGGGCAATCTGTTCCAGTGCTTGACTGTCCTTTCAGTGAAGAAACTTTTTCTAATATTCAATCTAAACCTCCCCTGGCACAGCTTGAGGCAATTTCCTCTTGTCCTGTCTCATGTTACTTGGGAGAAAAGGCCAACCTCCACCTTGTTACAACCTCCTTTCATAAGGTCCCACTTCAGCCTGCTTTTCTCCAGGCTAAACAGTCCCAGCTCTCTCAGCTGCTCCTAATCAGATCTGTGCTCCAGGCCCTTCACCAGCCTCACTGCCCTTCTCTGGATACATTCCAGCACTCAATGTCTTGCTTGTAGTAAGGGGCCCAAAACTGAACACAGGATTCAAGGTGCGGTTTCACCGGTGCTGAGTACAGAGGGATGATCACTGCCCTGGTCCTGCTGGCCACACTATTTCAGATTCAGGCCAGGATGTCATTGTCCTTCTTGGCCACCTGGGCTCACACTGGCTCATGTTCAGATGGCTGCTGGCCAAAACTCCCAGATCCTTTTTCACTGGGCCACTTTCCAGCCAGTAGTCTGCCAGCCTGTAGCACTGCCTGGGGTTGTTGTGACCCAAGGGTGGGACCTGGCACTTGGCCTTGTTGAATCTCATGCAGTTGGACTTGGCCCATCGATCCAGCCTGTCCAGATCCCTCTGCAGGGCCTTCCTTCCTTCCTTCCAGCAAATCAACACTCCCACCCAACTTGGTGTTGTCTACAAACTCACTGAGGGTGCACTTGATCCCTTTGTCCAGATCATTGATAAAGGTACTGAACAGGATGAGCCCCAATACTGAGCCCTCGGGAGCACCACTGGTGGCTGGCTGCCAAATCACTGCCATTCACCAGCATTCTCTGAGCCCAGCCATCCAGCCAGGCTTTTCCTCAAGAAAGAGTATGCCCATCCAAGCTGTGGGAAGACAGTTTCTCCAGGATAATGCTGTGGGAAAGACTATCAAAGGCTTTACTAAAGTCTAGTAGACAACACTCACAACGTTTCCATCATCCACTAAGTTGGTTCATTTACTTAAGTCTCACATAATTCTGTTAGGAGCAGTGGCAGCATGAACTAGTGCTGTATAAAGCTTGAACAGACTAGATTTGCACAGCTGTAATCATTGTGAAGATTATCAACTCTCATTTTTAGAGAGAAAGGCAAGAATATTTCTACAGTATTGAAGTGTTTGTATCAGAGTTCTCTGTTCATTTCAGTTTTTAAGGGTGGGCAGGTAACAGATGTAATTGTAACTACTTTTACAGAATTATTTAAAGTTAAATGAGCAAACAGGCTGTTACCTGTTAAATAGGTGTTGCACATAGGTGGCTAGTCCCCAACCCCCATTACCAAAAAATGTAGCCAGGGCAGCTAGCTGGAATTTGTACAGTTTGTTCCCTCTGCACTGTTTACCCTCCTTTGTTCCTGTACTTGTTAGGGTTTTATATCTGACAGAATGCCTTAGTCCTCAGTTTCTGGCAATGTCCCTATTCTGAGTGACCTTCTCTTTAGCATAACTATTCCAGCATTTCATGCTAATATTGGTGGTTTCTGCTCTACTTCCCCAAGGGAGGAGTTGCCCTGTCTGTGAATCTGATTCTACTATTTTGTACAGTATGGTTTTCTTAAGAGTATCTCCGGGACTGCAGGGATACTTCTGGACAGTCAGTGCTTTTGGGGTTAGCTGTAGGGATGCAAAGATAATTAAGCAGTATAATACAGAGTGTATTACCTTATCCTTAGGTAGCTCTCTGAAACCCCTGCTCTGAATTCTGATGGGTAGAAAAAAAATGGGAAAATAGGAAACAAAAATCAGTTTCATCACATCTCCCAGGTAAAGAAATCAATATTTCAGGGATCTAAGCTGAGCATCCTCTTTGCAGACGTACAAGGAACTGAACTGTGAGTCTTCACTCAGGGTAAAGGTGCATTTTCCTTCTGCCCACTTCGCAGTCTTCCTTCTGGTTCTGTCTTACACCCTATGGTATGGTATGGTATGGTCAAAGCAGGCTGATGATTCATTGATATTTTTTCTCATAAGCACTGTATTGTTCTATTGCAAAAATGTTCAGAGGGAAAGAGATGGGTTACTTGAAAATGTTTGTCTTGTTGAAGTTTGTGCTGAATTATTTGTACTTAATGAATTATGAAATCATTTGCATGTTCTAAAAGTGTCAAAGTGTGAAGAACTATCCTAATGATACCATCATCTAGGTATCTATCATTCACAAGCTGTAAAAATGTGTTTTCTTAATTTATTTTCTCTCACTTACTCTGAATTCTTTCTAACTTAGGATTTTAATGATCAAGCAGAATTCTTTCCTCTCCTTGATCCCCATATTTAGTGGTTTATTTCAAGCCAAAGTAGCTCTCCCTAAATCGATGCAAGTTATATTTTCACTCCCTCCTTTGTAAACTCATGGTCTTCAGCAGGTTTGCAAAGTTACGTTCAATTCAAACATCTCAACCAAGTCTTTGAAAGACAGTAAAGTATATATACATTCATAAGAGATGAAGTGTATTTGTCCAGACTGATATGATTCTAAAGCCTACTGAAACAGATGTCACTAAACCATTAGTTTTATGCTCCGTTCCATTATTTTTTTGTGAGTGGATTAAAAAGGTAAAATAATCTGAATCCAGTCAAAAATTTAGGACACCAGAAAGGACCCAAGCAAGACTGAGACATCTCTTTAAATTTTCAGTACAGAAGTGCTGTTCAGGTGCTGATTTGACTCTGTAGGCATCTATTGCCAGGCTTACTAGGCTTACCTACCTATTTGAGGGCTATCTACACTTGGCCATGTCTATAGTCAGCCCAGCCAAAGCAGTTTATAATTTAATCTGAGCAGGATCTAAAAAGTAAGTGCTGCTCTGTTTAAATCCTCAAAAGGGCCAAATCCAATATAGGCCTTCAGGGAATATATAAGACAACTGTAAAAGGACAGATTAGCCTTGCTCCAGTGTTTTAAAAATCAGCTCTAAGTGGCTGCTTTAAGGATTCGAGTCCGTGACATATGACTGAGCTTACAGGCTTACCTGTAGCCCTTAAGTAGACATTTGACCTCTGTGCTTAGTTGTTCAGTGCTTTTTCCTTTATTTTTTGGTGCTCATAGATAGTATTTCTTAAGCAGACACGTGAAATAAGAGTGGAGTTTTTAAGGACCCCTGTCTCTGCTTTTTAAGCTGGATCCCAGTTCATAGTGATTTATCCAGGTAGCAGCTATGAAATTTTAGAGTTCAGGGAGGACCAGCACAAACCCTGCTCAGTCCTGGCAGGGCCAGAGGAGTCAGCCTTGTGCAAGGGTGCATCAGCTGTGTGGGTGCCCAATGACCTGGTGCAAGTGCAGCTCAGTGGCAGTGGAAAAGGAGGGGATAATGGAAGCAGTTCTCTGTTGCAGGTTCAGCAGCTGATACTGAAGTTATTCTGGAAGCAGTTGGATCTCATTGTGCTGGAGCTGTGCAGATGTACAGGCAGTACTGGTACTTGTGTTGAAAGAGCTTCTGTTCTCATGGCAGATGTGTTGTTCATTGCCATGGTGGAGATAAGCAGGCAAATATTTGGGGTTTTTTTATAGGACCAAGTCTTAGAAACAGTTTCACTGTTTTCTAATGTTGTTATATTTTTTCAAGTAACACGATGAACTGGATGAAAAATTTTGATGCATCATATTAGGATAGAAAGCTTCTTTAGTCATAGTAACCATTAATAGATATTGAATAATTCCATTTTAAAAATATATAATTTTATGTCATTCAGCAAGTCTAGGTGTGATCGGCCTACCTGTGAGCTCCAGAGGAGACAGTGGGGAAGATATCTGGTTCACAGGTTTTCATTTTTAATATGTTCCTTAAGACTGGAAGAAAGCTGGTGTTCTGCCCAGATTCAGAATAGACAAGCAGATTGAGCAGGGTAAATATAGCCTGATATAAATCACAGTGAACATATGGAAAAAGCTGATTGGGGACTCAGCTGATAGGGAATTAAAAGCCTTGAGTAAAATTGATTCTGCTCAGAGTTTTATGGAAAGTAGGGCTTGTAAAACAAATGATTGACAAAAGCTTGATTTTAATCTTTTAATATCAGGTAAAATTACAAGTTTGGTAAGATGATGGTGTCAATGTAAAAGACTTTGAAAAGCATTTGACTTACTGGCATGTGAAACTAATTAATAAAAAACCATGAATTGAACTATGTAACAAAACAGACCAGACTTTGATGAATAGCAAACCAGTTGGCAGGTCTTAATATAGGATTGTTGATAAAGAAGTTTCAAGGACTAAGTGGCTCTTCCACAGTGGAAAATAGAAAGTGAGAGTAGAGAGACTGTTAATTGTGTCTGGATTGTGGAAAGGAAGGAGACCACTATGAATGCTTAAGTACATTCTCAGAGCCAAAATAGTAATGCTGAATGTAGTGGCAGTTCAGAACTGTAACCTGGCTGATGATTTTTTGCTCTATATAGAACTGCTGAGAACATTTAGAGCGTGGCACACAAGGCCATCTGCCTTTGTGAAAATAGCTTGAAAATGGCCAAGTGCATATAAACCTCAAACCTAATAAGCACCTGATGTATCTGAATTAGTCCTGAGGAGATCTTGGTGAAATCAGGAGTTCTGTCTGCCTAGTTTATTTTTCATCCAGTTCACTTTAAATGGATGTCCTCATGGCATGTATAGTGTAGCCAAATCCAAAGCAATGGGCTTAAGCTTCATAAAGAGGAGATCACAGAAGATGATTTAGTATTCCCTGATGACTTTAAAGGATAGATTTACAGTAGATTGTGACAAATTAAAAACTCGGAGGAAAGCAGTGTGGTGTTATTCCAGGGTTCTAGAGGATGAGAAATAGTTCTAATTTGGTGTGCTTTTAGAAAGTTTTAAAAATAATTTCTTTTTAGTGACACCTCTGTTCAGACACTCTTAAGCTATGTGTCCTGTGGCAAATGGATTAAGATCAGCTACCAGGAAATAGACCATAACTTGGATAATTTACATCTAATAGGTAAGAGACGGATGGGGAAAGCAAACCAGTGGGGACTGAATTGTCTACAAGATTATTCAAGAGCAGAATTTTGAATACTACCCGGGTCTGTCAACACATACATGGGTGTTTAGTCTATGTTATGCTTCCTCCATAAACACAGTTAGGATTCTTCTTGTTATATAGCATTATTGTTTCTAGTAGTGCTGTGTCTGCTGCTTAGGTAGTGTAATGCTAAGTGCATTGTTATCTGTTTCTATTTGAAATACTTGAATTAAATAATTGTTTCCAATTAGTGTTTTTTATGTGACCTGTTATTGCAAATACTAGATATCCTAAAAAAGAAGTTTAAAAGCATTTGTTCAAAACTATTTTAAATTATCCTAATACTTGCATGGTTAGTGTAGTTGTTTAAAACTGCACAAGTCCTGTAAGGACCTTCCATTAATTGATAAGGGTATTGCAGTTGTCTTCAAAAGCAAGCATGTTGTGCTTTTTGATTATAACCTTCAACACCTTTTTTAAATACAAATCATTAAATACATTTATACCATTTGAAATTGCTTTTCATGTTTCTGTGGATAAGAGACTGCTGTGAAACAGACTTCCTTGAAAACTGTTTATTTTTCCTATATTCTAATTATATCTGTCTTTCACTGTGAGAAAAAGTCCAGGCATTGAGACAAATGAAGTAGAGGAAATTTTTTGCTAAGTAGTAATTTTTCTCTAATCTCGAGTGTTTAACTTGTTCTTCATTAATTCAGTCATGTCTATATAGGAAAGGATCCTTTTTTTTTCTTAATGTGTATGAAATATTCCAGTTGTTCTGTCTTGCAATTTAACAACCCTTTCACTTTTCATACTGACCAATGGTCTTACTGACCATTCCATTCACATTTCTAAAAACCTTTTTGTCTTAAAATAATGTAATTGAGTAGAAATGAATAATCAGTGATGTCTCAAATCTCTGTGAAACAATATTGTATTTAGAAAATGCTGTCTAACTTTGCACTAGGTTTAATTTCAGTGTACACAATTCCTTACACTCTTACATCCTAAAAAAGAAATATTGCAGCAGCACTTAGAAGGAAATTAAAGATGCTGTATGCTTCTGTTGAAGATAGCTAGAGGAAATGTGTCCTCTCCATCATTTGGAGCCTCAATTGACTCAGCTTTGGGGTGTCAAATGCTGTCTGTACTAATATTCCAATCAGAAATCAGTATTTTTCAGTACCAGTATAGTATAGTGCAATATCCTCTGTGTGTGCATGCGTGGGTGTGTGGGTGTTTGCTCTACAGTCATGGATACTGTTCTGTTGTTAACACTCTCTTTGGCAGATATTGACCTGACCCAATCGTAATTCTACGGTGCCAGGACATGATTCAGGGTGTATCAGAGGGAGTAGGTGGGATGGATACTCCTTCAGAGGGAAAGGATATAAACCATGGTGGACCAGTGTCTTCTCCCAAGTAGCAACCAAAAGGACAAAAGGAAACAGTCTCAAATTGCTTCAGGGAAGGTTTGGATTAAATATTAGGAAAAATTTCTTTACTGAAACAATTATCAAGCACTGGGACAGGGAAGTGGTTGAGTTCTGATCCCTGGAGGTATTTAAACACGTGTGACTGTGGCACTTAGAAACACAGTTAAGGACTTGGCGGTGCTAGGCTCATGGTTAGGCTTGATGATCTTAAGGGTCATTTCCAACCTTAATTCTGTGATTCATTTACTCTTGAGCTCTTAAAACTGAGGAGATCCTTGTCCCTTTTGATTTACAAAAGGAATCTTGGGTTTTGCCTTCCAAATTATCCCTTCCATATACATGCTGTTTTTCCTATCTCCTTCAGTGTTTGTGAGGTATTTGGTTTTGCTGTTTATAGCCAAATGGTCCCAGTGAAGAGACTACTGGGTACAAACTGTTTTGATCTTCTGCCATATCATCTACCTCAGGCTCACCTCATGTGATTTCATTCTTCTAATTGTGGCTTTCTGTGGATAATTTTTAAAAAGTAATTGTTTGGGTTTTTTTCTAAGTGAAAAAAAGGTCAATGTCTTCTCACTTGATCCTGGTTTTTTTTTTTGTAATACCCTTGCCTTTGTAAAACCCTTGCCTTTGGAAATTATACTTTGTGATGAAATACTATTGCACTTTGCTTATACATTTTTATTTATCTCAACTCCTGGTTGCTACCCCATAGATTAAACCTTTAGTCCATGTTGTTAGTCACAATCAGCATCTCATCAATAAGTACAGAAGACATAACAAATGACATTTTGTTAGGTACATAGGAGGTATGGAGGCATAGAAAATCTTTTATTTTGTACAAATTGGTGAGTAAATTCCTGAACTATCACAATATATGTGTTTTCCTATGGAAAAGGTAGGAAAAAATATCTGAGTTACAAGAGACCATAAATAAATTATCTGGAGGAAAAGGCAATCTGCTGTATAAATATTTCAAGTTTTGCAGTTGAAGCCTTTACATTGATCTGCGCTTAGAGGCCTGTCCTTATTTTGTAGCAGATAATGTTATGTCAGAGCAATGTTTAGTTCTACATAGCAGCTGTTGTATTCATACTAAATTCTGCCAGATTTAATCTTCAATATATTCAGCAAGAGCACCCAGTTGTGCTGACAAACCTAAAATCACTTTCAGTAATATTCTATTGCAGACCCTTTGGGCACATTGGCTCTCTGAGGCTGAATTCCCATATAATATCCAAATATCTCAGGAGTAGATCCAATAGGTATCTTACTGGAACTTTGCAGTAGCAGAGGTAGAAAATATGAGACAATTTCTCAAGAGTATTACTTTCCCAGTCATTTTAATTGCCCCTGCCTGATTCACCAGTGCTTGTGTATTCATTTGTACTTGTTCAAAGCAAATGCAGTACTCATTTTACATGTCGAAAGAACAAGACAATAAAGTGGATAATCAGGTTTTCAAGGTTTCGTAAGGAGAACTGAAATGTTGCATGGGCAAAAAACAGTAGAAGTCAAGGTTCACTTGTGCAATACTTCAGAAAGTATCCTGTAAATCCCAGGTCATTGCACAGAGAGGGCACCTTGATAATTGCAATGATACTGTAATGAGGAGATGACATAAAGATAAGCAGAACAGTGTGTGAGAACCTAGTTTAACTGGAGAAGAGCAGACAGCTGTAGTAGATGCAATAAAATCAGCTTTTCTGGAGAGCACTTCATTGCAGGAAATGTGCTGAAGTGTTCTCAGGCACTCTTGACAGAAGCTCTACTCCTTCCCCTTGCTCACTGCAGCAGGAGCATAGTAAACTGAGTGTGCCAAAATGGGATGGAGAAAACACTTCTCACCTTTCCCAGCTCAACCCCCAGCAATTTAGGGTGTTCATTTATTTTTCTAGGAATGTCTGAATATTTTTCATGCATTACTGCTATATGTCTGTATTTTCCTAGTATTTTGTAGGTAGGCATGCCACCTTGACTCTTGTGCAGTTCCAGTGTGTATAAATAATGATACAAAGGCCAGAACTATGGTGTCCTCTCTTCTGATGTGTTTTGTAATTTTTCTAATCTGCCATGATAAATAATCAGTCATTACATTACTGTATGCAGTCCTAGAGATGATTTGGAATGTCAAAACACAATTTTCCCTCTCCCGTGATGCCCCAATCAGCAGTTCCCAACAACTCCAAGTAGTACATATCTAGAACTTTAACCTACTGAAATATTCTTATTTTGAAAGAAAACTGTGTTTTACAGATAGTGACAGTAAGAATCAGGGAGTTTGATGACCTCAGTTAGGATGAGAAGTAGAGCTCCACGCCTCAGTTCTAGTTCTAATTCCAGTCTCTTCTCAGAGGACTGTACAAAGAGAAGGATAATTTACAGTAGCAATTAAGAGGCATAATTTCTTCTGTAATGTGAAAATTGAGGGAAATTCTTAGCACAGACTGGTTTAAGTAACTTCAGGAACCACAAACAACTTTTCATTTAACATTGGTAAAGTGGCTACTTCTTTGCTACATTAACTTCTTGTGGGCTGGTTAGCATTGTGTTTCATGTCTGTAGCCAGAGCTGAGAAAGTGCTCTCTTCAAGGTGAATTCATGCTGATCACTGTGAACTTACTGATCCATCTGGCATCTGGGAAGTACTTTCTCTGTGGATGTCCATTTTCTGAGAATGCATTGTGTAGGCACTGTTTGGATTTCTAGGGCTGCATAGCTCTTTGTAGGTCACTGGTGACGCTGATGGGGCTTGCAGACAGTGAGTTTTCATTCCTCCAACATTCTTCTCAGCTAGAGCTTGGTCCTGAATGCAGAAAATAGGGAGAGAGCCAGAATCATTCTTCATGGCTAATGTGATCTCTCATGCTTGGCTGAAGGGGGAAATCTAACACTTCTCAAAGAACAGATTTCCTTTAAGTTTAATTTCCGACAGTTCATCACATATGAAAGGAGGAAGAGAGTGTTTGAGAATATGCTGACAGTTAATTAGATTTTGGTTTCAGGCTAGAAATGACAAAGTAGTTTATGTTACCTATTTTGAGAGGAATCAGTTACCCAAAAATAGGAGACTAGGTTTCTGACACATGGTAGCACCTCAGCACCTTCATGAAGTCTTGTGTAATTCAGTCTACAGCTGTCTTATTAGAAACAGTTCCAAAGCGGGGAGAAGCTGGGATATCTAACTCAAAGCTGCAGTTTACTTAACAAATTCATGGCTTGACACAATTTCATTGAAGTAGATGCCTAAAATGCCTCTTTCCAAGAATGGTACAGGAAGATAGAAGGAGAGACGAGGTGGGCATTCAGAGCTTTAATCCACTAAATCTACTTCAGCAGACTATTATCTTTAGTATATATTCCTTTTAAACTAGATGGACTGACATGCTTTATTCTTTAGGAGAGGCATTTGTATTTCCATTCAGTAAGGTTATAGGAGTTCTTCACTAGCTTCTTTAGGAAAGCATTATGATCTAGGTGACCTAAGAACTTATGGATTTCTTGGATTTCAGTAGAAAACATAGTGTAACTCTTATTCTTAGATATAGCAGTTAGACTGCTGGTATTTCATAATATTATTAAGATGCATGTAATCATTTAACTCTGCAAATCATTCTTTTTGCTTTTTATTTACCAGGTTTCTTGTCTATACTTACATAACTACTGCAAGCTATCTAGTCTTATGAAGTTGAACTTCAAGTTTGATTTACTCAGTACAGCCTAAAATCATGATGAAAAAGATGAGCATACCTACAAGCAAAACTTCCTTGGTCCTCTTTCTGTGCCAAATTATTTCTGCACTGGATGTACCTCTTGACTGTAAGTATTAACCTGACAAATATAAGTGCAGAAGAATGGAAGATTAGTTAAATAATTTCTGTAGGAAGCTGAAGATAACTTCAGCATGGAGCTAAAAATACTGTGTGTTTGGTCACTTCAGTCAGCACATGCTAATTATGAATATTTGCACTTACTGAAGATTTTCAAAACCTGTGCGTATAAAATGAGTTACATTGTTCTGTTGAGGAGGTTTAACACAGTTAAGTGTTTAACTTACACTTCAGTGTGCCTTTGTTTGATCAAAATGAGGAAGGGCAGAAAAGCCCTGCTAAATCCTAATTATTTGTGAAATTAAGATCATATGGATAATTTTCTAAAAATCCCAGGACAATTCCTAGTTGCTAAACAATCACCCTTACCTTCAGAGAAGAGATTCCCAAGAGCTGATATGAGAGCCAGTACAAAATTCAGATACCTAAAATTCAGACACTCAAAGCATCTTATTTTTTTGAAGCAAAAGGGTAAGACTCTTAGATTTCTTAAGTAGTGCCCAAAAACAGTTAGGAACTTCTACTTAAAAACAAGTTAAAAATGTGCTGGGCAGGTAACTCCAGCATTAACACATGAGGAAATGTCTGGAGAAGGAGAAATCCCAAGATCTGAAGTTTTTGTCTAATATAAGACACTGTTAGTGGGGAACCTTGAGGGTAGCACTCCATGCTGAAAAGGCAGCAGTGGTAGCTTCTGTGTTTTATATTCTCAGTAGCTAATTTTATTAAATTACTCATCTTACAGGTTGCTGTTTTCTTTTTAAGATAAACATGATCACATTTTCAGAATTCAGTGAACCATGTTGCACCTCTCAGTGACTATTCATTTGTTAAACTAATTACCAGGGAAGAGAACATTAGGGCTAGTGTTTAATTGATGGATTAATATATCAGTAAATTTGCCTGTGATTCTAATCTGCATGGTTTTCTTTATCCCTGTGGTTTTGATACCTTCCTGCCTTCCAGAAATGCATGTTTTTCTTTAATAATCATTGACATGCATTGCAAGTGCTTTGGTGTTTGTTTTTTCTTCCCCATGCATTTAACAAACCTATCAAACCAATGACCTGTATTTCTATAACAAAATCAATATATCTGAATCACATCCAACGTGTTGTGTTGTAAATGCCTTTAGAGTAATAAGTTGTGGGTTAAAGAAGGCTTTGGAACTTCAATGAATAAATAAATGTGTTACTTTCAAAGCTTACTTTTTCTCTTTAAACATCTCTGCAGGCTACAAATAGTGTTTTAAACCTATCTTGTAGTTTAGCAACTAATATAAATTCTGCACCTCCCTGATATTGTTATCTTAAGAACAAAATTTTGGGTTAAATTTACCAGAAATGCATCAATAGATGCAAAAATGAATAGCCCTCTTGGCTATATCATTTTAATTCTGTGCTGAGAATTTAATCCCCTTCTACTTCATGCTTAATAACTGTGAGGTCTGATAAAGTCACATACTCAAAGTTTTAGCCAGAAATACCACCTGGAATGGTGGTATTGCTTTCATAAATAATGATGAGAATGGGCTTTGGGAGAGCACCACAAGGGAAGGACTTAGATTTTCTGTGGGTCTTTCCTGAATATCCACCATAGAGACCTAGTGGTGAGAACGTACTTGATCAGTTGAATATTTAGGTTTCATCCAGGTTAGAAATTCCTGTTCATAGCAAGTTTATTAGTTCCTAGTCAGTGTCTCCTCAAAGCCGGCAAGGAATGTCTGGAAATGGAGGGGACTCAAGGACATTTGTCCTGTTGATAAAGAGACATGTTTATGCAAAACATTGGAAGTAAGCAATAAAGATGAATTTAAGTTAAACTGAATTTTTTTTTGTTTAGTTATTTTTCAAACCAAAAACGGTATTTTTCAAACCAAAAAGTGTTGCAAGTCTGTTGAGTAGAATTAGGTGCTTTTGTCTTTACAAGAGTAATTTTAGCCTGAAGCATTCTCTTTGTTCTTCCATGGGATCATATGGGTGGATTGATTTTGACTGCAGCATTAGGGTAGTGCACTCCATTAATTCTGATTTGCTGCTGTCTTCTCAGTATTAGTGTTTTATGTCCTTGCAAGGCCAAAATCACATAGCATGTGTGCTATAAAATTGCATAGCATGCTGTTAAAAAGTCAACAGTTCAGGAAAGTTTCTCATACCAAGGGCTTTAAGATAAATGTAATAATATCTAACACAATGGAAATTGTGGCTGGAATTTCAGGCATCGCTGCATGGGTTGCAGTGCTGAATGTTTTAAATATTTTATTTTTAATGGTGACCAATGTACTTGTCAGAGATACTTATCTTCCCTCTCAAAATTGCTAATTTTCTCTTCACTAACAAATGTTTCTCTTTAATCTCCATTTGTCCATTCAACTGCTGATTCTGATGTGGGAATAAAAGCAAAACTTCTAGAAGAATGTAAGTTACTCTTCACTAAAAATAGGCAGTGTGCTGCTGAAAATTAATACAGATTGTGTTGCAAATTGAGTTTGCTGTCCAAAAACGTGTGATTGTGACGTTTTGTTGATAATTTTGTTTGATGTATCTAGATGTTTTGTGCATGCAGTGTTCAGAAAATACTACTGTACATAAAACAACTTCCTGATATTCTGAAAAAATTAATTGTGTGATCTTTTGATGGTGTGCTGTTTGAACATTAAAATATTTACTCAATATGAGCATGTGCAGTGTTTTATTACTACTTTCAGGAGTAAATATATTTACCAAAAAAGAAATTTATTGGAATATATGTACATTTGTGCTATTTTACATATGTGTACATATTTTTATATCCACAGTGGATATAGCTATTTAAGTAGACATATTTTACAGGTTCTAACTTAGCTTTAGTTATATGGTTAATTAGGTCAGTTTTAAGTGCAATCCATAAGACAGGAGTGAAGATTTCAGGTCTTTGATGTGCATCAGATGGAATATCTTGTAGGTTGTGCAGTTTTTATTTCATATCTTTTTTTCAGAGTGTATTTGCTTTTCCCATGTAAGCATCTGACATGTACTGACCCTGAGAGGGAAAAGAGCTGCCTTCACTTTTAAAGAAACACACACAAAGGCATCATGCCTTCCTCATTCAAGGATTCTCCCCTGTGCAGCGAGGAGCACAACGCAGTTCTCTGGCCTGTTCTTCTTCTGCTTAGCTGCTGTGGTTTTTTTATGATTCTATGATTTGATTTCTTTTCATTACTGTTTCTTGCAGGTAGGGTTTTACAGACAGCCTCTGCCTGTACAAAGGTGTACTTAATGTATAATGATATATTTAAGGAAGACTTAAATAAAAATCCCAGTTGTACAATTTTAGCTGTCTAGAGTGAGGCATGAAAACACAGCTAACCCTGATGATTGAAAGATTTTGTTCCAGTGGCTAGAAATTACCCCAAAGCACTAGCAAAGAGTATGGCTGGACAGATGATTTCCAGCACTTGGACAGGGCATGTTCATGGGCATGTTTTTAAACAGGTTTATTTAGATGACACTAAACTATAAACATATGAATAATGTTGAGGAAGATATCTTTCTCACTATCTTAATAGCACAAACAGTATTTTTTAATGCAAAAATGGACATAGATAATGGCAAAAGGTTATAAATTACTCAAAATAGGTAGACACCAACTACTTTGTCAGATGAATCAGTTTTGTTCTGTGCTACTTGTTTTATAGTACTTGACAAATCACAAATATCAAACTGCTTCTTCTGGGAGAGTTCACAAGACTGAGTGTATTTTTAATGGGTTTCTTAAGGGGAATCAGTGCTTTATTTTTCCTACATGTTTACTTTGTTTGGAAACTAGATACTATTTTTGTCATTTTTAACAGAGTCTTTTGCTTATAACACATTTTTTACTCCTGAAAAGTAGTTCTTAAAAGCATGCTTTGTAGATTAATGCAATATGTTAAGCATAATAAACGCATGGAAAGGTTTCACCAGCAGAGAATTTGAAAATACATAAAATGTTTAGAAGCACAAAGCAATGTATATTTTTTCCTTCTGTGTGGTAAAAAGCCATTTTGTTGAGGTTTGTGTCTTGCAGCTCTTCATTTCAGATTTGTTTGACTTAAATTTTGAGTGTCATTTGGTTTTGTGAAAATCTGTTGAAATCTGAGGTATAAAAATATTTTCATTAAAGTTTTTGGACAAGATCTTCATCCACTGTAAATCAGGATAGCTCAGCTGGAAGTTAGTATAGCTACACTGATTTACAAGGGTAGAGAGCTTCGGCCTCCTGATACAAAGGATACTTTAATCCCACTCCTCGGTCAATGATTTGGTTGCTAACTGCAATTGTTCTTTCTCTGCTTACAAAAGTGTCTTGTGATAGTTTGAAAATATTGTTGAAATCATCTCTCTTTGTTGTATTTCATAATGAAGTGTCACAACCTCCTACGATAACTCAGCAATCTCCAAAAGATTACATTGTTGACCCTCGAGAGAATATTGTAATACAGTGTGAAGCCAAAGGAAAGCCACCTCCTAGGTTAGTAACTTATATTTTTTTTTGCATTTATTGGCCTAAGAGCATGGAAGAACTAGGAGAACATATTGTAATTTTTGTACACTGAGAAGATCAAGATTTTATGTATAAATGTTCTTGGACATGCAGAAACACGCACACATCCGTACCTCTGTAAATTACACAGCTACCAGATAGTGGCACAATTCTGATTCTTATCACACATGACATTTAAATGTTTCTAGAAATTGCAGCATTTTTTTCTTCTCAAAACTCTAACAGTAGAATAATGCTTGATCATTACAAGAGCAGCTAGGTAAATGTCCATGGAACACACTAGAAGGCACTACTGGATGACGTGCCAGGTTTAGGCATAGTGTTTAAGAATGCCCTTGGAATAAAGTCAGACTAATGCTAATACATTCAAATGTAATGTTTTCTAAATAATTCAATCTTATAAGGATGATCTTGAAATACAATTTTTAGAAGTTATGTAGTCTGTATCAGTTTTATTGATTAGCAGTCTTGTGTATTTTAATAGCCTTGAGATTTGGTTTTGGCAGAAATGGATAAGATTCCTGATCATTGTCCATTTTAAGATCCTCTTTCAGCATCTTGAAATATTTGAAAACTACTCATTTCAAGATATTGAATACCTGCACTGGAAGGTAGTAGCCATGATACATTCTGGCATTGTTAGTAACTGCTTGTGATTGCAGAGACTATGAACATAGAAATGTGCATCTGTTCTCTAGCAGTGTTACACTACACCTTATTAGCAAGGTCCATCTAAAACCACTCATTCAGACACAGACAGAGCTTGTTAGATGTATTTCTTATGAATAACCAGGGTTTTTTCTGCATTATTCTTGCTGATTGCCTTGGCATCATGGTCATTATCATGACTGGGCAGCAGAAGGGAGAAGATGGAGATGATCTGGAAAAGATGGAGATTACCCTTTCTAGTGTTCCATTAAGGACACGAGTGCCACAGAGCTGCTTGGTTTACCAGCACTTTAATTTGGCTAACCCAATGGCACTTTTAAGAGTCTGGGTCTTGACCTCGGTGATCAGATGATTATTGTTCAATTTGGGACAACTGTATTGCTTCTGCAGATGTTTCTATTGAACACTTATGGCTGGAATTACCAGAGAGAAAAAGGTTGCTGTCTGTGAGACTGACATACCTGAGCCATATGCCAGGGCTCTCTGCTGTACATCCTCATATTCCCCATCAAACATGGATCTTGTTTTATTCCTGTGCTACAGAGGAAGTGACAGGATTTAAGTAAAGAATTTTCTAATGAGTTTTAAAAGTTTGTGCTTAGTCTTGCTTATTTTTTAAGATGTGATATTGATTTAATTTGTATCAGTAGTCAGTCTGGTTGGTCCATCACTCTTGATAAAATGCAAATGCATATTGGAGCTTAAGCTGCTCCAGAGCTCTGAAGTCAAAGGTGGGCTTTCTCAGCACGAATTGTGTGATATCAGTATGATAACTTGTTATTGGTGAGATCACCTGGTTTGTGGATGTGCTGCTACCTATAGCTAGAACAGCAAAGACTCTGACTGTCATGTATCTCAAATTCAGGGGCTTGTGCCACATTTTCCAACTCTCATTTGAAGCTACATTACACTTTCTTGCATCTTTAATATTATTGGTAACAGAAACCCCACATTCTAAAGCTTCACCTGCAATGTTGTAAGAAAGAAGTTCACTGTTAGTTTACTATGCATGGTAGTCCTCCCAAAAACACTGCAGTGTGGTGCAGCACTGCTGCAGGTCCAGTTCTTTCCCCCAACACAAGGTGCAAATATCATATCCAGTCCTGCCCAGCTGCTGCAGAATGTCAATACATAGTTTGAGTCAGTTGGAATTTGAGCTTTTCCAGTACCATTTGAATTTATACTGTAGGAAGCATTCTAAACAGCAAAAAGAGTGTTTGTGCTTAAGATTCTGAAGCTGAAATGTAACAAGTACAAAACCTGCTGTTCACAGCATTTGAAGCTGTGAGTGCTCAGCACTTCATAGGTGCTGGTCAGGCTCTCTGTGACTATACTTCTGTGTAAGTAAGAAAGTGGTGCTTACAGTAGTCTAAGTTGTAGACTGTGAATCTCTTCTTCTTTACAATTTTTTGAGTTCTATTTGTCTTCATTTTTAATGACTACTTTCCAAAACATTTCTTGTTTTGAGTAGTGTGAGTATAAATTTACTAGGTTAAATAAAGGCTATCAGACTATATAATTTCAATTAAGGAGTTACGTTTGCATTAGAATAGTGAAAAGAAATCAAACTCACCACAGACTTTAATTCACTTGTATAACTTCAAAATCAGCAAACCAATTAAAAGAAATTATCTCCTGCTGGGGCCTGAGATGACACATTTCAGCCCTGAGCAAGTTTTTAAAGAAAGGTTTATAAACCCTTTCAACAATAGGTTTTATAATGGAATGCTAATGCAGCTTTAGCAATATCAGTTCGTGCAGATATTACTGCATCATTTTTAGTAGAGAGGAAATCAGTTCTTTTCCATGTATAATTAACCTCAGAAATTTTTAATGCATTTTTTAAAAAAATAATTGACTTTGAAATAGCTCCTTTTAACAAGTTCAGCCAAACCTTTTATCTTAAAATATTACCAGATTTCTTATCATAAGAGTTCTATATTGCTTTATTAGTTAATTTAGTTTGGGAATGAGCCTTTCTTATTTGCTAATGAAAAAAAAATAACATGTATTTTTGTTAATCAGTTTTTTCTTCTTTTTCTTCATACAATCTACAAAAAGCAGCTCAGAATAAAGTTTTCTTTTCTTTTTGTTTTTATTGTTTTAGCTTCTCCTGGACGCGTAATGGAACTCATTTTGATATAGATAAAGATGCACAGGTAACAATGAAACCAAATTCAGGGACTCTTGTCATAAATATTATGAATGGTGGGAAGGCAGAAGCGTATGAGGGAGTTTACCAGTGTACAGCAAGGAATGAACGAGGAGCAGCCATTTCCAACAATATCGTTATAAGGCCTTCTAGTAAGTAAAGCTCTTAAGCGTGAAACACTTTGGTTTTCTTATTTGCTCATGAAATTTTTGCCTTTTTGTTTTCCTGTCTTAAAAATTCAGTCATCCAAATGACCATGCTAGAAGTTATTGCCTATTTTCTAATACTCAGGTATAATACTGTATTACATGTTTTCTCAAATACTTTTTTTACAAAAATTTTATAACTGAGTTTTTTTCTTGATACATCTGGATAACCTTAGAATGTTTAAAACTGAGTTGTATGTATGACACTACTGCTAGAATAAAATATTTAAATCCTTAAGGCTTTAAGGATAATTTGTTGGCTTTGATTGCATAATTGGTGACAACAATTTTTATTCTGTTTATGAATAAACATTTATGAATAACATTTCTGTTTATGAAGTGTTCCATAGTTTTTGTAACAGCTTTAAAACATAACAGATTGAAACTAAAAGGAAGCTAAGAATTTTTGATTAATGGTAGATTGTTTCTACAGCTCTTTAGAAGCTTTATCTCAGCTTAGTTTTCAAGCTTCTCAGCTTAAAATGTGCTGTTTTCACATCTTAATTAAAGAGAGTGTGTATAATATTGCTTTAGGAATGTCTACCCCTTTTTCTATTTTAGCACTTTTTTTTTTTCAATAAAGTTAAAAATTTGCAAGACACGGTTTAAAAACCTTTAGTGAGTAGACAAAATAATTTGAATCAGTTGATTACACTTTCAATTAATCATTGATGTACTTTTCATCAAAAAAACATAAAAAAGAACAAAAATAAAAACCAGCAAACATGAAAGGACTTAACATTCTGATGGATGTAGTTCTTCCATTTCTTCTTCCTAAATACTTTGTGCATTTTCCCTTTAAATTTCTGTGTTCTTGCCAAACCATAGTTTGTGTGTGTCTGTCAAAATTACTTCCTATAGGATCGCCTTTGTGGACAAAAGAGAAACTAGAACCAAATCATGTTCGTGAAGGTGATTCACTAGTACTGCACTGCAGACCTCCTGTTGGCTTACCACCACCTATCATATTTTGGATGGATAATGGTGAGTTTGTTTTTTATGCAGTTGACTTTTTTCAGTTTTTCTGTATAGATCATTGCTTACCAAAACCACAGATGGTGAGGTTTCCCTCTAAGTTAAAATTCAGTGAATTTCCATTCCTATAGAACAGAGGAAGGTAGCACACATAGAGCACAAAAGCACGAAGCCAAAAGCAGCTGGAGATCTTAATGTAAGTTGTAGATTAACCCACTGGGGAAGAATGGGTAGACAAGGGATTTCATCAGGAAGCTTAGAAATGTCTGTGTATGTACCAAGCCACAAATGAGTGCAATTGAATGAATGTGGAATCTGCAGATCATAATAATAGAGTGTGTCAATTATATTTGACACAAATGTGTTCTTGTTTTCCCTTAGCTTTCCAAAGACTGCCTCAAAGCGAAAGAGTCTCCCAAGGTCTAAATGGAGATCTTTATTTTTCTAATGTACAACCAGAAGACACCCGGGAGGACTATATCTGCTACGCAAGATTTAATCATACGCAAACTATACAGCAGAAACAACCCATATCTGTAAAAGTCTTTTCAAGTAGGTATTTCCTCACCAGATTACATACTACACAGTATTTATCTAGAGTTCTTAAGTTACATGCTAAAGTTGTGTTATGCTAGGGAATTTTGTAATTTTAATTTTGAATAAGAAATTATATTACTGTATAAAATTGAAACATAATCTCCAGTTTTCTTGATATATAATTGATTTTAAAAGCTATTGTTTTTCCCTTTATAAGGCATTGTGTTTTGAAAAAAAGTTTTTTAAGATCTGATGCATAGAAAAAATACAGTGTAAAAAATAACAGTTTTTAGATGTTTTTCCAATGCAAGAATATTAAGTTATTTGATTATTGTAACTATTGAAACAAATTAATCAATCACTTGATTAACTCACCGTGGCCATGTCATCACCTTTTGATTCCCAGAACTTTTATTTATCCCTCTTGTATGCTTTCTTCATGATATTCTGTTTATTTCAGTGGATTCATTGAATGACACTATAGCTGCTAATTTGAGTGACACTGATATTTATGGTGGTGAGTTACACTGGTCCCCACTGATACTCCTTGTTTCACAGTAGCATTTAGTTAACTAACTTCACCTTCATGGCTACTTAATCTTTTGCTCCTTTTTCAGTTTCTAATAAAGGTATCAATTAGTGCTGGTGATAATACATACTTTACAAAGGGACTGCACAGTGTGATCCTTTCAAATATTTAATGTTTCGATGCTCTTGTATGGCTCATAGCAAATATAAACACTTACAATAAAAGAATGCTTTCACACTGGTGCAGATTTTAAAAACTACTTCTATACTGTGTTAATTTTTTACATTTTTTCCTCCAATTTACCTAGTAGTTTAATTATGTTCATTATCACTAGGACTATTTAATGTCATGTGCTGCATAATAAATAACAACAATTAAGCACCTAACATATCCACTTCACGTGTAATAACTTACTGAATGTACCAATAAATTCATAGAGGTAGGATAAGTTTTGTTTGTTTGGTGTTTAAGCTGGTCTTTCCATTAATCTGTGTTGAATGGTCTTTTGTATGTTTTGAATTAAATCCTCCTGAGCAGATGTATGTGTGTTTAGCAAAGCTGACTTTGGAGCACCACTTATTCTAGACTCTCCACTTGATATTGGGTGACATAGAAAATACTTGATATTTATTCCATTTTTTTGTCTTTTTCCTTGTGAAATGGGGCTTTGCGCATATTAAACCATAACTTCTGTGAATCTAGAATAAAATATGGGCACAGAATATTTTACTTCTCTACAAAAAAATTACGTGTTATTCAGGAGGGACAAACAAGAAATAAGTACCTGAACACAAAACAATATATTAACTACAATTAGTGATTAAAACACTCTGGGTTGGCTCCCAACTCAGAACCACCATGGGTAATTCTTCTGAACACTCACAGTCTGGCCAAGTGAGCCAGCAGCCCTTGGCAGTGCCAGCACTGGGTAGATGAGTTGTTGCCATGACTGTCAGCTGTGTTCTTGCCTCTAGACTGCTCTGTTCTCCCACAACTTTAAGTTTTTTGTGTACTGGTTATTAAGGAATTCACAGCACATACTGGATTAAAACAAAGTGTTGTATTTATGCTAATGTATCAGTAAGCCCTGTACCCTAACAAACTTTATTATATTTCTAATCCCATTTTTAAAAAAATAAAGATTTATTGTAATGTTTCAGACTCTTACAGCACTTCAGAGCAATTTAATTCTATATATTAAAATTGCTACAACACAACATTAGAGTATTCACAGAAAACACTCTATAATTATAGGGAACTTATTCTGAATTCCATGAAGGCATAGGAAATACCATATACTTCAAAAGCCAACAGAGTGTAATGTCAGAAATGAGTCTTATATTTATAGTTGCCTGTTTACTGTGATTATTGCTTACAGGTTAATCAAGGTTCTGTATTGGAAGACTGGGGAACAGCTTGAATTAAAGTTAAATATATAGTAAGAGGAAAATAAAAGGATTACTTTCTGAAACAATTCCTCACATTGTCTAGAAAATATTAAAACATATCCTAAAGCAGACTGCACTTTTCACTCTCTTGGTTTATATTTCCGATTAAAAATAACTTTTCTTAATTTTTATTTTGATGGAAGCCCAGGAATTTTCAGTAACTCTCAGTCTTGCACTGTGCCTCACACCAGTGGCCTCTTCCCATTATAGTTCTGTTGACTGAAACAGCAGCTACTTAGGATTAAGATTGCATAGTTGCCTATGTTAAAGCTTTGTATCAATTGTTCCTGTCTTTTAATAATAACATTTCTCTTCTATGTGTTCAAAATTGTGGCATTTAACAGATATGTTATGTCTGTCAAAAAACTAATGTGTTCAGCTTTGTAGTTGTGCTGCAAAATGGCTTTTAAACAAATGGCCAATGTGGAGCAAAATCTCTGTTCAAAACGTGAGAATGGGTATATGCACTTGATTGGTATTAGAATAAAATTTAGAAATTAATTGTTTTACTTCTTCTTGTTCCAGCAAAGCCAGTTACAGAGAGGCAGCCAGTTCTTCTAACACCAACAGGTAGCACAAGTACCAAAGTGGAACTCAGAGGAAATGTGCTTTTGTTGGAGTGCATCGCAGCAGGATTGTGAGTTACTTTTGAGACTTTTTTTTTTTCTAAATTGAAATACAAAACATTTGAAGGGAAACCTTTGAGGGATGCTTAAAATGTGACCACTGTGTAAGTTATGTGTTTCAAAGAAGTAGAAGTGTAGAACGAACTTTTTTAGGAGTGCCACCATTTACTTGCGCATCAGCAGACTTTGGAACATGAGAACGTATGGCCTCTGCCTTCTCATATCCCTAAACCCTGTGCACAGATTATGGGTTGTACCATTGTTTTTAAAGGACACAGGCAAGAAATGCTATAGACTAAACTCAGGCATATATCCAGAGATTTGCAGTCAAGAATAAAGCCTCTGTTGTTTTCCTAAATTTACAATCATTAGGTTCTCAAATTATATAAAAATAGTTACGAATTTGCTGTTCTAATCCAAGAAAACTGCTTATATGTGTTAGTAATTGCCTATTTGATCAACTAGGTGGGAATTGTTGGAACAAATCTTCAGGTCCTTACATATAATTTCTCATTGTAATTGAGCTTAATTGGTACTTGTTTCTTCAATGCAATGCAAGTTTGCTTCTGCTGGTTATTGTGCAAAAAGATTACTGAGGGCAATTTAACTTCATGAATTAGGTTGATTTCTAAATCAATTTCATTCTCAGGAAGAAATCTGAGAATAGATTGGTTATAGAATAGAAATGGAAAATCTTTAGTATCTATTTCCAGAACTGTAAACATGTTTACAGCACACAAAGGCATATACAATGCAGAGTGCTCTCAGGTAGCCATGAGGAAGGCCAGTGCACCACTGCACTGTGTGCATGTGCACATTACTTGCATGAACTCCACAGCACGCTCAGGCACAGTTGATCTGAGCATCAGTGCAGTGTTTCTGTCTCAGCTGTGACCTGCTCAGGTGTCTGCCCCAGCAGCACTAGCAAAACCACCCCTGTGAGTGGGAGTAGCATAAGCCCAGGTGATCTTCAACTGCAATATAGTTATATGCCTTTTGACAACCCTGCAACAAAAGTATTCGGTGCTCCAAACTCCAGTAAAATGGCTGGGTAAAACCTGTGAAAAAAAATAGTGTTATATATATTATATGGCTTTATGTCTTTAGCTGTCACAGAATTTAAAAAAAATAAATAATGAAATTAATAATTAAAAAAAAAATAGGGAATACTGATCCACAAAGGGACAGATACAGATTTTGTTTGAAACAACTATTCCTAATCACTTACACCATAATTAAAAGTCAGCTTTTTTTTCTGTTATAAAATATGTGATATTGGACTGCTAAGGGAACATTTGCAGAGAGCCATTACTATTTGAAAGAGGGCATTCTATTCAGGAAGCAACAAATTGTGATTTTTTGTAATTTTCAATATATATCTCCATGTGTTTCAACAGCTTTCAACTTCAGTGGTCAGCATGGGGCATAGCCAAGATTTAGACTTCGTGCAGTGACAAGTGGCTGTGCTTGACTCAGCACTGGAATGTTTTTCTTAATTTTTCACAAGAAATGTTTCTATCCCCTTACTGCTCTTTTGTAAAGTTTATAATGTTCATGAAGCATTAGGATATTGCTCACACAAAGGACAATTATAAACTTGTAATTTTACAGAAGCTACCTTTAAAAGCACCATGAGCATCAATTTAATAGTAGAAGCATGTCTTCATTTATTAACCATCAGGTTTTTTAGATTAATCATCAGACAAATGTATTGTGTAATTATTAATCCTATGAACAGATGGCCATTGACAATGTTAGTGAGACCTGTCATTTCCTAGAAACAAATGTTGGCATATTTTTTTGTATTTGTTGGATGTGGCCCAGAATCTGGGTAAAGGCTCTTAAAATAATTATTTATAAAACATATATTAAAAATATTAATGTACTGAACTCTTATCTTCCTTTTCTTCAGTCCCTAAATTAGATCTGTGCTTTTTCTTCTTCAGGCCCACACCGGTAATCCGCTGGATCAAAGAGGGTGGGGAACTGCCAGCTAACAGAACATTTTTTGAAAACTTTAAGAAAACTCTCAAGATTATAGATGTTTCAGAAGCTGACTCTGGGAACTACAAATGTATAGCAAGAAATACATTAGGTTCAGCTCATCACGTCATTTCAGTAACTGTGAAAGGTAATACTAAAATTATCCTTAATGTAATGTTGTAAAGGGTCCAGAATGAAGGATCCAAGCAGGCGTTCTAGGATGAAGTATAGCTAAAAGGATGAATGATAATAGTTAAAAATCACTCTGAGGAAACATTCAATTGTCTGAATTTTAACACTAGAAGGGCTTTACTATCTATAATATCTTTTTCATCTTTTAATGTTACTTTGTAAAGCAGGAGGCTAAAGTGGTATTTTACTGTAACAGTAGTAAGATAATGCCTTAGTTTGCACAAGTACTACATTTATTTTAGATCCTTTGATTATCAGTCATTAGACTGCTTCTTTCTCTTGTTCTCTATCTTCCTTCTCATCTCTTTTCATCATCTCATCCTCATTTTCTCCAGTTTTCTTCTCTCCATTCATATAGTCCAGATTATTTCTTCCCTCTATTTTACTATTGTCTTACAGTCTTATGTTTTTCTTCCTTTTTCTCTTTTACTGATACTTCTAGTTTCCTATCTTCATGTTTTTTATCCAAGATGATGCCTTATAGTTCTAAAAACATTTACAACATGTTTGTCTAAATAGGAATTGTAAGTATGCTGTGAATACCATGAAACAAAAAACTGTAATGACAGTTAATTAGTCATTGAAATAATCAGCTGTATTGCTTGCTTTGCATGCTAAATAGTCATTTATTTTGCTGTAGATCAGCATCTTTTTATGATCACATTTAACCTCCTTTCTAAGAACAGAAGTTTAATTTTCTTTGCATCTGTCCATCAATCCAAAATCTGAAAATTAATTGCAAGATGTGATAATATATGCTGTTTGTGGTTATTTTTTGCAAAAAAGGGATGGAGAAATAGGTGAATATCTTCTAGTAAGGACAGTGTTTCACACATTTTGATCTCTGTGTTTTCATCTGTCTCAGGTAAACATCTGGCCCCACTGCAATCATCCATTGAATTGAGTGAGACAAAGGATTTTGCCATTTAAAAATTTCACCCTTGACATGAAAGCTTTATGTGTAATCAAACCTAATTTTTTTCCTAACAGCCTAACTACTAAGAGCATGGATACTTCTGAAATTAATCAAAAGACCACAGTAGTGTCTGCAAATGCCAGACTCAGATAAATTTTGCTTGCTTTAGGAAGGCAAATTAGATTCAAAGCAGGCAACCCTAAATGAAACAAAGATCCTCTTGTTGTTTATCTCAGAATTTTAATGCAGTAGGTGACCAGAGGGTCAGTTCAGCCAGTTAATTGAGTATTACTTAATTAAGCATTACTTATATATATATACACACATATAAAGTAACAGTATAGCTGTAAGTCTATATCTACACATACCTTGTTTGAATTATCTTCTGATTACCATGTCTGTGTCTTATGATTTTCTGTACATAATTTTAGAAAATAATTGCTGTCTTTGTTTTCTTAAAGCTGCTCCATACTGGATAACAGCACCCAGAAACTTGGTCTTGTCTCCTGGAGAAGATGGAACATTGATCTGCAGAGCTAATGGCAACCCAAAGCCTAGTATAAGCTGGTTAGCAAATGGTGTTCCCATAGCAAGTAAGATTCTTAATTACCTTACAGGAGCATGAGTAAGAAAATATGAGGAGTCTCAGGGTGTTTTTTGTCAAATAAATGTGAAGAGCCTGTATTTGTGTAGTTTTTGCCTGACCGGTTATATTAAATCATAAAAGATGTGGTAAAAGTACTGTGGTTCATAAAAGCTGAACAACAAAATGTGCCTCTAACATGTTTGAGAAAACTAAAATGTGTAACCATGCTCCTGATTCTTCTGTCTGGCATTCTGCTGGTAGTATCTTTGTGGAGATGGTCTCTCTCAGAGAGCCATTGCTGGGTTGTCATTGTTACCCCTGTGTTTCTGTGGCAGTCACGTCTGCTAGATCTCTCCTTTGCTGCCCCACTGCAACTCTAATCTTGCCTAGGAATCCTAAACGCGACATAAAAAATGACATCCTCGGATGTGTGGATATTCACTTGTAGGATTTACAGTACACTGCAGGATTTGCAGCTCAGTGTATGTTTGAGCCTTCCAGGCTTCAGCTCTAAGAAGCTGCAGCAGCAAAATTGTCTGAATGTGTCAGCAGCTACCTGGCAAACAGTTTGTGCCAAGTAGGTGTCAAAGAAAAGGAACCCCTAAGGCAGTGGAGCAGCTGTTTCTCTGTGCACCAGTAAGAAAAGCAGCTCTGAACTGGTGATTGAGCCACTTAATTGCTGCAGTGTTATGACTGGCAATACTGTATGACAGACACAAGGTAGCTGCTATATATAGTACAACTTGCCTTGGAAGGAACTTGCTGGAGGACACTGCAGTGTGTTGTCAGCTGGGTTTATTACAGAGCATATCCTGTAAAGTCACACTTGGTTCTTCTACCTTTATCCTTCCTCTTTCTCAAAACAATAATGAAAAACCAGACAGTCTTACCTGTTGGCTCATGAGAGAGACTGTATTCTAAAATACTGGTCTGATTAAAGTATGACAGTGTCCCTTCTGTCACTTTCAGAAATTTAGGAGTTGTTTAAGTCTGTTGGTGAAATATAATTCACCCATTTTGGGACATGGAGGATTGTCTATGGTCAGAATCTAGGTAGTAGCAAGAGGTAAACACGAACCCTCATTAGATATATTTGAGGTATTCACTATACAAAAGAGATTAAACTTACTTGTAGGGGAAAAATGCATCTTTTGGGGGAAAATAAGGCTATAAGTTTCTATTGAAACTAATAGAATTATTTAGCAAATAACCCATTTCAGGAATTCTAATTAAATGGAAGGTGAGCTCTACAGCCTGAGATTCAAATTGAGAAGTTTCCATTGGTAAATAAGTTATGTAAACTGACATTAATCACCTCATCAAACAATGGTAAGAGAGGAAAACAGGAAAATATCAATGTAATTATGTATAGTATATATTTATGAAGAAATATATCATAATGAATTTGTTGTTATCGAAGTTCAGAACGTGTCCCTCACTTTCTTTTTTGGGTTTTTGGTGGTCTCATCTTTGTTGTTTTCTGTATACTCATCATTCACTTTTTGTTTATTTGTTTGGAGGGAATTTTTATCCTGTAGTTCTACTAGTTTAACTATTATTTCAAGCCTCCTGACTTGAAAAAATCTTTTTCACCTGGCTATGAAAGTCAGCTTTGCCTTGCTGATCTTCCTTATCAAAGCTGTAGGACGAGCTGTTCAAATGACCAACAAGTACGTTTTCCAGAAAAGCAGTGATGTGTTCTGCATTCTTTCATGGTACAATAAAAGATTAAGAAACAGAGTTTTCAGAAGCAGCTGCAGGATTCCACCAAATTTCCCAAATATAAATGCAGCATATATTGGACACAAAGTCTTGTTGACGGGAATTCGGTAAAAATTAAAAGACTTTAATTAAATTACCCACACAAACTCAGTAGGGAAAAAAGAAGAAGAAAAGAACACAGGAAGTAAGTGGGTAGCTCAGCCTTATATTAAAGGTCACTTTCACTGCTGAGAAAAGCTGAAGTCTTATCCACATTAAATATTTAAGTGCAAGTTGATTGGATGCTCCAGTACACTGCATCTGTCAGGGCATCTATAAGAAGCATCATGATCACAGAAAATGCAGTTCTTAAGATTCTTGTGATTTTTTATTATTCTGAGTTATCAAAAGCTGTTCTGGAAATTACCAAGTACAGTGTGTCTTTTTGTTCACTTGTTACTAAATTATAGAATTGAGCCCCTCATCTTCCAACTGAATGATTAGGAAATCACTGTAAAAGGAAACTAAAGCAGCTGTTTCAGCTTCAGGGCAGTGCTGAGAGAGCTACACCCATGGCAGGATTTCAAAGAAAAAGAGCTACATTTGAATTTCAAAGCCCTGCTGTCATCATATATCCCACAATGTGCCTCTTGTGGCCTAGTAATCTGTTTGCAATACTTTAATTTTCTGTTGGAAAGCACAACTGGGAGATACTTAATTCTTCCGTTTTTGTTTTTCCATAATAGAGTCAGACAAGGAAGGGGGAGTGTGGAAGAAAGAACCATTCGTCCATATCTCAGTCAAAGGCTGAGGTTTAAACATCTATAGGGAAAAGGAGAAAAAAAAAATAGTAGAGAAAAATGAAGTGTAGCAACTGTCAAATAAAATGCAATGGTGTGAATTTTGTTCAATATTGCAATAATCTGAATTTTAAAAAAAAATTAAGCAAGATTTTAGTTTCCCTGAAATATTTCAATTTGTTTTCTTCAACAGTCATGCTGAAAACACCAGCCATTTCTAAAGAAAAAGCTGCTTTAGACATGTTGGAATGATAAGGACCTAACCTAACCTCCTAATGTTTACTCACAGGAGGAGTATGTGAACTCGCATGTCCAGTCCCGTTAAGGTCAATTAGAACTACTTTGGCAAGTAGCAATTGAAAGTTCAGGCCATGACTCTGTGTTGCCTTGTACTTCAATTAACACTCAAGATCTGCATTATTTATATCACTGCATAATCCATTGTGTCTTACTGCTTAGATATTCAGCATGGTTTTACAAAAGGGAAGCCATGCATGAAGTATCTCAACTTTTAAGAAAGTAACAACCCAGATTAATTGGGAAGGGGAAACGCTTTCATAATTGGACTTCAGAAAGGCATTGCAAATACTGTACAAAAGACTGATTTTTTGGTCCAGTGGTTTACAGTTCATGATGAGCTATTAAATATTACATACAGACACTTAGATTTATACAAAGTAGTGCAAAGGCACTATTTATCTTCTTTTGACACATTCTTCTGTTGTTATATCACATTTTGCTTTGAATTGCTAGGTTTGAGGTAGTCTCCATTAGTACTTACACTGAATTTAAGTGAGAAACATTAGCCCTTAGATTTCTTTAATGAAAGGCCTTGATAATCCATGGCTGAGAGATTCATCATCCATCATTTTCTCTGAGAGTACACATTACAAGCTGTTCACTTCAGCCATGGGAGGGAGAAATTTGCTGGACCCTAATACCCCCAGTATTTCAGTCTTGGAGAGAAGACTGCTTGGGAAGATCTTTATCCACTGCTGCTGTCATTGTTTTGGAACTTTGCATCTGACCTAACTTCAGCAGATGAAAAAACCTTTGATAATCAGTTTTTTTCCAATTCTGCACAAAATAGTCAAAGGAGGGTTATAGTTAGTGCAGGTAATGCTGTGCCTTTGGAGACAATAGAACTGTCAGAATCAGAAACTCAGGAAAAAAGGGATTTTAGTGTTCACAGGAAAATAATATTCTGAGGAGCAAGCGAGATTGGTAAATAAAGAAAAAGAACATTATTAACCATTTCAATTATACATTTTTTTAATCCAGATTTTTTTCCCTTCCGGTTTTAAGCCTAACAGTGTGTTTTAACTGCTTCTGTTCAGACAGCAAATGTCATTCTGTCTTTTTTTTTTTTTTAAGAAAAAGAGTAATAATGGTGCCATTGTGGTTTTATTTAAACATATTAGCAAAAGTAATTGCTTAGGCTGTCAGAAGTTTATGAAACAGATGGAAGTATGCGTTCAGATGAACACAACTTACTCAGGGTGTGGATCTCTAGCTATGACAAAAGTATCTGATGAGAGCCCTGCCTTCCCTGTGTCGTAATATGCTGAACATGGCTAGAGTCAAGAAAGTGTATCATTGTACAATATGATGAAAAAATTAGGTGAAACCAGGTCTTTGTTCAGAAAGGGCTGAAATGCATTCATAAGCTGAGATTCCATGTTATTGGGAGCAAATGTTGGCTGTAATATGGCACATGTTTGTCTGTCTTGTTACAGCAGCAGAATTCCTATAGCAAATCCTCATAATTAATATTCCTGTTTGGACAAGCCCATTGTAAGTATTACTTAGGTTTTTTGGTATTTTGCCTATTAGTGCCAAATTCAGATTTGTCTAATGTGTCAAAAGCATTTTCTCCTTCTCATGCAGCTGTTGTGTAATGTGACCAGAATATTCATAAATACAAGCAAGCAGTGTTTGAGTGGCCCTGCAATCACTCCCTTGCCCCAGAAAAAGATTTCGAAAAAGACAGACTGGTATATGGAAAGGGCTGAAGTACTGCATGATGTTTTTCCTCAGCTTTTACTAGCAAGACTGACCTTCAGGAATCTCAGGTCCCAAAGACCAGGAGAAAATATTAGAATGATATGTATTCTTGGTGGCAAAGGATTAGGTCAGAGGCAAACTGAACATACGTAAGTTTGTGGGCCCTAAGGGGATGCAGCCACAAGTGCTGACTGAGGTGGCATATATCATTGCAAGAACAGCCTCAATAATCGTTGCTTGATCATGGTAGCTGGGAGAAGTGCCTAAAGATGGAGAGAAAGCAAATGCTACTCCTGTGTTCAACAAGAGCAAGAAGGAGAAACCAGGGAACTTCAAGCTGGTCACTCTCATCTTTATCCCTGTGAAGGTGATGGAGCAGATAATTCTAGAAACCATATCAAGGCATGTTAAGGACAAGAAACTTTCAGGAGTAGTTTTCATGGCTTCACCAAGGGGTGACCAACTTGATACATTTCTATGATGAAACGACTGGCCAGGTAGATGAGGGCAAGAGTAGTGGATAATGTCTGCCTGGACTACAGTGAGGCCTTCAACACTGTCTCCCATTAGATCCTCATGGACAAGCAGTTGATGTAGGGGCTGGTTAAGCAGACAAGGAGGTGGATAGACAAAAGGCTGAAAGGCCAAACTGAGAGAGGGTGATCAGTGGAACAAAGTCCTGCACCTGAGGAGGAACAGTCTTAGTGCTGGGGGCCATCCAGATGGATAGTGGCTTGGCAGAACAGGACTTGGGCATCCTGGTGGATGCCAAGTTGACCATGAGCCAGCAGTGTGACCTTGTGGCAAAGAGGTTAATGATATCCTGGGCTAGATGAGACAAAAGTACAGCCAGCAGGTAGAGGAAGGTGACCTTTCTCCCATCTGGACACAGTTCTGGATAACAGGATCCAAGTGGTCCTGCTTGAGTAGGGGGTTGGAACAGATGACCTCCAAAAGTCCCTTCCAAGCTCAATGTTTCTGTGTCTGTGAGTGCATGTCAGTGGGTGCTTCAGATCATTAAAGAAGCTGTATTCAACAGGCAGTTGAATAGATGCCAGTCTTAACAGGGAGCTTTTGAATTAGTGCCCTTCAGCATCCACGTGGCTAGACCAGTTAACAGAAAGCACCAGCTAACCTAACACTTCTGTCTTCTTTTCTCTCGGGACCCCAGCTTGAAGCCCTTTTCAGAGAACAGGCACCTACCTCCTTTTCTTCAGATAGCTGAAAGGGGATATCTCCTTTTTCCTTTGAGTCCAGCAGTGAGAAGGGAAGATGCTGCCCCTCTTTTTATATAGTAATTTAATGGTTAGATCATTCTTTTACAGTGCCGTTCCTTCAGTTATAGAGGATTGAACTAATGGCTCTCATCTCTTAGGAGGGGCCCTACCATCATCCTTAAAGGAATTCTGTGTTAGAGTGTGTGTGAGAGGGGCAGTCTGTGCACCCATTAAATACCAGTCTGGATGCACACAGTGCTGCAGGATTCAGAGGGCACGAGTGGAGGGAAGCCCAGAGCCCAGGGCTGGAAGCAGCCATGCTTGGAATGGCTGTGGGCAGTTCTCCTTCCTCGTGGGAGAGCAGTTGTGCCTGTCTTCTATTTAACTCTGATTTGTATGCAGAAACAGACCGCTTCCCGCAGCTGACTGGCCTGCCTGCTGGGCTACTCACCTGCTCCGGCTATTTTCAGCCCATGAATCTTTTAATGAAAATGGCATTTACATAGAAAAGGAAGCAATGTGAAACATGGAACACAATAGGAAGTAAAGCAAAAGAGAGAAAAATATGTGCAAGCGATCCAGAAGTCTAGAGAATAAGCATTTAAACTCACGGTAGTACCTTCTTCTTCCTTCCTGAAATTTTTGAATTTGTGACATTGATTTGAACTCAGAGTGATGGAAGACCAGAAAAAACAGAAATTTAAATCTGTTCTTGAGGCAGCTGTTTGGAAATTGAGGTATTTACATGAAAAATGGTCTTAGATTTCATCCAAGCTGGAAATATCCTTAAAGCAGAAGCTTAGAACTGTGGTCCCCTTCATCTGGTTTCTTTTGTAGAGAATTTAGTAACAGATCCTTCACGAAAATGCAGGAGAAATGTCTCCATTTTCTTTATAGATGAGAATTAAAGTATTGTCTGAATCAAAAGGTTCCTGTCACAGAAAATTTATGTTAATTTAGTTCATTTATCTTTTTTATGAGTTCAAATAAGAATTTTCTTTTACAAGAATGTGTTCCACAAATATACTTTTTCAGGCTTCAATAAGGGTGTCAGTTTTGATGATGGAGCCAAACTAGGATGCATTTATTTACATATAAATACATCTATTTTTTGTATTGGATCAGTAATTTTACCATTAATTTTCATTATCAATAATACATGTGCTTTTTAAAACAATAATAATATATATGGTCTTACTTAATACGATCATAAAATATTAAACTGTAGATTTCGCATTTTTATGCAGTGTGGTGTTACAAGCTAACTTTTTTCTTCATTATTCTTCTCTAATGTCATCAAGTTGTATTAGAACTGACATCTATTATTCTTCTTCAGTATTTTCTTAGAATTTTGTTTTCAGTTATGTCCTGGGTGCTTCTGTGATGCAGAAGCTGTTTGACAGCTCAGGCCACTCCATAACAGTTAAGGAAATGGCATTGTATAATTCTTACATAAGGGAAAGAGTGCCACCTACTGAATTACTAGCTCTGGTCTTGTGAAGCTCGTTTCATGATTATGTGTGAAGGAACAGTTATTTAATCTGAGATCATTTTCAACTGAATATGGCTATTTTTATATTTAGAAAATTATTTATGGCATAACAATTGATTTGAAATTTGAAAGTCACAGAGGAGTGTGTCACTGTATCAGGATTATCTTTTGATATTCAGAAATATTTCTGTATTTTTCTAAATATTGACTGTATTTGCCTGAATCTTGTCATATTGGCATTTTTCCCTGTATTGCATGCAAAATACAATCTCCTTGGAAAACAAACAAAAAAACATCTTCAAAAATGGGAACTCTACCATCCTGGGTTAATACCTGTAGAATCAGAAGAACCTTTTAAGCTATATTAAAATTCACTTTTTGAAAACAGGGAAAAAATACGTAAAGGGTATATTGGTCTTTCGATTTTTCCTTCTTTTCAGGAGTATGAAATTTGCAATCCAATAGCAGTTTAAGAAAAGCAATAACTCTTTTTCTTTTCACCACCAGTTGCCCCAGAAGATCCTAGCAGAAAGGTGGATGGTGACACCATTATTTTCTCACACGTGCAAGAAAGGTCAAGTGCCGTCTATCAGTGCAATGCTTCTAATGAATATGGATACTTGCTATCAAATGCATTTGTGAACGTTCTGGGTAAGAAACAGACTTTATATTTTTCTGTTTTCTTCGGTATTCAGTTGTCTACTGCTAACACACAGATTCTCAGCTCAAGCCTTGTTTGAGGTCTTCACTGGGAGTTGATCTGTTTTCTGGCCCCTGTAGAGAGCAAGGGTATATACATACAGTGTGTTATCTAGGCTGTTCCTGAATTTCACTTTCACTGTTCCAAACTGAGAAGGATAGAAGTGAAAGCTGGGAAAACTTGGAAGAAATTTTATCTCCCTTTTTTTTTGTTTATGTAAGTCAAGTCAAACAGAAGCCCAACAAAGAAGGCAGGAATTAGTATTGCTTAAGCCAGTATGTTTCAAGTCAGTTTCATTGAGTCTAGATGTTTTGGTTTAGTGGAATAGATGATCTCCAAGTTGCTATTGCAAGGGGACATGATTATGCGTTTGTCTCTAAGGCTTCCCTGGCGTGCGTTTCTGATTACAAAATGTTGTGGCCCCTCTGATTCTTCTCACTGAATTTCACAAAGCTAGTAGCAAAATCCTAGGCAGAATGGTCTCCAGTGACTCTCCTGCAGGAACTGGCAGATGTGTTGATTGACACTGTCATTTAAAAGAAAATGTAGGTGTTAGACCAAAAATACATCCTAGCTTCTTTCTGCCTGCAGGTTTGTTTGGAATTAGATAGCTCGGTCTACCCAGGAGATTATCTTCTTGAAGTATATACTGATTTAAATTTTCTAATTGAAATCATTGCCTTTGGTGCCCATCACTATTACTTATAAATAGGCAAGAAACAGTTGTTTTTCACAAGATAATTTCCCTGCATTTTTTCCTCAGGCACATACCAGTAGAATGTATTTGAACCCAGACTGAGACCCAAAATAATCTCAGAGAAAAATGTTTATATGTAATTCTTTAGGCCATTCTTGATGTCTTTGTATTTTGTATTTGTAACTATACTTTGTACCATGTATTTACTATTTGTAAATTTGTAACTATATGCAAATATATTTGTCTTTTCAGCTGAGCCACCAAGAATTCTAACTCCTGCTAATAAACTGTATCAAGTCATCGCTGACAGTCCTGCATTGCTAGACTGTGCTTATTTTGGGTCACCTAAGCCTGAAATTGAATGGTAAGCTCTAGCTGTGCTTAGTTACAGAAGCTGAGCCAGTTATATCTATGGAAACAAACACTTGAAGCTTTAAAACTCTTAACACTATTTGCAATTTTAAAATAGTATATTGTAAAATATATACTGTTGACAATTTTCTATTACAATATTGCATATACTTAATAAACCAGCAGTAAAGTTACACTACAGAGTCAAATTTAAATTTGAGTGCTGCTGTCTCTATTTTCTAATTTGGCAGTCCTATGTTTGTGTTTTATTGATAATAAAACCAGAGTGCATTTGACTGTGATGCTGGCTAATGATATTACTTCTTATATAAAGGTTTAAGGGAGTGAAGGGTAGCATCTTGCGTGGAAATGAGTACATTTTCCATGATAACGGAACCTTGGAAATTCCAGTGGCTCAGAAGAATAGTGCTGGTACATACACATGTGTAGCAAGGAATGAATTAGGAAAGATACAAAATGAGGTGCAGTTGGAAATTAAAGGTGAGAAATTAGTCATTCTTTCATCAGTGATTAGTATAGGATTTCAGAATTTCTGAATATCTAATTTTGTTTTTAAATTTCAGATCCAACAATGATCATTAAACAGCCAGAGTACAAAGTGATTCAGAGATATGGCCAGGTTTCTTTTGAGTGTATAATAAAACATGATTCTACCTTACTACCAACAATTACATGGTTGAAGGACAATGATGAGCTGCCAGATGATGACAGGTAAGGGCCACATAGTTTTCCTTTATTTTTAATTTTCTAGGTCCTTTTGTCTGCTCCTTTTCCTGATCTTTGAAAGGAACATATTGACCTGTTGACATTTTCCAAAGACTGATAAACATCATGGCTGTCCAATATTTGGTGACTAAAGAACTTACCTAGTGTGATGAAAATATTAAGATAGAATTAAAAATAAAATGAGATGTAAACATTTATACAAACTATGCACATTGACCTTACAGTTTAAGTGTAAGGTAAACATAGTTGACATAAGAAGACAAACAGATAATAGAAAATTATTTTACTGTAGATCACATGTATTTAAAATTTGTTTGAATATATTTGGAAAGAAAAACACGTTAGAATAAGCAGTTATGTGGGAAGATGGTCGAGAGCAATGAAGAAAAAAAAAATAGCTGCCGTTGTTCCATAGCTTAACTTGGGTAAATATATCTGTTCAGGTATGTGCAAGTATATGGGATTTAATAATGTTTTATGCAAGTTTCTTGTAACAGTGCCAGTTATTGAAAAATCAGTGGCTGAATCTATTGTATTTACAGGTTTCTAGTTGGTAAAGACAACTTGACCATTATGAATGTAACTGATAAAGATGATGGAACATACACTTGCATAGTTAATACTACTCTGGACAGTGTTTCAGCAAGTGCTGTGCTCACTGTTGTTGGTAAGAATACTCTCAAACTTCTACTGTTTAGTATGAAAACAGCATTAGATTTAAAGTGAAAAGCACAAAAATAGTTTTGGTTTTTAGGACAGGATAAAGGAATTGCCACCTATGTGTCAATGTGTTTCAGTTTTTAAAAAATGCAGTTTCACCTTACAGTTTGCATTTGAATCGGCTACTTACCAAATGACTGAGTAGCAACAGGACAGATTTGTGCTGTATAGCATTTTACTTTGACCTCACCTGAGCTACCACAGGAAATCAAATTTTGCAGGGTATTTGAACATGAACATGGCAGAATGGCTAGGGTTGAAAGGTACTTTAAAGGTCATCTAACCCCCCTGCCTTGGGCAGGGGTACCTTCCACACAACCTCTCCAGGCAACCTGTTCCAGTGCCTCGCCATGAACAATGTCTTCTTAATATGTAATGTAAACCCACTCTGCTTCAGCTGAAGCCATTCCCCCTTGTCTTATCACTGTATGCCCTTGTCAAAAGTCTTTCTCCAGCTCTCTTTAGGTGCTGGGAGGCTGCTCTAAGGTGTTCCTAGAGCCTTCTCTTCTTTGGGCTAACAGCCCCAACTCTCTCAGCCTGTCTTCATAGGAGAGGTGCTCCAGCTCTGTGATCACCTTAGTGGCCCTTCTCTGGACTCATTCCATGTTTTTGTTGTGTTGGGAGAATGTTATCTCAGGAGTCTCTTTGACAACTAAATTGTGCTTCAGAAAGACTGAGCATACTTGGTTGTGTGACTTCTTATGAACTGTATTTTTCGTTTAGTTCTGTTACGTTTTTATGATTGTAGATTCTTGCCAAATATATCACTTTGCCTCTTCTCCAATTTGTAAGGAAGTTTTAAGTAGATGTCCTGAATGATTTTTACATGAGTTCAGTCTGAGACTCAAAGTCAAGTATGTTTGTGTTTTAAAATTCTGCTGTGATTTTATGTCTATCCAGGAATGATCTAAGCCAAAAAAAAACCCAGGTGTTTATATAAGATTGCTTGCTTTATTTATTTTCTTGATCTATCCTTACTTTAAAAAATGAATAAAATACTCAAGAATGCTCTTTTAGCTCTTCAGTGAAAAATTATAATGTATTTTTTTAATTAACTGTTTAATCTATATAAGTTATTTTTCTTTGTCTCTAATAACTATAATCTTTAACTACCTACAGTATTCTATTTCTTTGGCTACTAACTGATTAAATCCTTTATATTAATGTTCTTTTCAGCTGCTCCCCCAACACCAGCTATCATTTACGGTAAACTAAAACAAAGTTCTCTTTCTGTATCATCAGGCAGATATTTTGCTTATTTGCCTGTTGCAATTTTTTTTGCCTATTTTTTTCCCCTTTTCCTCTGTGTGTCTGTGTCTGTGTGGTTTCATCCTATTCTACAAACTTTTCATTACTGGAATACTGGACTTTGGAATGTTACAGTGCAGACTGCTTTATATTTAGGGAATAAATTATTTTCAGAGATAAATACTTTGTAATTAAGATTGGGTATATTATGACAATATTTTTCTCAGAGAGCACACTGTAATACAAAATAGTTATATAATAAATATTTAAAATGTAAGTCCAACTCTTTGGTGAAAGGTAATTCACTATTAAAGATGTTGCACCAATCAAATTATGTTGTATGTCAATGTTGGTTTTGCAGCTTTGTAGGTCAGCTCTATTTTATTTCATAGTTTATCTTCATTTTACTCCACTCATAAGATGAATATGACCATATTAACCAGTTTGACTTAAAATTGATGAAATAGCCAATATTTTAAAATTAAAGTTAAAACAAAAAAATAAATCTGTTAGTCAGGCATAGTTTTAAATTTGATGGTATATAGCCTTTAATTTGGTTGCATGTTTTCTGAATTTGGGGGTTCAAGTGCAATTAATAAGCTAAAACACTTTAAGGTATAAGGGTTTTAAGCACTTTTATGTAAATCCTGTCAGTGAAAAAGATTCAGTGAAAATGCTTATGTATTCTTCCTTGAACCTACTTATTAGTGATTTTTGTGTAACAAATCATATCATAAATTACCTTTGTGAATTTGGAATGGACAATTACATCTTTATGCATTGTAAGGATGTATAATAACAGCTCGCATGATATTTGTGAGCCTTTTTAAAAGAACAGCAAAAATAAATAATTTAGTAACTTGCAGTTAGTTTCTATTTGAAGTATATTTGTTTTGAATTCACATAAAAATATTTTTAATGGTTCTAGAAAAGCTTCTTTGATGTAAATTCTTCTTTATTTTCCATTTTGTGTGAGGTATGTCTGTTACAATAGATAACCACCCAAAAACATTCAAAGACAAACTAAATGTGCATTTCATAATTCCTTGCATCTCATCACATTTTTATATCACAGTGCACTCAGACATAGATAAAAAATAAATACCTATTCTTGTTAATGTATAGAAGTTTCCAGATTACATCAGTTCTCCATTTTTGTCTGTTTTGTAACAATTGCATGCTATTGGTCCTTAAGTCATGTTTACATAAATGAGTAGATCTGCCCTGCTGTATTTGTGGAATTCTTTGATTGGAATGTAAGGATTTTTTTTCAAATATAAAACTACATATTCTGGTGTGGTTACTTACTTCGTGTTCACTTGATTTACAGCTCGGCCAAATCCACCCTTTGACTTGGAATTGACAGGTCAGCTAGAAAGAAGCATTGATCTCTCATGGATACCAGGAGATGAAAACAACAGTCCTATTACAAGTATGTTTGTTTGTATTTGCTACACTACATTGAAAGCATTGTTCTAACTGTTCTCAAATTCCAAATATTTCTGGAATAAATTTTGTGTACAGCATGGGAAAATGGTAAATTAATTCTCTACACCTCCCATTTATTAACATAACATACCCTTAATAATTATTGTACAGCCAAGCAGGAAAACCTATTTACTACCCAGAAGACCCGGGCTTTTTATTCAAAAACTTGTGCTAAATATTATAGAAGTTATATATACACTGATGTGAGGTCTGTCTGACCAGGTCCAATTTTATGTGTATGTAGAGAGCAGACTTGTTCATTGCTTGTATGCTTCTGCAGGAGGGAGCTACTAACACCTTGCATTAACTCTTTTGTAATTCTGTGAATTTGAAATAGCATCAGTCCCAGCATCGTCAGTGATTATCCATCACTACAGATGCAGAAGTTTATTCTTCATGAAAATATAAGGTAGATAGTTTTTCTGGGTTTTTTTCTAGTCCAGACAGTTAAAAGAATAAACCGTAACCATAAAACTAAACAATTAAATATCTATAAAATTTTGAAACAGTAAATTGATCTTAAATGCTGTTATTCTTCCCAGTAAAATATAATGAAAGACTCTTGCTTATATTCAGCAGAGAGGATAGAGGGGGACTTTAGGAGCAAGGAACAAAAATGTTTGTTTTCCAAAAAACCATGGGATCAGAAAAACTTTCTGGCATTTCTTTTTCCTTGTGAGCAACTTAATTCAATTATTTCATTATTTATGCAGTGTGTTTTTAGATAATAACTGCCACAAGTTGACAACACCAATGTACATGTTATGTTTGGAATTAATTTGTTAGACTGACTTACTGGGTGTTGCTCTTCAGGGTTTGATGCAGCGTTGGTATCTACACTGATAACAAACCATAAACATGAGGTATCTCAAAAGGAAGATTTATAAAAAACAGAATTTCACAAGTTTCTGAACACAGGAAAGATTTTGACTGCATTTTAATGAAACACTAAGTGATTTTTTCTGAAATTTTACTGTCTCAGGCATCTCTAATGTATATCAACTAGTAATATACCTTAAAAATATAATATATAGAAGTTCAATGTAAATAGTTGAATAGCAGTTTGTTCATATAGATATCCTTTTATTAGTATTCTCATTTTTTCCGTGCCAGAAGACACAAGTGTTGTCTTTCTGTAGGAATGAGATCACACTGTTCCAAAACAGTTAATACTAGGCAGTGTGGTGTCCTATAGGTTTTTTTCTAGAACGAGATACTGCGTGCACTCTCATATTAGAAACTGAACTCTTCTAACTATATAATGCTGGCTTTAATTATAATACCATTCATATTGCTGCATGGTCTTCTTAGAGGCTGTAAAATAAGGCATTTACTTCCTAAGTAAGCCTCTTTCTTTTGCTGCTGCTATCACTTCAAAGTGCAGATGAAGAGTCAAGGATCGCATTTCATTAGGAGTGATCTGCTTGCACAATATGACTGACATGCTAAAATCTCTCTGAAAGTTTAGATTTATTTTTTTTCCTTGAAGTTGCCTATAAATTATTCTACTGGAGTTGCAGACAGAAGGCTAGTGACCAGGGAAGTAAAAAGCAGTAGTGAAAACCTTTTTGGCATATAATATTCTCACCTTTTCAGCAAAGCTTTTATCCAGAAGACATCCCATCCCAAGACCTGTAACACTGGGCACACAATAGCAGCAGTAATTCAGACAGTAATTTGGGGTCAATCCTCCCTCTTTTACTTACTACTTAGGTCAGAATTAAATCTGCCAGTCTTAAATCCAGAAGGCTATGATTAATACAACTTACCTGTTTTACATCTTGCTCCCCAAATTGTTACGCATTTTTCTATGTGGTGCTGTAAGTATTCTAAAAGAAATTTCTAGAAGAGACTCAGAATTTTTTTAGTAGTGCAAACAGGTTGAATCTTGAGTCATATTCTGTCTCCAACTATACATGAGATAGAGGAAAATTATTGTTACACAGCACATAAATATTTGATGCTCTAGGTTCTGTAGCATGTACTCAGACTGTACATTCTTCTCCCATTCATTTATTGTGTTCTAAAATTTCCTCCTGATTCTTTCAGAATTCATATCTCATATCTTACTGCAAGGTTTTTTGGCTGTTTCATATCATTAAAAAGATGACCTTTTGTCTTTCATAATGAATATGATTTTCTTTTTTGGAATTCTACAAACCTATTTATCCCTGAGGTTATATACTTTGTAGGGTATTAACAGTAGTTGACATAATATTCACACAGAGAACTCTCAAGAAATTTAGTTTCTGAGCATACATTCCCTGATTTAATTTGAAGATAATGAAAAGTGCTCTCAAAAATCTTCCTCGAGTATAGGTTCTTGACTTTAAATAGATTTTCATTACGCCAGTTTCATTGGGGAAAATGGAATATTCAGGGAGTTTTAAATTTATACAGGTATTGCATGCTGTCTGCTTGATACAACTAAGAATAATGTATTTGGCAGTCAAATTCCTCTTCCTTGCTGTGATAGTTCAAGGGTTCCCATTAAATTAAAATCCAGTACCTGAGAGGGAGCTCTTGTATTACCTGAGAGATGGCTGCATTAGTGAAAGTTGCAAAGGATAAAAGTAAGGGTTTATTTATTATAATTCACCTAAATTTCTACTTTTGCTATCCACCCACATTACAGATTTGTGTTATGATTTATGTATTTACATGTCAAGTTCCGTGATTTTTGAAAGCATTGGTTGGAGCAATCCCTTCTGACTAGCTCATTCAGAAAAGCCTATACCCGTCTGGGAAGCTGTTTCAAGTTTTGACATAAAGTTGGATTCAATTCCTGCTTGCAGACTTTGTAATTGAATATGAAGATGCGCTGCATGAACCAGGAGTATGGCACTACCAGACGGAAGTCCCTGGCACTCAGACAACGGTGCACTTGAAGTTGTCTCCGTATGTCAACTACTCGTTCCGTGTGATAGCCGTCAATAAGATTGGCAGGAGTCAGCCGAGTGAGCCATCTGAGCAGTACCTGACAAAATCTGCAAGTAAATAATTATTCCCACTTACCAGTGATTGGTTCCCTCTATGGATAGCCTTGAATTTGCTTGGAATCACACAGCAGCCATTCTTGTTCACGTGTAACTATTTTATTTTTAGGCCCTGATGAAAATCCTGCTAATGTACAGGGGATAGGCTCAGAACCTGATAATTTGGTAATAACATGGGAGGTAAGATGGGTCTTTTTTCAAGGTTTCATTTGTTTTCACATTTGTGAGTAGCTTTTTTTTTTTATTTTGAGAACCAATGATGAGAGTATCCAATTGCTTGCTTAAAATATTCTTGAAATATAACTAAATTCAGACCCTTCACCATCTTTATTTTCATGAAAAAATAGAATTTTTTTTTTTAATATGAAAATAAGTTAAGGGAGAGCATATTTCCTTGAGTGATTTCTCAAGATAAGCCAATAGTTAAGTAATACATGGTATTTTGCTGCCAGTTTTGGAAAATTTCAAAATATAAATGGAGGTTAATTTCAAGTAGAGTCTTAATTTTTAGAGTGAATTCTAATGTGAATGCTACTTCTACTGTCATCTTTTGTGATAAGCTAATCATTGTGTACTTTCCCACTAGAAAACTTCTGTTGAAGTTTTCTCCATCATGCTCTTACCATCATGACAAGAGCTCAAGGAGAGCCATGTATAAACAATTTGCCCTCCCAGGCAAAAAATATTGCCTAGGGTACACTCTTTCCAGTGAGTTGGTGCAAGTCTGGTTTTCTCTCTTCCACTTCTTAAGAAATATTTGAAAACAAAATATGTATAGAGAAATCACAATGTGTTGTTTGTGTCAGGATTAGGCACTAACATCATTCAGTGTGCTCCTGTAAAAGCTAAACTGCACAACTTTCAGCAGTGCTTCTCTGCAGAGTAGAGTGGTAAATTTTCAGTGACATTCTGTAAAAGAATCAATGTATTTCATTCTAAGTTAAGATTTTTCAGATACTTCAGAATATTTAAAAATTATTTCTTTTCATTTCAGCCTTTAAAAGGTTTTCAGTCTAATGGACCAGGGCTTCAGTACAAAGTCAGCTGGCGCCAGAAAGATGTTGATGATGAATGGACATCTGTTATAGTTGCAAATGTATCTAAATATATTGTGTCTGGTACACCAACTTTTGTTCCATATGAAATAAAAGTGCAAGCTTTAAATGACTTGGGGTATGCACCAGAGCCATCAGAGGTGATTGGACATTCAGGGGAAGACTGTAAGTTTTGTACTTTAACTCAGTTATCCTAATTAAGAGGAACTAAATGTGTAACCTAAGTGGGAATTTAAAATACTGAGATACTGATAAGGGGAATAGTAGTTATTTTTTTAATAAAAGGAAGAAATTTGGCAAAAGTAAGGCTTCATAATACTCTGCAGTATCAATCCTGAAAACACATTTTAACTATTCCATGGGTACAATGCAGACTCATTCCAAAAAAACTGTGTTTGTGTGGTTTCTAATTCTAACTAGGTGCTTGTTGTATCTTTTCCACACAGTGCCAATGGTTGCTCCAGGCAATGTGCAGGTTCATGTTATTAACAGCACATTAGCAAAGGTGCACTGGGACCCAGTTCCACTAAAAACTGTCCGAGGACATCTTCAAGGGTATAAAGTAAGTATGGTCAAAAAGCATTCTCTTCCTTGTTTATTAAAATAGATCAATCTTCCTATATGAGATTGGATCCAGATTGAAGTAGCTGACATGTAAGAGGGCTTGTGCTTTTCAGTGAGCTCCCAAGTTCTTCTGACAAGAGGAACAGCTTTGATGGAATTCATACAGAGTTCAGCAATGTTCCAGCCTTGTAGCACTAGCTTCCTGTGACATTGTCCTTGAAGAAAAATGGCATGTGTTGGCAATCAAACTTGCATGTGTTAAACAGATTAAAAAAATTGTAACAGTTTTAATGATCTTTTTCCGAAGTAATTTAGAGGATGTGAAGAAATAGTTTTTGTACATGTCTCTTCTAGGTCTAATGCTAGGGTTGCTCATGTTCTGCTTCAATGTGATTAATCACATCTTTAATTCAGAGTAACTGGACACTTGCTAGCATAAGCTGGGTTCTATGTCTTTTTGGAGGTCTTTTTGGAAAAAGCTCAGTATAAAAGCTCAGCTTAAGGACAGCAGAATGGCAGAAAATTCAGTGCCCATATAATTGAAAGAAACTTATTGTAAGGTAGTGAGTTGCCTTTGGCCATAACTGAAAAGGCTGTGCTGAACAAAAAAGACTGCAATTAATAGAGGAAGGGAGACAAAAGGACTTAAATATTTGGAACTGGTGTCCCTGTGGGATAGGGAAAAGTTGCTTCAGTGAGGATATACTGATATCCTGTTTAATAATAGAAGAAAACCAGAGTAATTCCTTCTTTGTTTCTCTGCAAGTATTCTTATAAGTATGTTCTAACATAAGAGATTACTTAGTCCAAACTAGATCTTTGTAAGACAGACTAGTTTGAACTACTTCTCCTTAAGTGAAAGGAGGTAAAAGAAATATTTGAAAAGTTAAAACAGTGTTTAGAGGAGAATAAATATACACCATACTTATAAAGTGGAGCAGTCAAAAACATTGAAACTGAACTTCAGTGCTCTATAGCTGGTTACCACATGAATGTGAGTTCCTGGTGGGTGGATATATCTTTCCTGGCAGAAAATACCACCATCCAGAGAGACTTAAACTAGTTCTGTATGACAGAGCATGTTTGTAAATTGTGTGGTGCTTCGCCACGCTAACTCAATAAGTTCAGCTGAGAAACAGGACTTCAGTACTCTCTTAAATGTTTATCTATCAGATGACAGCTTTACATCAACCTGGTATTTCACGAACAAATGGACAATCAAAAGAAAATGTCTATTATGAGACAATTAAAGAGGTAGACTCTAGTGAAAGTAGTGGTAACTATTAATCAAGTTACAGCAGCACTAAAGCTCCTAATCCAAATCACCAAATTTCTCTTAAAGATCTATAACAATACCAAAACCAAAATCCATAGACACATTTCTGACTATACATCAGGTGTTAAGTTCAACAGCATGGTTACAGTGCATTGTCATTACCCAAAGTTTAGACTGAGATTTCTTTTTTCTTCTGACTTTGAGTGTCTGAGGGTTATCTTCTGTCCTATAATCACTAATGGGATCACTTTCCACATGATCTAAGGGGTCAATCACGTCATGATTACTTCTATTTAATTGGTTATGCTTTCTCTACCTATGGTAATTTTTTTTTTTTTCTGTGGGGAGGAGAGCCACACAATTATACAAAGCAAAGCAAAACTGAAGCTCAGATAAGTTACTTGATAATAATAAAACAAGCTCACAACCACAGGATTGATAACAGACCTGACCACTGAGCAGTTTTGCTGTTCTGGCTAGGACAAATGTGACAATGATATATCCTTGAATAAGTTGCAGATGCAGCAAGAATATCTTAAATAATTTTTGCAAATACAGCTAAATCAAGCTAAAATAGGTTAAAAACTAGACAAGGCATGAGAAATCCTAAGACCTGGTGAATAATAGCTATTATAAAGCTTTCTCTCAATACAAACTGAAAACTTTTCAAGGATGAAGTATCTTCATCATTGACGTAGGTTACAATGACGAGCTCTTTGTAAACACAGAAGCAAAATCCTACTAGCACACTCAGGTTTTCCTAGTTAATAAAATTATTTCTGTCAATAGCCCAATATGCAGTGTTGTGCTGGGGACAGATTTCTTAATAAAGAGAGAACTATGAGGGAGTCTAAAGAGTCATGTTTTGAAGGCAAATGTCTGAACAAAGCAGGAAGATGTAACTAAGCAGCAGTCTACAGCACATAATTCATATTTTACACTTGTATTAATCTAGGTATTAGTCAATATACTGTGGTGCTATAAAGCTTTTCAAAGTTAGGAAGAAATTATGAAAAATGTGATGCAGTCTCATTTATTATAGCTGATGAGTTTCAGCACCAATAGTACCAACACTTCAAGTTTTGTTAGCTTGTAAATTATTTTCTACAGTAGTTGATAGGATGAGAGCTATAGGATGACAGCTGATGACACTGAAAAGCATTAACTCAAACCATGTAAAACACATTGGCATTTAAAAGTGATTGGAGTGAAATGGTATGTTGAAAGCTGGTCTAAGTGTAACATTGCTTTATAGCTATGTAGCTGAGCTTTGCAAGTCTTAACAGCCCCTTTTTTTCAATTCCTATGTAAAATCCTGGGTTCCTTAATTAAAGAGGTGTTTTGCAGTTGGCCTGAATAGCAACATATTTTTAAATTCATTTAGATTTCTTAATCATCTTCAGCTTGTGATCATATGTGCATGAAAAAGATGCTGTGAAAAATAAGCAATTATATATTTGAAGGTGACAATCTTAGGAGTAACACAAGTCTTTTGGAGGGACAGCTATTAATATCATTCAAGTTATCATGGGAGGGAGACTGTGTAGTAAAGAGAGTGCAGGGAAAGTACCTTTGAGGCTCATATATAGTTTCTTAGAAACTTAGTTAGCTCATCAGAGCATCATGATCATCAGGACATCAGAATCAGCTTTCTCATCTGATCAAATTGTCACATAATTGGAGGAGCAGTCTTCCCATCCATGGGTGAAGATCATTCCAATACTGTAACCTTAGAGCCATTTCAGAACTTGTGTGTTTTTCCAGCCCTGTCAAATCTTTTGATTTCTTCCCCATTTAAAGGTAATCTGACAAGGAATAGCATGGCCAGGGACATGATCTAACAAGGAGGCAAAGTCCAAATCTTCTTTGGAATGCCTGTAGACATCTTACTGAAAGAATGGATAACTACTGTCATTCAGATAGACTGAATAACAGGAGAATGATCACAGACCAATGCAGTTCCCAGGCAGAACTTGTATCAATCTGGTGTTGAGCATTAGCAGAACTGGCAGGTGGTAGTCTGCACGCAGTTGTGTAGACTGTTTCTGGACAAGGTCTGTTTCTAGAGCAGGAAAGCTCTATGCTGTGTCTTACCTGAGGTTATTAAAATTGCAGTTATTTGTACCTATAATTCATGGACATTCATGGAAAAGCTCAGAGTTTAGAAAATCAGAACAGCTAAGCACTCACTATAGTTTTTGGGTTTTTTTGTCTTTAGGTTTACTACTGGAAAGTGCAGAGTCTATCCAGAAGGAGTAGACGACACGTAGAACAAAAGATCTTGACTTTCAGGGGAAACAAGACTTTTGGAATGTTACCAGGGCTAGAGCCCTATAGTTCTTACAAGCTGAACGTTAGAGTTGTTAACGGTAAAGGAGAAGGACCAGCAAGCCCAGACAAAGTATTTAGGACCCCTGAAGGAGGTATGAAATAAAAAACCTAGATATTAAACTTAAATGGGGTCTACCTGGACTTCATAAAATAATAATTGGACCCAACACAGTAATATTCATAAGAATGAATAATTTATGACCTGTTTTAAGTTAATCTATTTTGTATTTACTCTATGTTCTTTTTAAAAGTTCCTAGCTCACCTTCATTTCTGAAGATTACTAACCCAACACTGGACTCACTGACTCTGGAGTGGGGTTCACCCACCCATCCAAATGGTGTTTTGACATCATATACACTGAAGTTTCAACCAAGTAAGTTACATGTGAATATATTTTAGGGGTTGGACTTCTGATCTTTCAAGTCCTTTCCAACCCAAACCATTCATTGATTCTCTGATACAACTCTAATTTAGGCAATGTATCTACCAAATAATAAACCATTTATGAAGAAAAAATTATGTTAAATTTATAATGTACAAAAGATATGATTGTCTTGTAAACATCAAGTTCGAAAAAGACAAATATATTTTGATAATTAGATGACTCTACTAGGAAAACTTTCCTTGCTGTAGAACAAGGTTAACATTTTTAATACTTTCATGACTTCAAACCATAATTCACAGAAAAATGGAGGTGAGGTGCTTCATGTAAGTGGCATGCAATTAGATGCAAGATACTACTGCTTACAAATTCTGTATTCTAACTGCAAAGAAAATGTCATTAGAAGTAAATCAAAGTATTTCCAGTTACATTGTTGTATGCTTTTCCAATTGTAATGGTATAATCTTAAAAAGAAAAATTTATAAATGTGCCATTTACTCACCTCAGAGCTATTAAATCACTTCTTTTGAATCCCAGTTGTTTGCTTAGCCCAGAAATTTCTCAGCAGTGACACTGGAAAGGAAAGAGTTTCATATTAATGGGAGAGATAAAGGAAGTTTACTTTCTTCCACTTACCGAATTCTGCTGTTCTTCGGCATTAGACACAAGTAGCTTCAATGTTTTCCTAAGCATACTGAATTTAGAGTTTCAGAATTTTTCAATTGTCAGGGCTTCAATTCTACGTAAATTCTGATGTTTTGAATTGAATTCATTTGCCTTGGATTCAGAGATTTGTGAGAGTGAAACTTAATCTTGAAAAACTTGCTGGTGTTTCCTATCTTCCATTTGGCACCTTTACACAAAGGTAACTTCTTTTAAAAGTGTAGATGCAGCAGACAGGCAAAAGAATACATACAAACCAAGAAAAGCCTTGTTAAGCACAATGACAGTGAATGTAAATTTCCTAATGTTTTTGTTTTTCTGTTTTTTGTAACAACAGTCAACAACACACATGAATTGGGTCCCTTGGTAGAGATAAGAATTCCTGCCAACGAGAGCAGCTTGATATTAAAAAATTTAAATTACAGCACCCGCTACAAGTTTTACTTCAATGCACAAACTTCAGTTGGATCAGGAAGTCAGATAACTGAGGAAGCAGTTACAATTATGGATGAAGGTAAGATGGGTATGTATAAGAAAAGTCCACTGAGGTGAAAAACCACTACAGATTATATTGAATATCTGTATCTAAATATTTCTATTGCTTCCTTCCACTAAGGAGATAGGGCCAAGCGATTTTTTTCCTGGAGCTTTCTTAACTGTGTTATGCACTAATAAAGTATTTTAAATACTTTTAAAGAAAATACATGTAAAGGTTTTCTGCTGTAGTGGGAACCCCAAAAGAGGTATAAAGCCTCTTCTTTTAATATCAACTCACAAACTAAGACAGACATTGGCCTTGCTGGGCTTCGAGTTTCATGTAATTTTACATTTTTAGTGGTCTTTGTCTATTCACCTATTCTGCATCATTGACCAGCTTCAGTCACAGAGAAAAATACTGCAGTGATGCAGGTTTGTGATTAGAGGAAGTTATTACTTTTCTGTAGTATTCAACAGCTTCTGTGAAATCAAAATTGCTTTCACAGAACTGGCAAAAAATAGTAAAACTGTTGAAATAAATTTGTTATCTATGGCCCCAAGTAACTGTATAGTATTTAAAAACCACCAAGTATATTGTCAAATCCTGTCACCATTGATTTTTATATCTGTAGCCATTCTAGAGCTTTGTTAAAGTTTTCTTTAAATATGGATGCTTTACAAAATAAGAATAATTTAAAGTCAACGAGAAATTTGGAAATTTTTTTATCATTTTCATCATCTTAATAAGTCTATTTTCTTAATAAGTCTATTTTGGTACCATGTTTTCACATAATTTTATGCTCAGTAAAATGATGGGTTTTTTTTAAATTATCATAGATGAGTTCATATTCAGTGCAATTTCTCTGTCAGGGTAATAAGTTTGCATATGAACTGCATTTATTTTAAATCTTGCACCCTAACAAGCATGAACAATAAAATTTTGTAAATGCATGTGCATTAATTTTGTTTTGTAGTAGTCATTCAGTGTTCAGCATAAGTGGATTGTTTCTAATTTATTTGAATTAATACTTTTTTATCTAGTCTGCATGCTTTTTATAGTGAAACTATATATGTATGTTTCCTTTGGTGTTGTATCTAATTATATAGTGTTCCTATTCTTGTTTTCCTCCATTAAAGCTGGTATTCTCCGTCCTGCTGTAGGTGCAGGCAAAGGTAAAATGAAACTGCATGATTTATTAATGGGTGGATTTTTGCAGTGTTGCAAATGGGGAAATTGCAGTGGTAAGGACAGAAAATCTTGGAGTACACATTTTTGTACAAAGTTTAATCAGTGCTAGAAGAAAAAAGTTGTGGGAGTTTTTTTGTTTGGGTTTGTTGGGGGTTTTTTTTAAGGAATCCAGAATTCTTATTAATACCTTTCATCTGTTTATTTTGCCACAGAGTTCCAGGGGAATTCGTTAGCTTTGCTTCAGCAAAATCTAATTATTTCTGTCATAAATATTCAGCATCCAGGTGCACTAGCACTGATTAGCTGGAGTAGAAAAAACAGCACTTTTGCAAAGGGCATTCATTTACGGCTTGTGCCATGTGCATTTTTTGTTTTAAAAAACTATCTGCAATCTTGTTCTCACTGTGGATTACTGCTACCCACTTGAACACATTTACTTCATTTGCAAGCCAACTGTGCATAGGAAACAGATGACTGACAATACCCTCTGTATACTTCTCAGTTTGAGTATCAGATTGAATATACAGGCAAATGTCTTCCCACTGTTTTAGGTTCACAGATCTTGTGAGTGAGTACTTGAGGGTATTTCAGTGTGTAGAACCTAGTATCATCCTTATTTGTGAATTTGGCACTATTTATTTCTTAATGATGCAGTTTTGCACACAGTTTTAATGAATTTTGATACCTTTTTTGTCAGAAGCAAAGGTTGTCCTTAGGTAGCTCAAACTCAGGAATGCCTCTTTATACAGAGATGTCATTGAATGACAGGTGTCATTAACACTACTGAACACCTGTACTTCAGATTCTTAGACCATAAACATCACAAGTCCAAATCTGTAAATGAAGTACCCAACATTTTTTATAAACTTGGAAGAGACAACATAAATTGTTTTACACATAATTTCTTTTCACTTGATTATCAAGTGTTGTGAATGATAGCAGCCATAAGAAAGAAATTCATTCACTCAGTCTGGTAGAAATCAGACAATATATAAATATAAGTATGCCTGCATTTGGGCATATGTAGTATATATTTTTATATGTATATATAAGTGTATTCTGATATCAGATGTGTTTCTGGTAACTGTGTGAGTTGTGGAATTATTTTGATGAAAAGTCTTTTTTACCATTTTAGTCTAGTTGTAGCTGAGAAGTCAGCACAGATTGGAACAATCAAACTGGCTTTAGTCTTGGACATGCACAGCAGAAATGTTAATTAGGTTCTCATTATTTATAGCACACTCTAAAAACTCATGCAAGGAAAAATGGATTCTCTGTGTGAAACTGAATTCTAATTATAGCTGTATATGGCGATCAGAAAGCATCTCTTATTTGTAAGATCAGCTGGAGCAGCTCACATTTCAGAGCTGTGATCTCAGATTCTCTGAAAACTAAGCAGATGTCTTTGTTTGGTTCCATGTTGTTTATGGTTTCAAAGTTTTCACATATTCCTGTAGCATATATAGTTCTTGCAGTTGCAAAGAGGACTTTGGACCTGCAAACACACAGAACTAAAGCCATGACATCTGTTAGGACATCTGAGTTGCTGCAGGTGTGAGATGAATGTTCTCAGTGCTTACTACATTACCATGTTAGCTGCTTTGTTACTGATCCAGGACCACAAATGAGGAACAGGAGGATCATATTATCAAGATCAAGCAACAAATTAGTTGGTCTCATGAGGGGGTGGATTTGGAAAATACAAGTGCTCAGTGCACTCAAAAAGAAGCTGTAACCAGCAGTGAACTTTCCTTTGTCTATTGAGTGCAGGATGTCTACAAGTTCTTATTAATTTGGACCCAAAGCCAGAACAAATTGAGATATTCCAAACCTCTTTGTGGTCTATCAAAAACATATCAGATTTTTAATTTTGAAGGGCAGAATTTACCAGGAAAATGCAATTATCCTTTTTTCTTTCAATTTGAACACACGAATCCTGGAATTTAAGCAGACATTAGGTCCCAGATTTAGCCAGCCTAAACTGCTGAACTGAAATTTCTGCATATTACAGGATAGCTGCCTATGAAGACCTGCAGCTTGGCCAGTCATGTACATTAGACACATGGTCCTGGAAGGAATTAAATTACTTTAAACCTTGGTGAGCTGTGCCACTTGGGACATATTTCACTTCTCAGAGTAAAACTATAAATTAAAGTGCAGAGGGACATATTGCTGTGGTAAATCTAAGGATCTAAATAGATTCAATATTTTTACTTTCACAAGCCTACGTAAGTAAATCATGAGATTTAATTTACTAGATGAAAAAGCTGTTACGTTATAGTTGATATTCCTATTTGACTTGCACTGTCATTTTTTCTTTCTAATACTGATTTTATGAATTATTTAAAATTGATCAGATTAATGGTACTACGAAGAAAAAAGAAATTCTTTTTCTTAGCAACCAGCATTCTAAATGTGTCTGAAAACATCATATGTAAACCAGAATTTATTATACCTAATGTTAGATATTAAGTATGCTCTGGTGTTGCCATTTATATATTGGCATCTAACCATAGGCATGAGGTAACAGAAGTGTGAGAAACATGGGGGAATAACCCAATGCCATATAAAATAATTATAGCAGCAACTGGAAAGTGACTCAGGTGATCATAGGAGTCAAGTCTTTTTTGTCCTTTTCCAAGTTTTAAATAACTGCCCTATAAAGGAAGGAAGAGAATTCCAGTTTGACCAGTGGTAGAAATGAAAGTTGCTGGTTAAAATAGAGTCGTAGGGACGCATGTTTGTTGTAAGCTGAAGTGTAGAGAGTCATGGCATGGCATGTCAGCCTCATTTCACAAGCCTTCTCATTTCACTTTTTAGTTTATTTTTTATTTAGTCAACCTTTTTATTTGAAAGCAAGGTCTTGTAATCTGCATGCATGCAGAGGCTGGTAACTGGTAGTCCTGAAATGCAATTAAAGTAAGTTTGTGAGATCACAGTAATCTTTAATTGTAACTAGTGCCTCCTGTCACTGGAACTCAATCTGGCCAGTCTTCTTCATGTGAACTTCATATCTTTAGTGACAAACAGTACTTCTTTTTGTTACAAGGGAGAAATACAAGTTGTCTGTCCTCTGGGTTTGAAACTATTATTTTTGGCTTTTTGGCTGAATTACCTGTATGTAACTCCTCACTGTAGGCTAGAAATCAGTCTCAAGTGAGTTTATATCTCTGATCTCTTTGTAGAAGATCATCTCTGTTTTCTTTGTTCTGTACAAAATGCAGTTCTTTAAATCATTTTCTCTGCCCACCATCTGTTTTCCCTCCCTCTTGAATCACTGCACATAATGTCTCCATGTCTTTTGCTAACAGTTTCAAGCTGCTTTTTCAGTCAAGTTAAGTGTAGTATTTTTGTATGGCTCTTTCAGCCACATTCCCCCTGTGGACTTCTTCATTATGTATTGGTGTGATTCTTTCAGTACAACCTGCTGAACAGAACCACTGTTTTGTCCCCTTTTAAGTTCACTGGGAACAATGCTGATGCTCCCTATGCTAGACTAGAGAAAATTATTATTATCATTGTGCAAAAATTCCAGCAAATACCTTTTGCTTTGTAGATATCATGCCATATGCTCATCACTGGCATAATTTTTGTGCATTTCTTCTTTGGCTTCTATATTTCTTACACTACAGAAATGCTCTTGCAATTGGCCTAAATAATCCCAGAAGTGACTAATGCCCATTTCTCACTGCCAGAAATGGAATTCACTCCTATTATTATACTAAAGCTTGAATTTCATACTCTGAATATTAACAAGGCAAAGAAAATAAAACTCTTTTCTGTATCTGACAGGCTCTGGCAGAATCTATTACCTTTGTCCTTCATTTTTTCTTGTGTGGGTGTGTTTTTTTCCTTTAAATTAACTTTTCTCTTTGTATATGCATTTTAACTTAATTGTCTGATATGTTGTTTTGTGGGGGTTTTTTTTCCATTTGACTAGTCTTCAAATTTGTGCTTGGCACTCACCCAACACTTTTTCCTGAATATCATGTGAATTCCATGAAAATTCCTGAAGTTTAGCCACTTTGGGGATTATTTTATTGTTCTTCTGGACTAAATCTTGAGAAAGAGTACCTATTTAATTGTTAAAATACCTTCCAATCTCATGTCCTGTTTTACTAAATTATATTGATTCTACAGCCCGGCCATTACTGTTGTTTGAAGGAACAGTGTTTCTGAAAGGCTGAAAAATTAAGTAAAACTCTACCAAAAAAACCCAGTAAAAAAGCACTGGAATTAATTTGAAAAGAAAGAAAAAATTTGCTTTGAGCCTAGGCCTCTTTCTCAACAATTGGCAAATGCTTTTATATGATACTACTGGAATATGCCAGCTGAATTTTACATTGTATCAAGGCAGGAATGAAAAAGCTTAATTTGTCAGAGGTGAATGAGAGTGGGTCTGTGAAAAATCTGTAGCTTACTAACAGTCCATGCTCATGGTTTTTAGAGTGATGCTTTTGCCAGCACTGCTGCATGGTGTGGGGCATGGTTACAGATGAGAGAGCACAGTGCTCTGCTCTCCAGGACAAAGTTTTCTGCCCGCCCCTCTTCCTTCCTTTTTCCCAGCTGGCGCTTGCACACGCTGAGAGCTTCTGCCAGCTGACAATTACACATTTTCCATTTGGGAGCAGTGCTGGGAAACATATTGAAGAACTGAGAGGTTAATTATAATTAGAGGTGTGGTGATTGAGATGACAAAGAGCCTGGGTGGATTGACTACAAGCTTTAAGTGTCATAACCAATTCACCTCCAGGCTTCCATCACCTCAGGATCCATCAGCCATCTTTTATGTTCTTCTGTGTGTAGTAGTCATGTTGCAAATGAGGCACATTTAAAAGACTTAAGTAAAAATTGGCAAGCCTGATGGCAAATTAGATCAAGCAACAGTGCAAAAAAGGAGAATTGCAAAAGTAATAATTTTGTAAAGAAATATGCTACTGAACATATTTCCTGGTGCACTGTATTCAACAGTTAGAAAACACAGAATTTGAATCTGACCAAATACTACATGTGGGTATATCTGTACAAACTGCTGTTAGTAAAAATCAGGTACATCTGATAAATATAAGCATAAATCAGTCACTTGAGAGGATTTAGAAATTAGGATACCAATGAAATTAGGGGAAACTTCCAGAGAAAACTTGATTGTTATATGCAATCATGTGAACAGAAAGACTTTTCCTGGATGCTTTAATCTAGCAGGCAACTCTTTAATGAGAGCAGGAACTAGAAATATGGGATGGAAAAACGCTCTACAAGATTGAGCTATTATTGAATTTGCTTAGTGGTTCAGAAGCTTTCCATCATCTGGAGTCTTTCAAAGAAGATGAGACAATTTCCTTCATCCCCAAGTGCTCAGGCATGAGAAGGGAGAAGTTAGGGGTAATGGTGTGGCATCTGTTTGCAGGAGTACAAAACTGATTATTGCTAACAGATTTTTCTGTCTTTAATATTGTGAAAAATATCAGTTGTATGGTTGGTTGGGCTGCTAATTAGTCATCTTCCATGTAAGACCAAAATCCAGGACAATATGGCTTTGAGAAAATACAATTTAATGAAACAAAACAAAGTCGTATTTCAAATACAAGCCCCTGGTTTTCTTGGCACAGCAAAAATGGTTGGTTATTGAAACAAACACCTGTTCCTATGTGTAAATTAGGAAGGAAGTTTATACATCCTGTCTGCAATCTCAGACTCTGCACCATCCTAAATTTAGAGACTCCTTTTCTTTCCTCTTGCTACTTCCAAGTGGCACAGAGAAACAAAATCTAATCCCCTTGCATTACCATAATATATGTGGTTACATGTTAGATTTCCCATGGACAGCTCTGGCTTTGGTATTTCTTAGCATGGTTTCTGTGACTTAGAGATCTAGATGGCTTTTTTTGTTTCCCCTAGTGCTTTCTCAGTTATTTTGTTCAGGTGGCTTTAGCAAGAAATATATCTATTCTTTATTACTTAAATAATATGTTACTTATTATTTTGCTTGGTGAAAGAAATCATATATAAGCACAATGTAGCTACAAAAACATCAGATGGGGGAGCAGTACAGATTGAATTGCTGAATGAGTACTACTGGAACAGAGTTAAGAAGAAACATTTGATGCAAATATGAGGATAAAAAAATATTTTGTAAAACATTGAATCATAATCAGACTACATTTTCAGAAGAACTGATGGAATTTGCCTAATTTAGGTATTTTAAAAAATACTCAGAAACTACAGTTTTCTAGACATGGTACTCCTATTATTTCATCTGTTCTAGGGGCCCAAATAAGCCATTTTCTCTGTGCATATAACTCTGAACTTTTTCCAGCTGGCCATATGGACAAAGCCAGCCTGTTAGAAGAAGAAAATAATTTAAGTGGATAGATTAATTCTGTGCAACCCCTCTTGCCATGATAACAGGCTTTTGCTCATTTTATTTTCTTCTGTAGATAAAGCCATTAGAATTCTGACATTTGTCTTTACTGAGACTAGATTTTTACTTCTGATGTTTCATGGTCCTTTGGGAAGCACTTTTAATGTTCTTAATAGAATAAATAGTTTTAGCAGGATAGAAAAGTCAGTGGCAAAGTGAGGCATTTTCAGTTAAAATTAATTTCATATGTTTGAGGAGCATCCTCTTTGTATCTTCCCTGTTACAGCATTAGAACTATTAAAATCTATTTTTTCATTAGTCTTAGGCAAGCAGAGACATTGAGCTATATGTCCATTTGTAACAAGCATTACTGGAGCTAAGGCATGAGCAAAGAACTGAGGTATGAGCACAGAAGTGGCCAATTTCAGAATACTGAAGAGAGAAGCTCTTCTCTCCACAGATGTGGGCATTTTGCATATCTGTGAAAATACTGTCTGACTAGAATGGCAGCAGTAAGACACTGTACCTTACAATGGGCAGCTCCTTGCATTCCAGTGCTTCGTGTCCTTCACACCAGGTTTTGATTTTGATATTTTGATATTGGCTTTCCAATATCTGATGTCTAGTTTTCCACTGTCTAAAGGGGCCCTGAATGCGTAATATTAACAAAAGCCGATTTTGGGAATGTCCTGTGAAAGCAAAGCTGCCAGTACATACATAGTTCAGTTTGTTTTCAAATATATGTGTATCACTTAGCTGTTTCATATTTTAACAAGTAAAGCTAATTGAAACCTGCATGATCTTAGAATGTGCATGTGTTACTTGTTTAACAGGTAAGGTTTTACTGTATTAGTTAATTGCTACTTTTCGATGCAAAGTGGTTTTACTCTTTATTTTTTCTTTCCTACTATCTCTGATGGTGAAGGATATTCAGAAATCCTTTTTGCAACTTCCCCAGTCATGCACACTGTCCGTCCAACATTCTATAAGGGTATTGTCTTCCTTTTTTATCACTATCAATGCAATAGAGCCAAAAATCCTATAAGGGCTTGCACTTGGGGCACTTGCAATCCATTCAGTTCCACATGCCATAAAGGGAGGAGCGTACCACCTTCATAGCTCCCTTCTGTCTACCATTTCCCATTACTCTGACAATGTTCTCACTTTCCAGATATCTTCATTTTACTTCCAGATGAATAGAAATAATGTTTTTCAGAATTTTGGCAGTTAGGTACTTTTTAAGTATTTGGCAGTTTTTGTGGTACAGAGCATGCTTAGTAAAGTACATAGATTTTACTTTATAATTTCTTAGTGTAGTAACTGCCTAGGATTAAATTTCAAAATACAATACTTTAGTCACCAATTTCCAGTAATGGAACCAATGAAAAATGTGCTATACTTTCCCTCTATGTGTTCTAAGTTAACATAGTAACTTCTTTTAATAATTTTTTTTTTTAAATGTATGAAGTCACAACTGCATATTCTGCTTTGTTTTTCTATTGTGTATTTAGTTCAACCACTTTATCCAAGGATCAGAAATGTTACAACAGCTGCTGCTGAGACCTATGCCAATATCAGTTGGGAGTATGAGGGACCAGATCATGCGAACTTTTATGTTGAATATGGTGTAGCAGGCAGTAAGAAGTCATTTCATTAAATTCTGCTAAAGTTTTGAGATGTGTTTTTGAAAATTTTGATAGTAAATGGGGCCTTTAATTGACCCAGTCTTAATGATAGATCTTAAATGTCTTAAATTATTTTTTAATTTGACCAGGAAGATTAAATAATTTTCATTTTAATACACACCAATGTTTAACAGGTTTTGATGAATAGATAGAATATGAACCTTTGTTCCTTTGTATTATTTTATAAATTCTTTTGAATGTGGCTATAATGAATAAAATGTAGTTTGCATGAAGTTATTTATCATGAAGTGATTATATTTGTAAAAATATAATTACTTGCATTAAGATAGGATATAAGGATTTTCCTAAATTATGCCAAATTCAGAAAAGAAAAAAGATTAAATAAGATATACTTTATTAAATTAAACCTTAAAATAAGTTATAAATCAATTTATGTACTCTTATTGCCTAAAACCAGGTTTAGAACTTTGGTAATACTGGTAATAATCAAAACAAAGTTAGCTAATAAAAGCAAAATACTTCTTTTCAAATACCCCATCCTTCTAAAGTTATGACTAAAGGTTACTAATCTGAAAATTGGAATAGAAATGCCTTTTTCTGGATATTGGCCAAAGATGTAGCTGAGACTGTTCAAGAAAAAAGATACAAGAGAGATTCCGATTTTTAAGTGGAACTTCTTGACGAAAATAAATATTGACTGAAACTGCAAAAGTGTCATTTAATTAAATGACTAAAATCAATTTTAATGTATATCATAATTACAAGCTCAATAAAAATTTTTAAAATAAATTAAATTTGTATTTCTTTAGTACAATGGAACAAATGTTTAAAATAGTTTCATAATTACTGTACAGCGTATTCTTCAATATGTTGCATGCAATTTATTACTCATAATTTTATATAATTTTAATATTTTTATTTAATTTTAATATTTTTAAGAGAACAGCTATTTTTCTCAGATGATCCATAGTTTAGTCAAGTAACTGTCAGTAGTATTTTGTCTAGAAATTTTCAGTAATACAGAGAAAATTACAATTCCAATATGTTGTTTTCCTAAAATTTTTATAGGCAAAGAAGATTGGAAAAAAGAAATTGTAAATGGTTCTCGAAGCTTCTTTGTCTTAAAGGGTTTAACACCAGGAACAGCATATAAAGTCCGGGTTGGTGCTGAGGGCCTGTCTGGTTTTAGGAGTTCAGAGGATGTGTTTGAGACAGGTCCAGGTGAGGCACACTGTACCAATTCTGTATCATAGTCAGAATCGTGGTAGAACAACTGCTGAAATGCTGAACTGCTTCTAGCTGAGAGATGTTGCAGCTAGAATCTTTGCATGTTCCTTTTACAGAGCAATGTTACCTTATAAACTCCTAAATAATGCCAGTACATTTATATGTAGATTATGAATGCTTCCATCCTTTTGATTCACGCTACTTGACTGATGTTTGTACTAGGGGCAAGATATGCCCTGCTCACACTCCATCTGTGTGCTGTGCACTGAAGATGACCTATTTCTTGTATTTCCAATTAGATGGCTGTATTTAAATAACATCTCTATTTATAGAGCTAAAATATTTGCATAATCAGAAAGTGCAGATCCAATTTGATGTCTCATGTAATCTATTTATACCAGTGTTAAGACATTCCTGCTTGTAAATCTCTCTTTTCCTCCCATATAATTGTTTTATATGGATTTTGATGTCACACATATATCCTGGGAATCAGTAAGGCTGTTTAAGTTCAGACTGCAGTCCTATTTCTTCATAAGCAAATCAGCAATGCCTGCCCATTCCACTCAAGGAAAAGGTTCTACTGGAAGGCTTTTTGATGTTATGTTGAATATGTCGTTGCCATTGCATGCCATGCCATCATCATATTCTTGGTCAGCTGTTATTATTTTTGTCTTTGCTAGCCACTTCTGCTCATTCCAAGTATTTTATATAGCAGTAGCCCCACCAGCTCCAGAATGTTATAAGAAAGTAATTTAAATATGAAAATACACTTGAACATTATATTATAATTATCAGGCAACAACATAGGTAATGGGAATGCCAGTTTGAAAGTGAGCACCTTCTAAAATCATCTTTTTTTTTGCTTTCTTTTGTTCCATTTCTATTCACAGTTTGTGATGTTGCAGGAAGGTTTGAAAGCATGGTGAATAACAGTGAATAACAGTGCCAGGCAAATATGTATGGGCTGAACACAAAACCAGAAACAGCTAGTGGTAGAAAAGCCTCCCTGTGAAATGTTGTGCAAATACACATCTGAAGCCTAAAGGAGCAGTAAACAAGGATCAGGGCTGTAATGTTATTCAAAACAAGCAGCATGGAAACCTTCCCAAAAGCATCTTTGTGCATAAAAATCTTGTGTCACACTGTCTTCAGCCTAGGTCAAAGCTTTTAAACACTGCAAAAAGATGGAGTGGCAAACACTGGACTATGTCCTTAATTAAGAATGAAACTTTGATACTTCATATATAGACTTTCCCCACATTTTTTTTTTCTTTGACAAGCATTCCTATAGAGCATCTTCAAAGTGTGTGGGTTTATTTTCTTGGGCATTACCAGTACAGGATTCTGCATTGACTCCTGCATTAATGGTTCACCAAGATGCAAGGTTTTTCTGCCTGAAGCAAATAATTTGCTTAGCATAGACAGGAAGTGTGCCATTAAAGATGCACAGAGATCTAGAAACCCTTTCCTACTGGAAATGCAATAAGTTAATACAGGAAACTGCCTAAGTAAGTTTTCACCTTCCCATCTATATTGCATATTTTTATGCATGAGTTGTTTGGATTGGTGCTCTTTCTTACTACATTTGAATGTGAATTGTGCTTTTGCATTTTGTTAAAGTATGTATTATACAACATTAATGCCTTATTATGAATGTAGATGCACAAAACTCAAAATAATTTTAACCTTAATATGAAAACAAAGTTTTATTTACATTTGTAGTTCAGAGGAAGATTTCCTTTGTGATTTTTTTTATTGACACTTTTTAATATTTATATATATATTTATGTATATTTATATATGGCTAAAGAGTATAAACATTTAGGTATATAAACTATATATTTATATGAGATGTAGAGACTTTTATGCAAAAATAGTTTAAATTATTTTGCATATAAGAGTCAGTTTCTAAAATATCAGAAAACATAAACAAGGCTGAGAAATCTCCTGATTGTAACTCATTGAATGATTTAAATCAAGTCATAGCTCTGCCCAGTAAGACCTAAAATAAGCATGTAAAGAAAGAGTTAATTTTAGCATAGTACTTCTAAAGTGGAATACACACTGTTCTTCTGTATGGAATGGACTGGAGATACTTATGTAGACATCAGGAGTACTTAGTGTGTTCATAAAATCCCTCAGGAATGTGGGACCATTGGCAGCTGCTTTTCCAAGTTACCTGTCTCACACTCCTTAACTAGAAAATGACATTGAGACACCGGCTTGAATTCTGTCTGTTGAGCAGCTCTTCATAGACTTTCTTACTCTTGGGTTTTGGGTCTGGAGAAGAAGCTGAAGAATGAATAAGATAGATTTGGGTGGATGTTCATCTTCCTCTACTTCATATTTTCTTCTGTTTGGAGCATGTATCCCTAGCTCTGCTCACTCTTCCCACTTTCTCCCAGCAGCAAATCCTAAGTCAAGTTGCCTGTAGTGTGTTTCCACCAGTGGGGTAGAAAATAAGCTTCACCAGAATAATCCTCCTACTGTGCTGGAGACCAGTAGATCCAGATCTTAGACCACATAGATAGTTCCTGTCCTTATTGCTGCCTGTAGTATTTTCTTAGTAGCTTGCTTATTATTTACGTTATCTTCCAGCTAGGGTCAGCATTTGGAGAGAAGTAGTGCCAAGGGAAGGCTTCCCAGTTGCATCGTGTTAAGCCCTCACTAATGCTAAATCATGGCAATCATGATAAATTAATTGTAGGATGAGGTATGGGTTTGAGGGAAGAAAGAAAACATGATGCTTAATAAGGTTTTAAAGGATGCTTCATTGTTGATTTTTAGTTGAAACGGAATGTTAGGGCCCTTGAATGACCATCTGTTTCCCCATTTCAGAATGATGAGAATGCATTAGCTAATCAGCACTGGCTTTTTATTCATTTTGAGAATGCAATTGACATGTTTGTGTGAATTATATATAATTTGCTACGTCATTTCAGTAGTTTAATTAATTCAAAATGGTTGAGAATGGTTTTGAGGTCTGTGGAGGCAATGTAGTATGCGCATAGATTTTGCAAAGTAGTTGCTAAGCTTAAATGTTAGCACACTTATATACTGAAAAGTAACTTCTATGCATAGGTACTTGGAAATATTCTGAATAATGAAAATACAAAATACAGAATCACTTTTTCTTAATGCTTTCTATTTTTCACAGTGAATGTTATTCTTTAATGAACATTATAAATGCTATTATTTATCTGAAATAACATTTAAATACAGAAAAACATAATTTTTCTTCTTTTATCTCTAGCAATGGCAAGTCGGCAAGTAGACATCGCTACTCAAGGATGGTTCATTGGTCTTATGTGTGCTGTTGCTCTTCTGATCTTGATTTTACTGATTGTTTGCTTCATAAGGAGGAATAAGGGTGGCAAGTATCCAGGTATGCTATTTAACCAGGATAGTGAAATTCATCTGTTGGTAACCCGTAAAGACAGATCTCAGGCTTACCAGAAAATTACATTTGCTGCTGGTTTACATTTACACATACATTTACATATGCACTGTATATATGGCAAATCATATTTTATTTGATTTTTTTATAAAAAAAATATACCATTTGGTGGGCTTGACAGGAGCTATCTATTTCTATCTATTTATAGAAAACCTGCATCTATTTCAGCATAAATGAAGGACCCTCTTCATTCCCAGAGGGTCATGTCAGTGCGTGACCTCTCTAGAGAGGTTTGAGCTTTGTTTGGAACATCACTACTAGTGCACATTCCACTTGCTGAAGTCCAATGCAGATGGGTTTAATCCATTAACATGAGTTGAGTTAGAATTTATTTGGTCAGAAAATCCTAATGATAGCCGCTGGTTACTTTAAAGTATGGGGAATGCATGTCATAGGATAAATCTCTCCATATATTATATTGTTTCCAATATCTTGAGTTTTTTCCCAGAATCTGTGTCATCTTCAGCCTCTGCAGTTTTGCAGCTAAATTTAAAGTTACCATCCTTCAGTTAGGCTGGGAGTTTTTTTCTGTATATAAGAGGAGGTGTAGAATAAGCATTTTTTATAGTAGGTCTAGGAATGGCCAAGTATGTTTTATAATTTTTAATTAAAAGTTGGAAAAACAATGTATATCTTTTATCAAAACATGCATCCTTCCTGGTGTACATGTTACAAAAGGCATGTATGTGGACATATAGGTATCATATATATATATTTCCCTGGTCTTACATTTCTTTCTATGGAGTAGCTCCATACACCAAAGCTCTCTTGAAAAGGGTAGTGAGAACCAGTTTGCACCGTACTGCCAGATAGGATTTCAGAGCAGTTGTTGATGTATGAGTGGCTATACTTGAACTTCAAGTGAGCATCAAAGGATAATCTGATTTTTCATTCTTCTGTTCTAGCTACAATAGAAAGTACACTTGCTAAGTTTCATGTAAAATCTTCATTTCATGAAAAAAAATATTTTCTCCTAAAGTTTGGAAATAAATATCCAGAATCTAAAATGCTTATTTAAAGTCAACTCAAACTTCTTGGAGTTCATACTGTTAATTTGGGCATGAAAAGATGTATGTAAATAGAGAAGTACAAAAGAAAAATCCACACTTTGTTTTATTTTCTCCTGTTTGTTTTGACCAGTGCACTTCTGAAAACTTAGAAGAAAACAAAGAACTTCAGCTCTTCATAGGGAAATCTGCTGGAATAGAATAGCAGATTATTTTTCTGAGAAAGTCTATTGAGTACAAGAATCCTACTTTGCCCAGTCTAACTGTTAGGTTGTTTTACAGAGAGAGCTAAGATTTGTAGTGACAGCAAAAATTAGGTAAGAGAAGTTTCTGTTCCAGTTGCCTATGCCTATGAAGAAAACAGATGATTAAGGAACACAGCGTTACACAGAGTTATATGGCAGGGTGGAGACACCATCTTAGGGTTATTTTCCAAATATTTGGATTTTTTTAAAGAGCAAATGAGATAACAGAGGGTATAGAAAAAGTGATTCAGGTGACTGAAACAAGTGAAGTGATGAAGCTGAAAGGAGTAGGGAGGACATGGAGTGAACCACCATTTAGAGGAGGGTAAAAGAGAGGTTTGGAGTAAAACTGTAGAGGGCAGTTGGATGCTAAGGTTATCATTAGTTTGTGGATCCTTGATAGTCTGTCCTGTTTGTTGCTTCTGAAGAGTTATTAGTTGTAAGGTATATGATTTTCATGCACAGATACATATGCATATACACACACATATATAAAGGTGGACCTGGACTGTTTATAAGATTTCCAGAGTCAGTATATACTGGTGTTTATAGAAGTGACTTTATATTACTTGGGTCATTGCAAATGTACTGTTCCACAGGTAGAGACAAATGGAGAGCACTAAATTATGAAATTATGAAAATTTGTTATAAACTCTTTTTCCTCACAATTTTTGCATGTCATCTTGAGGTTGCCTGTGGTTTGTATAAAGTAATCAATTACTTCAAGATAAAATTCTAGCAGCCTGATATATCTCAAGGTGTTTATGCATTATTATAATCATGGACTTAGTGAATACTGTCAGGAATTATTCATATCCTCTTAAATAACAGCATATAAATTAATGATGTAGAAATTAAGTGTGGAAATTGCCAGAGTAAAAGACAAGAGATTGTGTATTGGATTATATAACTGAATCTGCTAGACAAGGGAAAGATTTGAATAGATGCCAGAAAAACAGAAATGAAAAGGCAAAGGGAAGAACCATAAATATAATTCTTAAAGTCAGTATATTGTTTAATCCTGTCAACAATCTTAATTTATAGGAATATATGTCATCTGTAAATATGTGACTCCTCAGGTGCTAGTGGGTTTCTGTGTCAATGTGCTACATTTATTATTTTACAGGGACAAGTTATATGCCTGGATTTATTCCCACCAGTGAACAAGGATTAAACCTAAAACCAGAATATGCAAGAAATAAATTTGTGTAAAATTTGGGTTCCAGTGTATGTGACTTTATATTGGGTTTGATTGTGTTGTAGAAAAGAAGTTAAAAAAACATGCCTAGTATTTTGAGAATTATTAATAATGGGAAAAAATATCTAAAATTCTCTGGAGGCTTACCACATGAAATTAAAACAGAAAATGTACAAACCGACAGTGAACAAAAGTGATTCTGATTCAGATTGAGAAGAATATAAAGAGGAAATAGAGAACATTGTTAAGTAGAACTAAATAATTCAAATTTGATTAAACAATAACTCTATTAATAATCTGAATAAACATGTTATTTTAGTATGATTTTTAACAATCTTCTCTCTAGCGCTAGAAATAAAAGAAAGAAAAAGTTCTAATATGAAATGACATACAGTCATACTTGAACAAAAATAGAATTCTATAACTAATTAACTGATCTTTTTCTTCAAAAAAAAAAAGTAATAGCCTAAGGCCCCATTTAAAAAAAATAGTTTTTTTTCAAACCACATTCTTGCCAAATATGATCAGTTTGAGAAATTAAGGTCTTGGACTTTCTCATCTTGCAATTTCATGATAAAAATTACTATTTCAAATATTTTAGTGAAGGAAAAGGAGGATGCACATGCTGATCCAGAAATACAACCTATGAAGGAAGATGATGGAACGTTTGGTGAATACAGGTGAGCAGTTGATGTGGTTTGTCATGTTCACTGTTCATGTCACACATGTATGTATATGTATCACACTTATTAATTTAAGACTAACTTTTTTTTTCCATGTCAAAGATTCTGTATCCAGTGTTATTTAGAACTAAAAATAGCATTTCAATCACACCATTAGAAAAAAGAAAAATGTGTAAGCTTAGTATAAGCCATTTGGTAATGCAAGGTGAAACCCAGATTCAAACACGATTGTATATGTTTGACAGTCCAAGTGTGGGATCTTTATTTCCAAAGCCATCTTTCAGATGGTTCAAATGCCAAATACAGTGACTTTTCAGTAGGGCACTATGTTGAGCATTATAGTTTTTGAAAATAAATTTCCAGCTTAAGCCTAATAAAGACAATCTGGTGTTACTCTGACTGGAAAACAAATGTGTGTAAAGTAGCTGCCAGCACTAACATCTAATCCAGTAACAAAGTGAAGTTATACACAGAGGTGAAAGAAATCTCCCTTTCATGTATTTCAGTACAAGATACATAGCAAGCAGCTTCAAAGCATGCAACACAGCTCTTATTCCTGACTGCCTTTATAGTAAATGCAGTGTAGCCAAATCTGACATTACCAAAAGCATGCCTTGGCAGGACTATTCATACAACATATAAGCTATATAAATATAGCTTATTAAGTAAGCAGTATATTTGTTTTTTGATTAGTACAAAAAATAATGTTATTATTTTCTAAAAAGGTCAATATGACTATATTTTACAAGGGTGTTATAATAGATAGTACATTCCTGTGGAAAAGCAGGGTTTTTTTCAAGAATTATCTACTTTGTTGCCATAGCTTCTTCATAGAAGAAAGAGGTACATCTTGATCTGACAGGACTAGATGTACAGTTCTGAATGCTAAGGAGCAGTTTCTGTTTATTCTTCTTTGATTAAAAACAATATGCTCCATTCCAGCTTAATGAGTTCAGAATAGTATTTTATTGCAGCTTTAAGTGCATATGAATTATCTAAATTCAACTGGTAAAAAGGGAAGTGTGAAGCAATCTTTGGAAGTAGAGTTAAAAAAGTACTGTATAAGCTTTCCTTGGAAGTCTAGTTTGAATACTCCTGTATTGCTCCACTGGTTGTTGATACTTGGAACTTTTAGCAGCAGAAACTGACCTTTGTACAGAATTGTACAAATGATATGACCTCAATACATGTTTTCTCAGGCCTGGAATAAGTATTCAAGCCTGCTTTCATGTGTGACCTGTAGCAAGATTTGAATTTATGTCTCCATATTTAGGTGGCTAAAGCGTGATCTAGTGCTTTATTAAATTATTTTATAATGCATTCATTCACTCATGTTCAGTGAATATGGCCAAATGCATGCCAAGCTTTCACGCTTGTTCACGTGAAAGAGTTCATTCTATGTACCCTTCGAAAACTCCTTTTTAAAATGTATTTCTGTGTAATTAGTCTATATTGGGCTTTCCTCTTTTTTCCTTAGAGACAGGGCAGGAGCAGCAACCAGTCAGATTACAGAAGATATCTTGTCATCCTCTCTGCAGCCCAGCATCACTGCAGTCACTCAGTTCCCATTTTGTCTGCGTCACATGACGTGGTGCTTCTTTGAGGAAAAAGGGTATTAGGGTTTCCCTTGGAAAAAAATGTGATTTTTGAAAGATTTAGGAATTCGAGTATTTTGAACTTTTTTCATCACTTCAGGTCCATGTCTGCTTGGACAGGAAAGAAACTGGACAAGGAAAAGAAAAGAAAAGGTAGCTGTGCCAATTCTCCTGAAGCAGACCCTGTCTTTACCAAAGCAAAGTCTGTGAGATCTGACAGATCCAACTTCTTCAGAAGGTCAGGGGATCAATACTCCAGCACCAGATCAGAGACCTCCTACACCAGGAGGAGGGCTAGGCAGTCTTCAGAGCTTACAAGGGTTAGTTCTGTCTCTGCTTCCCTCTGCCAAGAGGAAAAGAGGTCAGACGAATGGAAGTACAGGCATGGCTCTAGACCTCATGCTTCTGAGCAACAGATAATGGGGTCGGAGGAGGGCTCAGATTCTCAGGCAGGACAGCCATCCCCTTTCCAGCAACCCCCCAGCTGCAACTCAATTGGTGGCTTACTGGCAAGGCAACATTCTTCTCTCCAGCACTGGTACAGCCAGACCCCAGACCGCAGCTCAGATTCAGAAGACACTGAGAGCTCCTGCCACAGGAAGGCAAGACCTTCTACTCACTTCTCCGAATCTGAGAAGAATTCACTAATGAAATCTGTAATTTTGCCTGAGCTGGCCACTGTCTTAAAGGATGCTTTGACAGCAGCCAGACAAAGCATAACATCTGTGGCACAGGCTAGGTCCCATTCAGTAAAGCATCCCAGGGTACCAGTTGCAGAGGTTCCACTGGTTCCTTTAGAAGCATCTGGGAGCAGTTCCCAGATTTCTGAGTCTGATCATATGGACTGCTTAAAAAATGAAACAGCTTCTGGGAAGGAGAAACCTGAGACTGATAAGGCCTTGGAGGTTGAATCAGCCTCTGAAGATGGGGAGGTGGCCTCTGAATCCCCTGCAGAAGATCTAGAAGGACCAGATCCTCTGCGTAATTTTGACATGAAGAATCAGAATTACCTGTTTGAACACATAAAGAGGGTGCTAATGCTAAAATCTTCCAAATCTGAATGTGCTTCAGAAGAGCTCCTTATCCCCTCTGAAGAAGGCAAGGTAGATAATACACTTCCTATCCATCCAGCTGTGGAAGATCTTGTCTGCAGGATTTGGGGAAATCCTGAAGCCAAGCATGAAGTCCCACCAGTCCTGCGTAAGCTCTATCCTTTTCCAGTGGATAAAGCTGCTTTGTGGGGGACCTTGCCTGAGGTAGACAGATCATTGGTTACTGGTTATTCTGTACTTTCAGTACCTGGTAATACAGACGCTCTCCCTAAAGATCCTACTGACAGAAAGATTGAGGAAGCAATTAAAAGATCTTTTAAACTAGTTGCAGCCCAGCTTGGAGTATCTATCTACTGCACTTACGCTTCTAAAGCTTTACTAATATGGCTAGAGGAAGGACGAGCCAGATTCAAAAAGAAATGGGTCCCATCTGGTGCCATGCAGAGGAAACGCAGGCTGTGTAAAATTGCAGCTAATTTTATCCATGATGCAGCTGAGGATTCTCTTAGACTCACTGTTAAAAATGTGGCATGCCTCACTGTAGCCTGGAGAGCTCTATGGCTGCGTCCTTGGAGCTCATCGCTAGATCTGAAATGTAAACTGCTCTCTTTACCATACACAGGGGGAAAGCTGTTCGGTGAATCCTTAGTCCAGATCATGAAGGATTTCTCAGAACACAAACACTCCTTACGTCAGATGAAAAAAAAGAGCTCTGTTGGAAGTTCTTCCTGTTCTACTCACAAGTGTCTGAGCTCCTTGCGTTCTCCACCAAAGTTCAAAGGAGGGAAGGGAAAGTATAAGGTCTCACAATCACTTCATGCCAAGTATGAAAAGACATCTCACTTTCAGAGAGATATCAGACCATCAAGAGGAACTTTCTAAGAACACAGACTTGCTTCCTAGTTTCTCAGGAACTGAGAAGAGTGAAAGACAAGGAAATGTTTCAATATTTCTGGACAAATAAACCTGGCCCTAAGAAAATTAGTTGTTTCAAAGTAAGATTTAAATTAGGAAGTTACTTAAATCTTAATGACTAATTAAGATATTCTAGAGAAATCATAGCTTTAGGGGAGGCATAATATAGTTTTAGGGGAGGTTTTTTTCACTCTAGGTTTCCTAGTGGTCTTGGAAATGGTTTGGATTTTTTTGAAGTTTTGCACTCCTCAACCTCAAGAGAATACTTTCTGTGTGAGTTGGCTGGTCTGCAGGACAACATCAGATTTTTCTGCCGTATTGATCTAGTGAAGGAAATAATACTTTAGGAAATTCAGGTGTTTCAGGAACTATGGAATGATTGTGGATGCTATATTCCTGTCACTGGATGGATTCCTTCATTTTTACTTAATAGGGGAAAACAGTGTCTCTGTAGCAATCTGCACTGCATTCTCAGAATTTTTCTGAGTTGTAGAAGACTGAGACAGTAAATTGTGGGCAGTTATTGTCTACACCAAGAACATTCAAGAAACAGAATAAGTACCACAGATCTGTGTTGAGGTCAGTGTAGGTGTATAAATCAGCCTAAATTTTCCTCCTGGTCCATAAATTGAGGGAAATTAAGAAGTTTTGACAGCTACTTACCTGTGGATTCATGGGTAGGAAGACTGGAAGCAAGCAACTAGAAGGGAAGGATGAAAGTCCAGTGGTCTGCAGAATGTTCAGGAAGATCAAACAGGACTAGGCAATGACAGTGAAAGGATTGCTAGTGTGATAACACAGGATATTTGCACATTTTGGTGAATTGTTTTGCCTCTTCAATATTTTGACACACAGTATTTTTCCTAGAAATCCTAGGATATGCTGTGAGACACTGTGGCGGAGAGTTCTGGGATTGCTAGAAAATATATTACTCTTCCTTCTTGTTCTGAGTTTATTAACAATGAAAATAAAGTTTGTAACTACAACTGTGGGGGTTTTTCTCTTGTAGTTACTTAACTTGCAACTTAGGTGTGTTTCCACAGGGACGTAGCTATGATTTGTGCCTCAGGACTGTGATTCTAAGTTTGGTCCCATCCAGAACAAGGGATTATCTCAATGAACTGCCTGAAGAATTGAACAATCCAATTGGATTTGGCAGTGGTCGTACTGTATTCTAATTTACGCACATGGACTTTGACAGTTCTTGTTTTCATTCTTGAATACTTATGTGATTAACAATTTTTTCAACACATTGCTTTTTAAAGCCAGAGCTTCATCACCCAGTTTTTCCAGCTTCTGCCAGGATTGAAGATCGAGTATTACAGAGATGTTAATGAAAAACTACTCAGAGGAGTAATATAGGTGTGCTTAAGTCTCAGCTAAATAAGAAATAGTAAAATGGTTTGAAGTATGGATTGACTCTAATAATATTGGGACTCACAGTCCTCCTTAGGAGTGTTAGCAGAAGCCTGTTAGGTATAGGCACAGATTCCCTTGGAATTTGCAGGCAAGCCATAAGGTATGGAAGGTACTTCTGTGGCTTTACCTGATTGCTTTTACTTAAACATTTCTGGGCTATTGACCTGAGGTCACAGAAACAGGAATTTACTGCAAACAGTTTTAATCTTCTGCATCCACTTTCTGTGTCTCATAGCCCAAAATGCTTTACCCACTCTATTTCATGTTGCCTTCCACCTGACAGTTGTGCTGTAAGGAAAATCAGTAATATTGCTAACGATATATTGAGTCTTTTTGCATGTCTATGAATGTGGCAAAGTTTAGTTGGGAACTAGTTGCCTGCTGGACTGCAGAGGCATCGTAAAAGTGTCTCCCCATTCTGACTGGTTGCTGCATGTACCCATATCTAAGGAAGAAAAGTTGAAAGAAGAAAGGAGCTTTCAAGGTACATATTTCTTTCAATAACTGATAAGCTTGTGAAATGGAATTACTTTTTTTAAACAAGTAAATTTGTACTTTGCACTTATGTTATTTTTACCTTCATAGTTCTTATAACTCTTAATAATTAGCTTCAAGTTTGATATATGTTTTGTTAAACTAAGAAGAAAAAGAAACATATTCATACAATATCAATCAATAATGATTAAGATTTAAATCATGCTTTCAGAGTATGCTTTAATATTAAGCACTTTTCTTGCTGAAGTGTATGTGGTGCGTAAAAGTGCTTACCAAAATGATTGGTACATATGAGTCTTTGAGAAATTTTCATCCTTAAAAAGGTACTAGTATGGAATTTATTTATACAGCAAAAAATAATAAAAGTATTACTACACTTAACTTCCATGGCTCTAAATAAAGAATTTGTACCCATTCTCACCTCATGTTTGGTTCCCTTCCAGTATTGTTTTCTGACTATTAATTATATAATTATATGCAGTACACAAACTACACTTTCAAAAACTTCTTCAATTTCCCACTGTAATTTTAGTCAACCCAATTTGCACTTTATTTTTTAATATCAGAGTATTATAGGTACACTAGGTACAAAATAAAAGTCGGCAAACAAAATCACAAACAGAAACCGAAAGAAACCATGATTTATCCTGATTGCATTTTGGAATAGTTTTATGAACAATTGTAAGCAATGCTGGCAAACCTTGGGGGTACAGTATTAAAATTTATGGCTTAATCATGTTTTGGCAATATAATATTATATATTCTACACCCTAAAGTGTTCTATAACTCTTCCTTATGTAATTCAGCAGGTTTTGCAATTTGCTTCTTGGCAACAAACAGATAATACATTCATCACCAGAGCACAGAGCCCCTCCTCTGTTTTGAATCCCTAGGGTAGCAAAAGTGTTGTCCAAATCATTGATGTGTTCACTTTTTCTCCTTTTCCTATTTGCTTGGTGTTTTTGTCTTTCTTCCTCAATTTCTTTCTCTTCCACTCAAAAAACTGTTTTCATCTAAGAGTCATAATCCAGTTTGATACAGAAAAAGCAGTACCATGGCATATGTTTTCTTTTCTGAACCAGGAGCATAAAGCATCTTGGACAATCCCACTTGTTTTTCCACTGCCAGAGTCCTGGCAGAACCTCTCTATAGAGCAAGAATTAAAGGAATCCCCAGGTTCATTTGATTTGATTTGATTTTTGTATCTGCTGTGACTGTGCTCTCACACCAGTGCCTACCTCTGTGCAGATATACTCCTGGGTAAATCTGCAGTTTTGTTTGGTTTTAATTATAGAGATAGTAGAATTCACATCCCGACTAAAATGTAGAAAAATCTTATATACAATGTAACTGTGTAATTATTTCTTCATTGTCTTATACTTAAACTTCGCAAAAATATAAATAAGAAAACCATAAGAGCAACAGGTCTCATACTCAGATTTTTCTAAATTGTGAAGGCAAATCAAGCTTTTCATTGGATTAAACACAAAAAATGTTGATATCTTTAATACAGTAGTAGTGTAATATTTTTTTATTTATAGTCCAACCTGGTGAATTACACTGGTTACAGTCATATTTCAGAATATTTGTACAGAGATTCATGACCAATTGGAATATGATACAATTGTAATTTTAATTTATTTTCATTTCTGTGTATTATGGTGTGAGGAATTATGAAGTTGTTCACCTGAAATTAAACAACAAACCATATATGCCAGTGTTCTTTCCTTAACAGTCCTACCCAGAAAGCAGATCTTCCCTGGGAGTAGGACTGGTTACAATTGCAAAGGGAGGCCCTGGCCTTCATTTGACTCATACCACCTGTTTTAATGACTATTAATACCTTCTGATGGGGGCACTGGAGAAACTACATTGTGTATTAGTATTAAATACTTGATTCCATCTTCAACTTTGTAAATACATGGCCCTTCCAAAGTGAACTTTCTTCAGTAATGCCTCTGTAATCTGCTTGTGTTCACAGTGGTATAAACACTTTCACTTTGCTGATGGTTTCTTGAAATCTTGGAGTAGTCTTTTAAAGGTTATTGGCCTGTTTGTTTGCAGCACCAGTGAGCACAGATCAATGACAGACATTTATCCTAGTGCCTTGTACACAGTAATAAGTAAAACATCAAGCCTGACACAGTCACATTCTGAGGTTTTGCTTTTGTGTGCTTTGAGCATGAAGATTTTCATACATGTAAATAACACCTAACACCTTTTATTCTGGTTTATATGCAGAATGATAAAATCTCTGGTATGCTCTTTCTGTATACTTACCTCTAATATGCATATTAGAGGTGGCCTTCTTTTAGAATTTAGTAACTTAATGTTTTGAAAAACAAAAAAAAAAGGTGATGAGATGAGGAGAAACAGTGTGATAGAAAATGGGTGTAATGGTTTTCCAGCAATAGTTTCTCAACAGGGCTTTTGTTGGCTAACTGTATGATCTGTGTGGCCTTGTACATCCTATGTAATACATATACATATATATATATATATGGTTTCTCTGGGTGTTCAAAGGCATTAATTAGGAAAAAAATGCAATATTTGAAGATCTAAGACATGAGGTTTTAAGAATAAGAAGGTTAAAATAATTTGCTGAGTATATATTCAGCCTAGCATTCTAGAAATTGTAAAATGTAATTTTGTTTCTTTAATATTTTATATGTTTTTCTTTATATTTCCCATAATACAAAAAAAAAGTATCTGTGAATCTTGATGAAAACCCCAAACTACTCCCTCTTTTTGTACCCTATATGCAAATCAAGTCACATGTTCTGTTTAAGACAAGGTAAATAATTGCACCCAAAAGTGCAGCTGGCAATAGTGGGTTTCAAATCAAGATGCTTTGGAGCTGCTGCTGAAATCTTCATCTTGAAACTGAAGTGCAGTGTAAAGGATTCTGAAAAGAGCCCAACTATATCTATTTCATGCAATACAAGCCTACCACAGCTGCAAATTTATTTGAGAATGCTGATGGTGCTGCAGCTTTTCCACTGACAAAGGAAAGACCACAGTACTTTGCTACAGAGATCTCTTCTACTGGCCTTTCTTTCATTTCTTTTTTCTGTTGTCCTCCAAATCACCATCATCATTGTCAGAACATTATCAGTCAGGGAGTAGGGTAGGGAGATGGATCTGATAAGAAATGACAAAGAATAAGCATGCTCTCAACTCCTCAATTCTAACTGCTGTAAGCTGAATTGTTGCTTTTCCTGTAATACAGTAAATATTGTAGCAATTTTAAGAGCAACTTATTATTGGTAAAATACTGATCACTATCAGGATATGGACTTTGCTTTTCTTCTTAGGCTATTTTCATTTGTTTCTTCTGCACCCTTTTAATGGAATATGTAGGTCTCTTGAAAGGTAAGGCTGAAAATTGCAAGTCTGGACTGCATTATGTAACAAATTATTTGAAATGCAGCACTTTTATTTTCTTTATACTAGTAAAGAAAATCAGTATATTTCATTTAACCAAATTCATTCTTCATTCATTTTCAAGGAGTCAAAAAAGTTAAGAAGTTTAACAGACTAACTTCACGGCACATCATAAGCTTGTTACTTTGGAGAACAAACAAATTATTTTTTTATAACTTTACAACCCACTTCTTAATGCTTGCAGTTGCATCTACATGGCTTCCAAGCCAAGGGCACAGGTCTTACCACTGAAAATTCATGCACGATGGGAAAAAACCACACCAAAAACACAACTCCCCCTCCCTCCACTGAAGACATTCTCTATTTAAACCATTCTTACACCATGTTTTCATGTGAACTGCATCATATTGATTTGTCTCTACAATGTGATGTGGGTTTACTAAAGGATTATAGGGCTGCACACATGCTTTCCATAAACTCTGCATGCATGGCTGATTTTGTCTTAGTAAAATAGTACATCAGTTAATCCCATGTTTGTTTGTTTGTGTCTCCAGCGATGCAGAGGACCATAAACCTCTAAAAAAAGGAAGCCGGACACCTTCAGACAGAACTGTGAAAAAAGAAGACAGTGATGATAGTTTAGTTGACTATGGAGAAGGTGTAAATGGTCAGTTCAATGAGGATGGCTCCTTTATTGGACAATATAGTGGTAAAAAAGAGAAAGAACCTGCAGAAGGAAATGAAAGCTCTGAGGCTCCTTCTCCTGTAAATGCCATGAATTCATTTGTGTAACCACAGAACTCGATCCCCTCGTATCTTCAGTTTGCTTAAAGCACTTGTGCATCCTCCTTCTCATACTATGAACACACAGGTAATGGAGCTCCTCACCACCAGATGTTAATGCTATGAGAATATGCAGGTTAATATCAGTACACAGCATAATGACACCGTAAGTGGTATGTTACTATGAATCAAAATAGAAAATTCAAATTTTATTCAAAACTTGGCTATTTTTACTTTTTTTTTTTTTAAAGGAACTGACACAAACAGTAACATCAACTTGTAATTTTGTTTCCTGTTGAGAATACAATATAATGCATGGAAAAAAAACCCCTACACAACTCACAGGTAATCTTGTGTACACTATAAAAACATGGTTTGACAATTTGTTATGCAGTCCTCAGCTGAATCCCTGGATATGAATTCCTTTCTCATTGTCAGAGTGTTATAGTAGTATTATATAGAACTTCAATGTCTTTGTGGACATTGTTGTGAAACTGGTGACTTAATGTCTAGCTATCATATGTCTTTTTGCAAGACAGTTAGGAACAGTATGTACAGTATATAATTGCTAAATGATTTAAGTATGACACTTGCATTTGCTGAAGCTTAATGAGACCCTATTATCTGCTCTTTGCTCCTATTACTTTATAACCTTTTTAATCTACCAAGTATTACAGCAGTACAGTATTCTATTTTTACATCAAAACACATTGAATTGATTTTAGGGCATAAAAATATGCATTGCAATGCATTTTGGAATTTGTACAGTCACTGAAAGAAAAACTTTAAAAATGAGGGAAAATATTCTGCAAAACACAGGGCAAAGTACATTCAGTGCCTTTATACAATATGCATTCCATAATGCGCTGTACTACTAAATCAGTTGGTGCAGTAAACTGTGATTAGCAGACTACTGTCATTGCCAAATAAAGGAAAAATGTGAAGAAAAAGAAGTGTTATGAAACTGTTGTGCTAAAAATGGAAAGTTTAAAATATTTTAAATTACATAAAGAAGAGTATGATTTTTTTCCCTTCAAAGAAAGCTTTCTACGCAGTTACAGCACAACATGTTTTCATGGCCTTAGAATACTTAAAACAGAAATGAAAATAAACAAACAAAAATCCCAAACCACAACCAGAATTAAATTATTTACTAACACAGCAAGGTACAAGCTCTGGTAAAATAAATCATTAAAAACCCAAACCAGCTGACTCCATTGGTGAGAGCGCATTTCTCTCTGTGTCCCAGTCTGATCAGTGTGGCAGCTTTGTAATTATCTCCAGCCTGAAGCAGTGTGGGGGTTACTGCTCGGAACCACAGCATTCCATCTGACAAGTGCTAATAGGGTTTATTGGTAAAGGATTACCCTTATCGGTTAAAAAATTATTTTCTCGCATACGATATCAATCAAATGTTTACCTCCAAATATAAATTTTTATAACAACCTATGGTTGAAGGAATGCTCAGTTTCATTTGCCAATAAATTGGTTTTTCATAACTTGCATCAAGTTTAATTTTAAGTAAGCTTTTTATATGTAGATATTTTGTTGAATTTGTAAATACACTTAAAGCGTAGATGCTATATGCTTCTAGGTGTTACAGACAAATAAACCAAGAAAGCTTATGTTGTACTGTGTAAGAAGTACTATAGCCAATGGTGTGCATGGTATTTTAAAGCATCTACTTCATTTTTTTTGTTTGTTTTTGCTGTGAGAACAAAATAGTGATCTGCTCATTTACTACAGTTTCCAACTAAACCATTCAGAGCTTTTGCCAGTGCACTACATTAGCCCATAGGACACCTTGCAGCTTTCATGTACATATTGTAGGTAAAGCACAACTGAAGTAATCCCAAATGTAACCCAGCTGTAATAAGCTTCTTTCGCACCTTTGAGCTTTCCATTGGTCAGTTTTTTTAATGGGAACTGAAACACGAAATGAATTATATGAACATTGATTACAAAGCACAAAGAGAACATTTCTTAACAGGATTTGCCAATGGTTTTGGTAAAAATGAAATATTATTTTACTCTTATTTAATTGTAGATGCTGAATTATCTGTGCATGTGGGGGTAAACATACAGGCTCACTTCTGTAATAGTGCAACAGATTTTGTATTAAAAATAAATGTGGTTTTAAAATTTCACTGTTTGTTCTGTTTACACTAGCAGTAAAAATCACATCGGATTCATCCTGTAATTAAGAATTCAAAGTGGAAAAAAAGCATGAAAGAACTCTGACAGTTGTTCCCATGATGTTATAGAGCTTCCATTACTGCCATCGAATTATTTACAGAAAGTTACATACCTTCACATGCTACCATTTGAAAAAATGGTAAATTTGACCATTTCCCACTGAAATCTACTATTTGCATTTTACTTCCATGGATGTTTTTATTATTTATTTAGTCATATTACTGCAAAGAAAAGAACTGAAATAGTCATGTTCCATACGTGTAAGAGTGAATAGGAGAAAGTAAGTATGTTTATTTGAAATTAAGAGCCCTCATATAGGATCCCAAATAAGGATTTTGTGTCCTAAAGGAATTGTCTGACATATAAATTTATGGCTATCTGTTTTTAAATGGTATATGAAGTGAGGAATTTTTAGATATCATCTTTTACAGTACACAAAATCCATTGCAATGCTCTTTTCATATCTTGTCTATTCTATATATGAATGGAAACAGACTGGGCAGGAGGGCAGCTGTTCTGCATAGAAGACTGCAGGAGAGCCATGGATTCCAAGAGATGCAGGTGCTTCAGGAGATGTATCCAAAAGTTGATGTGTGGGCATGATGCTTGAAAGAGGGATCTTATCACTGAATCAGAAGCCATTCTGTCAGCCTTTCCATATGTAATTGGAAATTCTTGAATATTTCAGCTGCTGTTATCTGCAGAGACTCAGCTCTGGCACTTCTATCTTCAAATATCTTCACATTATCTTCAGATACTGTCTGTCTTGGTTTTTGTACAGGTATCTGTTGATTTTTGCAACAATGTAAATTGTCTGGGAGATATGAAATAAGCTGTTTCTGTTTCAATTAAAGAATATTTCCTGAAAAGAGAGGTCTGAGTTCCCTAGGCTTAGTTGGGAAGAGGGATTTCATACAGTAACAATTTTTGGAGATGCATACGTTATTTGTGCATGTTCCCCAAAGTGTACTAATACGTATAGTTGCTACATTTTCATTTTACTGATATAATTTTGCTTTTGATTTTATTCTCACTGAAGTGATTGTATAAATCCTGAGGGAATTAAAGAGGCTACCCCAATGGTAATTTTTCTTGTAATCTATTCTCACATTGTTCCTAGGAAAATACAATTTTCTCATGGTTCCATGTAGCAGAAGCAAAGTGGCAAAAAAAGAAAAAAGTAGCAGAAGCAGAGTGGAAATTCTTTTTTCATGATGTCTGGTCTAGTTTAAAACAGAAACCCTAGGAATTATATATGAAGAAATACTACCATATGGAAGTGTCTTCTTTTCTAAAAAAAAAACAAAAACCAAAACTGTGGAGAAATTCAGAAAGAAAATGAGATTCCAATAATTTCTGAAAAGCAATTGTCCTTTCCTGTGTTTCTGTCACAGTCTTTCTGTTTTCCCCCTTCATCTACCTTTGAAAAGAACATTTCAGAGAGTTGGCAAAAATAGCAACTGGTTTTATGGGAAGATGGAAATAACTGAATGTGCTACTTGTAGGAATCTACCCCTAAATGATGCCCCTAGAGTGAAAATAAATACAACAGGCAATCATGTTTTAATCTCTGGATTTCATCTGAATGAAGGGATCTCTGGCTGCTCTTTGTACATGAGAAGTGGAAACTTTAGACCAAACTGTCAAGATAAATACATGTCAGCAGGACTATGACAGACAGTAGATGTGATCCGTTGTGACGGTAAGCAAGGAGAAAAACGGTGATCCCAGTGTTCTCATAAATTTTGGCAGCAAAAATATACACCAGGTTCCTTACTGTGCTTACATGTAAATGAGCTGGTAAAAAAAATTGTGATCATGTTCAATACCTGAAGGATGGATTCTTCATTTGGGGTTGAAGAAGTTTGCCCTGTTGTGAATTTGGCAGCACTGGCTTTGTCCCTCTGGGAAAGCTACACAGGATAAATTGGAAGCCAGCTGGCAAGTAATAGGTTTGCACATGTTTAAACTGGAGAGTGGCAGGGCAGGAGACAGCTCCTGTCACCTGGACCCAGCCAGCCTTTTGACCTGTTTAATCTTGCCCTAAAGTACTCAACTAAAATAAAGAAGTTTAGAAGGTAGTATGGTTTCCCTGCCAGCTGAAAAAAACCCCATGGCATCATGTCAGAAATCTAAGCCAGTGCTTAGATTTAATTCTGCATGGCTTTCTATCACATTTTGGATATGAGTGATGAGGAGGAAACATACCTGGTCCATGCTGTACAAATATGGTTTTCAGACCTGAGCTTTCAAACAGGGAAAGTGATGCCAAACTTTTTAAAAATTACCAGGTCTTGTGCTACATTGAGGAATGAACTACATTTACTTTTGACAGTAAACTGTACTTGATATGTATCTTCCAGAGAGTTCTTCTGTATTTCCCATGTCCAAAGACTTCAGAGGAGGGATGCTTTGGCTTTGAAACCCAACATCTTACCTGAGAGAGGATAGCAGCCCACTCCTCTGCCCTGTGTTTGCAAAGATCTAAAGGACTTCAAGACTTCACAGGGCTAAGGGAACAAATTAAGTTTTCTAAATGGCAGTGTTCAGGATATAGTTCAGGTAGATGTTCTGCAATGTATGAACTGTAGCAATGCTGGCATGAAAAGTTTGCCTGTCTGATGTGGCAAGAAGGGGTAGTGAAAATGAAACTATTGAGACAGAGAAATGCAAGTACAAAAGTATAATATCTGAGGTTTCTTGGAAAGATTTGAGAAACAGCCAGTAGGGTAGCTGGCCTGAAGAGCAAAAAGAGAAAACCAGACAAATGGCAGAGGCAGCAGGAGACCTTGCTACTGTGGAGCAGCACAGCCTGCTGGGTGCAGGCCACACTATCTGTTGGTGACAAACAGCGTAAAATACAACATCATTCTCCTTCCAGATCTTTTTTTAAAAATTATTATTTATTTAGTTATTGTTCCAAGAGACTTAGAAAGACTTAGCAATCTTAAAAATGTCTGTCAAACAACTGAAAATTGCTAGGGAGTTTGTAGATTTGGCATAGGGGAAATACTAACCAGCTGGACAATCAAACACACAAAGCAGTTGCTTTAATTTCTTTACTTTTTTAAGTAAGCTGAAACTATCTCCTGGAAAACACCTGCTTTCTGCAGGTATAGGACAAGGCAATCTGAAAAGATCCTTTTCCCTTTTCCTAGGAATTTGATTAGTGCTGTTCTAGTAATATGAGGAAAGTGGGCATTTTCCAAGCTGTTGAGATAAGGAAGATACAAGGGGGCCATACAAACTGGTAGATGAAGAACCTACACCATGAGGACTCCAAACACGGAAAATCAAAGTTAACGTTTTTGAAGAGATTCTTCAAGAATAAAACTGAAGAGAGGAAAAAATAAAAAGACAGCTAATTGCAACAGTTTCTGGACAAGTCAGAGTACAGATTAATGTAAAAGAACGCTGACATGGGCAGGAATAGTTTGATTTCCAGTAAGGAGAAGGAAAAAGGCCTTTGCTAGGCTATCTGATAGCATGTAGGTACAAATACCACATGAAGAAGCGCAAGAAAACTGGTTACCCTGCCTATAAGTGAGTACTACAGCTTTAATCTTCTAGTAGTACACAACCATAATTTTTTGGTATATTTATATAACTTGAGTAATTAGCCAGCAAGAACTTCTATTTAGTTAAGATTGTTTTTCCTTCCTGTCCTTTTCACTACAGGTGCTGGATTCCAAAGTTTTGCTTTAAGAAGGAAACAGTCTGTGCTTTTCTACTACAATTAGGCAATGACCATAAACTTTATCAAAAGCAAAACTCATATATATTTTTTCTAAAACAAGTTGATTTTTCTTTTTTATAATGAGAGGCAGACAAGTCTTCAATCGCTAGCATTTACAATTGGCCACTAGAGGGAAGTTACAATTGTTGGTTAGCAGAAGCCCAAAGCATCTGAAGTTCACATCCCATGTTAATGGATATAGAGTGTGTGGTGTGTGTGTGTGTGTGTGTGTGTAAATGTGAGTACGTGTATATCTATATATATAAAGGCACTATAAAATAGTGGTTAAAAAGAATAGGAAACAGGTTCATAATTCATTTGTTTGTGTAACACATTAATTCTGTTTGTCTATGTAACAATGACCTTATTCTAATTCAAACATTTGTTATCAGGATTGTAAACTGCAGGGACATTTGGAGCAGAATTGCTGTTTGAAAAGTAAACTGGCAAGAACTATGGGACAGGGATGCTTAGTTCGAAATTCAGCAGGTAGCCCCGTCCCAAAGGTTTTTTATAGGCTGAATAGAAGCCAGATGAACGTCTTGCTAGGCTGTCAGTTCCCAGATGTGTCTGTTGGTATGTGTGCCTGGCAGCTGTAAAATAAGAAAGATTTTAAAAATGGTGTTGACCTGGTTGGTGTGTAGCCAACTAGCTCAGCTTTTGCAATTCATAAGAAGCCTACACTGCCCCAAATGGGTTCGGAGAAGGTGCTGCCTGGTGCTGCTGAACTTGTGCAACTGGAAGGGACAGGTTTCTATAAGAAGTCAATGAGTGCAGCCTGGCTGGGCAATTTGTAGGTCAGCAGTTCATCTTACTGATGTACCATACTTGATCTGTTTTTGAATTTGTCGGGATTGCCCTTAATCTGTGTGTCAAAGAAGAAGAGCTTAAGGTCTTGACGCACAAAGATGGGAACATCTCGTCAGGCAGCAGATTGCTCCCTGGCGGGAGCAGGGCTCAGCACGGCGCCTGCTCCGCGCCCCCGGCTCTGACAGTCTTTAGGCCGCTCCTGTTAGAGCGTGTCCGGGACTGTGACCACCATTAAGTGTTTTCATCAGGATGGGTAACACACGGCACGTTTTCAGTGTCGCAGCCCCGGGAGTCCTGCTGCTCTGAAATGAGATAAAGAAATGCTGAATTGATGCACGTTGTCAGACAGCATCATCTTCAGAGGGACTCTGCCTGCGGGAACCAGCTCAGCACGTCAGGGCCCATTCATGTGAGGAGGACAGAAGCTCTGCCCTTTGGGATTGGCATCACATCATCCTGGTGGTGGCAGTGAGGGGTGGAAGGGGGAAGCATCTGCAGGGTGTGCTCAGCTTTGTAGCTGGAGACTTGTTGCAGGGTTCGAGGCAGTAAAATAAAATAAGAAAGCCTGAGGTGTTAAGAAAATAACAGAAGCTTTCAAACACTACCATAGAAAAATCATTGTATATCAGCATCATACCAAACAAATAGGTGCATGCTGCTTTAGAGATGGGAGTGCAGCCACAAGTTAATCATTAACAGTGAAGACAATCTAGCAAGTTTTTTCTTTTTAGTGGTGGTGAGAGCAGAGATGCTGAAAACTACAATGCAGGACAGATGTTTCAGATGGAGCAGGCAGTCTCCACCCTGCCAGAGCCACTGAAGCTGCTTTCATTTACACCAGCTGAGACTAGTGCTTGTGGCATTTTAGGCAGGTCTTCAGGCAGAGCTTTGAATATAATGAATATTTTTTAGTGAGTAACTGTCTAATAGAGTGTCAAGGTCTCTCCACTAATGACAGCAGCCTCAGCCTCCAGTGGGCATATCACAGCCACAGCCAGTTTATGTGTTGGAGATAGTTATCTGTCACAACTGTGATCTTTCCTTTCTAAATCACTTTTTTCATCCTGCAACTGAAAAACATTCCACTAAAAATTTTAAAAAAGCAAAACACTTTGATTATGTACCTAATTTTGGTGAGATTATTGCTCATCACTTGTTTACAAAGAACTTGTAATAATAAAAATAATGTAACAGGCCCATTGCAGAATCATAGCCCATGTTTTTATGAGACCTGCCCTTAGGGTACACATTTTAATTCTACACATAAAAGCTTGGAGAGAATCACTACAGTATTTTTTTTGCTTGTAGATAAAAGTTTCTATTTTAATGGCTGGAATTTGATGTTCCATGTCAAAAATAAGAAAAGAAACAGGATAAATTTCACTATCACACATAAGCTTTTCTGCAGGTTTAGTTCTGGTTTTGGTGGTGTCAGGCTTTTTCTTTTTTTTAATACATCTAGTAGGATAGGTTTCAAGAATGATTTACATCTATTCATTGCTGGATGATGAGGTTTTCAGTAAGATGTTCAGAGAAAGGTTATTGTATACCATAAGACTTTGTCTGTCTAAAATCTGATGTGACAATCAGCACAACCTAGTCCTGCATTTAGCAAGTCTTTCCCTGTAACTCAGATTTTAATGCCAAAGAAGCTTTCCATTTCAGATTTGAATTGATATAAAGATACACAAGATACTGAATTTGCAATGTTCAGCTACTTCAATGGCAAACTAAAAGCTAATGAATGAAACACGTGGATTGCTCTAGTTCAAGACAAATGAAAAACCAGTAAATTGTGGGAGGATTAGGGGGTTGATTTCTATTGAAGATAACCTAAAGTGAAGCATATAGGAGCAGAAATTATAGCCTTGCTAAAAGTCTTGCCATTGGTTTATGTCCTGGTCTCATATCAAAAGCTACAATTCCTGCACCCCACACACAGTCTTAAGGAGCTAGCTTTGTTCTGAGGCAGGGCTCTCACCAGGGCCAAATCCTACCACCATCCCAGAGAGGAAGAGTTATAGGGGAGAAAGGTCACTAAAGGAAGGCTAGTTCTTGAAGCACATTTGATTTTCCACTCCTTCAAAACGCTAAATTAACATCTCACACAGTAACCAGGCACACACTGGAAACAGTTCCTGCAAAAAGGGTGGCTGTAGCCACTTGGTTTAACTTTGTTTGAACAAATATTTTGCTATGTATTTTGAATTTAGCTTTTTAAAGATCTGACACATCTGGAGTTATTCATACAAAAAAAGAAAGTAATAGAGAGTAAAACAAGGCTTTGTGCACCTTTAATTCAGCCCAGCAAATACAAATAAACCAGTGCGTTACCACGTAGAAAATCAAAGACACGTGAAGATGCCCACTTCAGTTGGCAAGATCACCCCTTTTCCCTACACAGAAAAAAGAGACTTACACTGGCACAGAGATGAACATTTACCAAGGTTAGCAGAGACCAGCCTACCCAATGTCATGAGGCTCCTCATCATGGGAATGGCCCCAAGCCACTTTTGCACACTCAAAGAAAGCATGCAAAAAGCATTATTTCCAAAGAATAAGTTAATGTGTTTCCTTTGCCAGAATGTGAAGAGCCTGCTTGGTCAGAGAAAAAGGGGAAACCAGCATCACCCAGTGTCCAGATCTTTCTGAGCCAATGGGATGATGGTGCTAGCAGTCAAGCTACCACCACAACAAGCATCCACTAACCCTGCTGCAGGGCAAAAATGGAGACAGAGCAGGACTTGGAGCTGTGTGCATGAACCCCTCCTGAATTATTCTGCCTAGAATTACTGATCACAAGTGAACAGTGCTTATGCCAAAACAGGGTATTGTGGTTGCTGAGGAAGGGCATGCTTTGGTGCGGAGAGCCACGTGTCATTCTCGGGTTCTCTTTTGTCTTGCCATAGTGGTTGACTCCCAAGATAAGCTGTGACTTACATAAAATCAAGTGACTAGATAGTGTGATTTTCTGTTAATTCACATTGTTATGGGTAATAAGTGTTGATGCAGTAGCTGTGGATAAGACAGCCAAACTGAATACTGAAAATGAACCCCTGAATATACTGTTAATAGACCACCCATTAATGCTTCTTACTGACCTCGTAATAAACGGGATATTTTTACTGCATGTTACACTGTTGTGCTCTTACCTTGCATACTGGTCAACAGAACACTTGGAATTATTCTGTTAACTTTTGGCTTTTTAGTTCTCATAGGGACACTTGAGACCCATGTAAAGGAGCCAGAATTTAGACATCAGCATGGATTTCCTAAGCACATTAACTTTACAGTAGATCTTCACCTCCAAAAAATGAGAAATGAGTATACCTACCCACCCACACACATACACACATGCAATTTTGTTGTATGAAGCAAAAAAGCATTTGTTCTCACTGCATAAAACACTCAGAGAGTTTAATCCTGAGAGAGCTTGTGTCATGCAAAATGAGTATATTCCTGCGATGCTGCAGGTTGGTGGCTGTGAATCACAGTGCTGCTCAGGAGATCTGTAAGTCTCTCTGTGTTTCATTGCTCCTAACAGCAACAGGTAACAAACTAAAAATGCATCAGTGCAACTCTTCTAAAACTGAATGTCTTTGGGTTTAACCTCAGCTGGCAACTAAGTACCACACAGCTGCTCACTCCAAATGGTTTGCCTGGATAAATATGTTTGTTGAAAGGTTACTGTCCAGATTGAATAGCCCCAGGCATTCTGCTTCCATTTTGGCATGGGTCCATGCATCACCCTTGCAAGAAAGGTTGTCAACTTCATTAATCTATCCACTACTTTTTTTTTTTCACCTTCTAAGATACTAATAAGCTGAAAACATGGCTCACCTTGAAGTGATAGGCCAAATCATATTTGGGCTTAGATAAAATTGAAATATTTGCTGCTTAAAATAAATTGCACATAGCTGAGCTGCATGTGGCCAAGTGTTAGCAATATGATAACTAACAATTGCATCCCTACCTTTTCAACAGGTATGCTCAAATCACATTCAGCTTGTATATCCACTGGGTATATATACATATACCCAGCTATTTTCAGACATAATTTCTTAGAACATTCAAACAAGTGCTCCCCTTGTTCCTAAGGTTCAGTGTAGCTTTGGAATATGTTAGTTTGCATCATTCTGCATTAGAGCAAACTAAAGCTAAGCCCTAATGCAAACACACATTTGGAGTGTTGTTGACTCTGCACTAGCCTCAGTGGATTTGTCTCTAATGTTAATTAGAAGCACCCCTGGTCCAGGCTCAATTCTGGGCCCCCAACCAGCCCCACAGAACTGCTGTTAGCTCATTACCATGCTGTCTTGAAGGGTTCTACAAGTGCTCTGTAGGGTCTCAGAGGTGCCTGCTCCCAGCTGGCAATGGGTACAGCTCCCAAGCTGGGCAGAGTCTGTGCTGTGGCTCCCTTTGGTGCTGTCTCCACACATTCCACATGCCAAACAGGATGTACTACAGTCATTCTGCAGGAAGAATCGTGCAGATTCTGTACCACTACCACAGCTTTAGACTAGGGGAGAGGGAAGGAGGGTCAGGCTGAGCCTCAGTGGGGGCCAGTTCATCCCCTGCAAAGTGGGGTCTACTCAGAGTTGTCAAGACCAGGTCTGTGCTCCTTGGTCTTGTGGCTACCACCTCATCCTACATCTTCTTTAGTTTGAGGACATACACATAGCTGCACTTCTCTGATACTATGACAAATGTGCTACCCTGGAAAGGGAGATAAGGGGACAGAGGGAAGGGATCCTTCAACAATAATTAAATTCCATTGTTTGCTTGAGACACAAAAAATCATCACTATTAAAGATGTCTATTTAAAGTGTATTTTTCAAAAAATTTTGGTTTTTAAGGACATGAACTAACAGCAAAAATGAACAGGACAAAGTGCACAGATTAGAGCGTATATGTATATGTATATGTATATATACATGTATTGTATACATAGGGTGGCCAGTATAAATGATGTACGTGTACTCAATTTAAGGTACATTTCACATACACACTGATTCAAACATTAACATCCCAACAGAATTCAGGGGTAAGAGCCATAGAAGAGAGCATAGGAGGGGTGAGGATGGTGAGGAAATAAGTAAGCAACAGTGAATGAGTGAACAATAAAAAAAGGCAGAGATAAAACTGTAAGTGACCTAAGCAAGACTTTTCTGCCACAGATGTATTTACTTCTGCAGCTTTGAAAGAAATGAATCTACAAGATCTTCACATTGGTTTTCTATGAATAGACAAGAATAAATCCACCTAGAAAGACTTTATTACCACTAAGACATGAAGGAAGCATTAACCTTGAAGCAAAAAGCAAGAGATGAATGGCTGACTGTCCAAGCCTAAAAGGAAACTGCCTACCCATTGCTGCATGTACACTTGTGTGATGCTGTAACATGGGTTTTTGTTGGAGGGAAAAGAACAATTTTAGACCCAAGTAATAGCCATTCTACGAAACAGTAGTTAATAAGACATCCATGGAGAATTGAGTTGATTTAAATACTTTATTCTAAAGGGTATTCAGCAATCATGTTCTCACTAAATGGATAATCAAATAAGTCACACTCTCCACTTAGAAATGCAACTCACTGTTAATGGACCTAATATCTGGGTGCACAGTTTTTTCTCAGAATCCAGCCCCCTTTGGAGGCTCACACTGCACTAAAACCTCTGAACTGAGAAAACTATGCTTTGTGTTTTGGATAGTCAAATCACAAGTGGCAGACTACGTGCATATATGCTATTGATATTTAAAATTAGTAACTTCCTGTGGGTAATAAACTTAAGGGAGGGTAAATTGAAATTTATATGGTAGTGAAGTTAATGGAAAGAACAGATTTTCACTGTTCATTCCATATACTTTTCCAGTGCGTTCAGCTTGCAGTTGTGTTGCCCTGACCACCGTGTGCCCTTCTGGTACTGAAAGAGAGCAGAGATGCTCCTCAGTCCATGTCAAACTGCTCCCACTGAGTAGGACTGAACAGGCTGGAAACAGACCAAGGTCCAAGCCCCTTATGAAAATGAGAACCCGGGACTCTGTCAGAATTCAGGCAACTTGAAAAAGAGATCTTAACATAATTAAATAAGTCTCTTTTTACTTGTCTTATGTCTGATTTTCCTCCATGAGATCAGATCCATCACCAGAAGGAATCTGTTTTGGTTGTTATTATTTATGGTACAAAAGCACAGTGAGGCTTTTAGAGATCTCAATCTCTTAAGTGATTAAGTGATACTAAAAATGTGATTGGGCCCATTGTATCCAATTTAAGTTGCTTTAAAAAACAACTTAGCTTTTGACTTTAAATTCATCTTTATCCTCTCACAAGACACACTGATAAGATATTCCCCTGTTTTCCAAATTCTCTTAAAGAGCAGCCAACTGTAAGTCTCAGGCCCATGTCTTAAATCCTTCTGTTAAGAGTAAAAATGCACATTATGGACTGGGAGAGGAAATAGAGACACAGCAATACCCATGGGGCTTGCCACTATCCACTTACTTCTCTAGATGTTTATTTGGATCAGTCCCTCATAGCAGAAGGAACCAGCTTAATTTTTTTCTTCCCCAAGAACTGAAAGGGTGCTGCTTAAGGGACAGATTCTTATCAAAAATATACTCACCTCCAGCTAAAAGCAGCAGCTAAGGTACACAAATTTATTCAGTAATACTGTTTAGAGATCTCTGAGCAAGCAAACGTAATTGTCACTGCAAGAACTGTGTGAGGGCTGGTGGAGAAGGGGAATGATGGGGGTGGGGAGGAGCTTTTAGTGGTCAAGGGAAAGGCTCCTGCTTTCTTCTGCCACCATCCTCAGATCTCTTTTCCTTCCCCAGGCCCAGAAGAGCCCTGTTGTACCCATTGTATTCAATGTGAAAGCTGAAAGCTTTTTGAATACAAGTTCATTGCTGCAGTTTTACTGCCTAATCTCAGGGGAATTTAATTTTTTATCTTAGAAATGGGAGTGTCCCTTCAGTGTATTTTGAGGATACAGCCACAGTATTACCTTAGTGAAAGCTGGGTACAATACAGATTTGTCCTGTGATTGCTCATAAACTCTTGGCCCTAGACCTTCTTTGTACATCAATAAAGTTTGGGAATCTGTATATTAGACTTAAAAATGAACAGATGATTTAGCAGTTCAGGTTAGCAAACTAAAATGTTACAGTCTGGAAAATTAATGCAGGAAAACAGGAACAACAAATTCTGGGTAGTTTACATTTTGAATAGGGACAGAAATCATGAAACTTACAGGTTGTAAATCTTTATGGAGTCTGCTTGTAGGTGCAATTAATTATCAATCTGGAATCAGAAAACTCAAAATATGGGCAAGTTCATTAAAACAGGAGGATAAAAGGGGACTACACAAAAAACCCACTTGTCCTTAAATCACAGATTCTGTAGGAAATCAAATCTCTGCCCTTGAAGGAGGATATTTCAGTCTGTTAAATCCTGGCAAGGATGATTTGAATCCATCGTGTCAGAAGTATACTCCTGCTGGAAGAACTCCAGAAATGAGATTAGCAGTTGTTCAAGCAGGAAGCAATAAAAGCAATTCAGCCTCCTCTGGGGAAAGGTAATACCACAACAACATGATTTTCCTGGGATAATGCAGCATTAGGCTGGTGAATGAGTTGATGTCATTGATAAAAGGTAGACTGGAAACTGTGATTACTCTGGTGAAATAAGTTTCACTCTAAGAGAAAGGGCATAAATCATGATGTGTACCTGAAAAATAGTCTGACATTGTGCCCAAGAAGATAAAATGGCTACAAACACACATGGGTATCATACGAAAAACTTCAAGATTATATTGATGGCAACAATCCATCACCCAGCATTTTAGTTATCAAGTGTGAATGTCTAGATACCGTCCAAAATCCAAAGATGGACAAAAAATAATACTTCATGAAACTTTGAGTTTTGCCCACACAGCTGTAGAAAGAAAACCTCCAAACCCTGAGTCTTTGGTGCCCTTGGAGCCCAGTTCTGTTTTGAATTGGCATGGCAAAGAAGTGAGGTCCCACAGCCCTCTCCCATGGTGGGTCCATAGCTATCATTGGTGTGATTTCATAGTCGTGTACTGCGATGAATGGCTGTAGATGTGCAGGTCAGTACCCTAGCCTGCAGCTGGATGTGCCACTGAGAAAAGGTATTATTTCAAACAAATGCATGGCATCTTTTTTAATTATCATTTCTAAGAGAACACAGAACACAAGAAGAAGCTGAGCCAGTGGGACAGGAAGATAGAGACAAACTAAGAGTAAAAGCACTGATGGCAATTTGGCAGCCTGAGGAGTACTGGAGAGATGATAATGAATAGAAACTGTTTTTCCAGGCACTGAATACAGCTACTGTGATTCAGATTTGGAAGCTGTATAAAGGTCTGTAAAGAGTAGGAAAAAAAACAGACACCCCTGTTCTGAGCAGATCCTATGTAACCCCAGGGGTCAGAGCTTGGTGCTATGATAACACATCTGACTGCTTAACTGGAATGTTTTCATAGCTACATATAAAATGATTTCTGGGAAGACAGACCTGCAGCTGAAACATTTAGCATTTGTTTATGGGCTGTCTGGGTTCAGACCATGTCTCAGGGGCAAAGATGCTTCCTGTGGCTCTACCTTAAGTGAACATACCAGAGTAGATAGCTTCTACTCCATGACTGGCACTCTTTCTCTGCATTAGAAACTAAACAAATCTGGACTCTGCAGTGTCAAAGGAGCCCTTAAACGCTCTCACTGGTCCAAAATAGTCCCTTCCCAATTTCATGAGCTGTACATTACCAAATGCAGAAAATGTATGGGCTTCAAAGGACTTTATTTCTACTGTAACAAAGACAACTTTCCTTTTCCAAGAGACAAAGAGATGGACAGAGATTTGACAGAACTACTAATATTTGGAGAGAGAAAAAAATATGCGTGAGTCAGAGAAGTGCAGCTACTGTCTGGAGTTGTTACTCTGATTCAGACAAAGGAGAGACAAGATGAGACCCAAGTCTGAACAGAGAGAGGCATAAAAACTCACATAGGATGAGATACCAAGTAAATATATAATGGTTGATGTGTTGAAAGCAGAGAAACTGAGTTGCATGACACAGTATTTCTTCTTCCATAAATAATGAAAAATCTCTGTGCAGAGACGTTTCACAAGCAAGGAAAAATGTGGGCAGAGGAGCTTTCAGAGGCAGTCACAGACAGTGCGCTTGGCAGAAATGCAGAGGTGAGGATGGAAAGGGGAGCTACATGGAACAGGCTGAGAACCCTCTTTTGGAGACATTAGATACCAAAACAGTAAGTAGACATTCATATTTCCATTGCATACACACACAATGAAAATTATTTATAAGTTTATGTGATAAGATTGGATAAACCCCATTTATTTCTGAATGATTCACTTAATAGGAGTTTGTTCATTTTGCCAGTATGAAAATGGTTATGTAATTAAATGGGTGTATAAACTGAGTGGATATCATGGTCAAGCAGACATAACCTTTTGCAGGGAAATGCCATTGAACTTGCCCCATATAATTAACAACTGATCATCAGCTTGCTCAGGCCCTGCAGAGACGTGCTTTCATTAGCCTGAGCTGGCTATTGATAGCTTCCTGCATTTCCATCACCCCCTGGAGCACGAGGCAGCACTTCACACGTGTCTGTATTCAGGACTGGTTGGTCAGACATGGGGAAAGACTGCTAGGGGCCAGCTGGGATAATGATTTTTAACAGCTGAACTACAGAATCCAAGGCAATTATATAAAATTAATTCAGTTTGTAAATCCAATTAAAAATAAGTTTTAGCACCATGAAAAGCAAAGCTTTTTACTGTAATTAAAGACATATGCTTATGCTAATTATTTTTCTCACCAGAATGAAAAACAATGTTTGATGAGTATAGTTCTGTATTATCAGCAGTTTACAAATATCACAGAAATTGTGCAGGTTTGAAAGCTCTACTCTGGTTAAGTGAGAAATGAAGCAAGTCCAAGCAAGTCCCCACAGAGAATCAGGAATTGTGTCAGGCTTTTGATTTAGTGGCACCAGAAGTTACCTAAGGTCTACAGCCAGCGAGATTCTCACAACTGAAGAAGCAGCTCCTTGTTTAATAATTTTAGGCTGCCCATGTACACTGGCTCATAGCCACAAGTTTGGAAGTAAAAGAGTGCAGCTATTGTGGGAGTGCAGGAGTAGCTCCTAGTGACTGTGTGATTACTGGGTTTTGGCATTCATCTGATATACATGATCATGTATTCTAATGAGCATGTTAATGTTATAAAAATGGGATAAAATAAGCCTTTAGTAGGCCACCAGTGTAATAGTTGTTTCTGTTGTTATTTTATGTGATATTGCATCTCTTCCAGGTTATCAACATGGCAGCACAAAGAAAATAAATTGAAAACTTTTAAAATAATATTATTCAAAACTGCTATGAAACATCCCATTTCCTAAATTCTATAGGGATAAATACAAATTTACCATCCAAATCCACAGACAATCTTGGCAATCTCTTTTTCTTCAAGTGTAAGGATAAGGATTTCAGAAACAGGGATGCTCCTGAAACAGGATATATTTTATTTTCAGGTAGCATGAGCAATATACACTGACACTGACCTGCCTCTCTTGAGGTTAATGAGTGGCCCCTCTATCTAGGTATAAAAGATACAATAAATGAAGTGTTGTGACTGCATGATAAATACATTTAAAAAAATTGAAAATATCCAGGAACTCTCTCTGGCATTTAACTCCCTCATATTTATCCATCTGGTGAGATTTATGGCTCTTTCTGCCTTACTCAACATGTCCACAGTTGCTACATGCAAGATACCAATCAGGTGGAAGACCACATAGCCTTGGCTCCTCATCTTCATTGACTTTTTTATTTCTTGAAGATGTCTTTTTATTATTGGCCTTTCCACAATCAATAAAAATTTTGTATAACCTCCCAATACCATCCAAGTGCTTTTCACTGTATCTTCACAGTCATTACTAACCTTCACAGCCTTGTCCCAGTACTTAAACTACAAGATTCAAACTGCATCTATCCAAACAAATACAGAAAATGTTTGACAGTGTTGCCTAGAACTCCATAAATGAAAAACTGTAAGGACTCATAGGAGGGTTTGAGGAATGTGACGCCTCTTGGGAGGATCATTGCATAGGTTGTGTGCTAATTCTGAAAACCAAAGCTGTCAAACCCATGTTATTTATTTTTTTTTATGCAGCTGTCTAGAATGGAACTTGAGGTCAGCAGAAGGACTTTTCTCTTGTGTGTTTCCAGAGCATGTTCCCTCCTTTGCTCAGGAGCCATTTGGGAGCTCTGCCTCTGGGACTCCTGGAGGGACAGAGCCGATGGAGACTCTAACATCTGCACTTGGGCTGCCTTTAGCTTTGTAAGATTTGCTGAAAACAGTGGTGGCATCCCAACCCTTCCAGATCTGGCCAATTTCAGCCCTACTTTTCTTTCAGTGTGCTGCAGTAATTATCAGATGAGAAACTCTCTAGAGCCTCCCTCCCCTGGCAGCAAGGCTGCCAGCCTCAGACAAATCTTGGCTGTCTCCCAGTGCAGGGCTGTGAGCCCAGACACCAATGAATGACCCTCTTCTGCCATATAGACACAGGACACACATTCCTTTTGAAGGAAACTGCTGTGAGGTGAGTTGTTCAGCTCTCCTTGCATTTAGTATGCTAAAATAATGCCCCTTGTGTTTTAAGGAGGATGTGCTATGGAGATAGTAGACTTGTTCAAGATAGGTTCAAAGAAGCCAGGAATTTTGGGAACTCAAGGGAAGCAGGGCTGTGTATCTCTCCCATCTAAAATGAGTTGATAAAAACCCGAAAACTCATAATTATTTCACTTTTCTACCTATTTACTCCCTGTTAAAAGCACTTTGCAGCTCCTTGACAAGCACTGTGCTAATGAGAACAAGGTGTCAATGAGGCATAAGGGGTGCCCGAATATTTCCAAAATATCTATTCCCAAATTGTGGACAATATTCCTATTACTTCATTAACTTAAATGACACTGAACTCATAGCAGAGATACCCGAGATAAATGTATGTAAAGAAATAATTTGCTTGGTTTGCATTTTCTAACCCCCTTTCTTCTAAATGGAATACATATGTATATTGATCTAAGTTTGAAATATCCAACATACAGCCATCTATGGCATTTACTTTGGCTGACAGAGGGTGAAAGTGCCAATTTTTTGGAATCCTGGTGTAGAGCCTTCCTCTTGTTTGGATGGTGTACTTTGTGGGCATCCAATACTGTCAGTTCTGACTCTGGATCCTGCCATCTAAGGACTGTAGCTCTGCTTGCCACTGTGTCCTACTCTGACTTTATTAAGTGTAATGCTAGGACTAGGTCAGCCTGCTGAGATGAGGGAATACCTAGTTTTATGTGTCACTGTCATTTATGGGTTACTGAGATGGCAAAGAAGCTCATTTATGTAATACAGCCTGCACATTTCAATGTGCCCCAAGGGGAGATATTTGCTGCAAAGCACTGCCAAAAATACATGCTTAAAAAATTAGTAGCTTTGAGGGATAAAAATTGAACTTGAGCAGCTATAAGGATGATTAGCTCCTTAAATCTCTTCTGTGAATCCCATTAAATTCAACTTCTACTGCCTGAAGGGCTTCTGTCCTCTCTCCCTGCCAGCTCCATAGATAAAGGGAATGTGTAATGCTGGACAAAATATTATTCTAACAGAAGGCATCCCTCATAATTACAAATGAAGTAAAAATCATCAGTTCCCAAATTACATGGGGTTCAGCTCTATGCAGAGACACCATTTCTGACCAGTTTTGTATTCCCTTTACTGATCTACAGAGTTGTTCATGAATACTTGGAAGCTATTAACTTCCTAAACAACCTCAGAAACAACCAAGGATAATATTTAGAGCCACTGCATTTCCAGAGAGTGCTTTGTGTCTGTTTGTATAGAAACAATGAAAAGTAGAGCCTAAAATTGTTCCCTTTTTTGATCTTTAAGGTATTGCAGTACTGTATAAAGGTGTAGATGGTGAGAAAAAGGGCTTATTGATGAAAATACCTGCTCCCTTCCTCAAAAGTTTGAATTCACTGTGACCCCATCATCCCTTCTATGTTTAGCTGAGCTATCTGGAACCTGAAGAGAACCTGGAATCTGGACTGCCTCCAAGATGCTCCCATGTACACTCAGCTTGTCCTTGTATGCAACCTGAAATCTAAGATGCAGTTTCTCCCCATGTCATACAACTCTGAACACAGAGCACATGTTAACCCTCTGACCTCCCACTGGCACTTGCAGAGGCTTTCCACATTCATTTTGATAAAAAGAAAAGACATCTAACTGTTTAAGGCCCAGATTTTAAGAGGGACGGAAATCCTTAATGATGCACGTGAATAGCTGTGTGGGGTTCAGGCTGCATAGAAGATGACAAGAAGTTGAGTCACAAAGTTGGTGGAAAGCACCTGGATAAGGGTCTTGCAGAGCTGAAAAATGAGTCTTGGAAAAAAAGGGTGAACACATGAGAGACAAGAAATCTCTGGTTTTAATGTGGGAAAGACATTTTGAAAAAAATTGTTTGAATGGTTATCAGTTGTACTGCTAACCTCTAGTATTTACTGGGAGCACTTCTCACAAATACAGTCCTGCAAAACCATGCAGTTTGTCAAACTGTTCCCTTTGTGAGCATGTGGACACAATTCATTCGAATTTTAATCTTAACTGTGACCATTTTTTCCCAGCCTTGAATCAAGTGTACTTCCCCAAGCCCTGTACTGGCACTGTGTGAACCCCAGGAACACAGGCTGTTTGGCTGCTGGCCAAATCCTCATTAACCCACTGACTATTCCAATCACAAACTGACCAACGTGTCCAAAAGGGTCAAGGAAAACAAAGGTCAGGAGAGGGTGGTGATGTCTCCTGGTGATGTAAACCTGTGTCCTCACAGTGGCGCTGCAATTTCATCACTGCACATGATTCAAAAATACACCAACAGGTATGTGGAGTCTTGGAGAATCTACAGTGTATTCTTGGGAGATAAGGGAACATTTTTTAATATGAGGAGGGAGTCTGGGTTTGCCTCATGATACGTGCATGGATAATCCATTTCTTATGGAATTGGTCTCTTGCTATAAGACACTGAAATAATCACCAAATGCCAGATGTGACAAAAAATGTAATCACCCTGGTTTTAACCTAATTTTTAATCTTGTGTCAGCTTTCTATTTAATACACTTACAGCTGAGCCTGAACAATAAGGAGGTTTTATGCCATCGTGACAGAATGAGTACATATTGTGTCTCCAAATCTTGTCATTTCAATAAGGGATATGATGAATAAATAAAAGTTAACATAAACTCTGTATTAAAAGGTAGCCTCCTTTTAAGTCTGCTTCTCTGACCTATTATCTCAGTTATCTCCTATGCTGCTACTGCAAAGCAAAGGTTTGATTATATTCATTTGTTTATAATCCATCTGATGTGATATTTAAAAGATATCCAAATCTCATTTGTATTTTCTCAGGTCATCACTTTTATTTCCATGTGTTAAGCTTGATGAAGTTTTGAGACAGCTTGAGACAGCAAAGCAGGAAAGGCTGCTGGGGGACAGACTTCTTTGTGGATAAAACCAACACTGAATTCCTCAGGTTTGATTTTGCACAGATGCTGGTACAAAACACAAGAGTTCAAGTAATCTATTTGAAAGCAATTCTTTACAACTCTAAGCACCCCGGAGAGTCAATGAGTCCTTAATTTTACCATCAGACAGACAGCTTGTCAAATTCCTTTACTATGTCTTGTGCCAAATATAGAATACCTGCTCTCATTACTACTGAAGAGCTCTCAGATGTGAGCATTGAGTGCATTTGTAATTAACTACAGCCTGTCTTTGTTCTAAACTCATTTTTCCAATACTAAAGCAACATGCTCTTCAGCAGCTTATTATGGCAGCTGTAAGTTGGTAAAGTTTGGAGGGGCAAAAAGAGCGCTGCAACTGTACATGTGCCATCCTTCCTGAGTTCAGCCTGAAGGATAAGCCTGTCTGAAACAAACTGGTGAAAATGCTTAAACTATTTAAACAAAAATATTTTTACCTAAATTTTTAATTTCTAATTTCCTTTTCTAGAGTGTTTTGACCCAGGCATAGTACCAGAATATTCGTAGCATCTTTGTAGAGAAATTATAAATACATATTCATGCATTTCATCTTAAATGTCAAGTCAGAAAATCTGTTTTAAAATTGCATTATTGATGTGAAAAGACAAACACTAAAAAGTTACAAAGTGCTAAAATGAAAATTTTCTGCTCAAGCTTAATTTGCTTTTTTTATGCATGGATTATAGTAATTTTTTACAAAATAGGCATCAACTATTTTCTCCACCAAGATGTTGTCTCATTGAACATGTGCTAAGTAGTATGCAAAGTAGCACTGTGGACATACTCTGGGAATGGGTTGGCATTGTTTAATAGGAAATGTTACTCACAGAGCTTCAATCACTTTTGTCCACCTGACACTGTTTCCCCTGCCCAGGCATTCCTTGTCTCTCCAGTAGCTCTAACTGATAGCTGTCCAATGTCCTCCTTTACCTGTCTAGTCCAGTACCACCTTGGTTAGCACATCAAACCTAGCAGATATTGACTCAGGGTGCTTCTAGCACAATACCAGAACCCCAAAGTAAGAAAAAGTGCATCCTAAAGTTAGGCAAAAAAGCAGTTTCAAGGAAAGTTCAGCTTGCTACAGGTTAATTCTGGGCAAACACACATTCCCTCTCTGTTGCTCATTCAACTCAAGCTTATTATAGATCAGAGTATGAAGCATGTTTGTATGTGAGGAAGACACGTAGGAGGTCTGAGGTCAAAGCTGTACTAGTAAATTAAATGGTCTAGGGGTACTGATACCCACCTGTCTGCACTCTTAAGTGATGGCACAGTTTTGATCTGGACCAACAAGCACTCTGAGAAACAGTTCACTGGCACCATTCGGAAACTAGCACAGCCAGGGACCTTTCCCAGCAGGCAGCAGCAATGAGGCCCCCCTGCTGTACAGAGAGAGATTACAATGATGCCATGGGCAATGTCAGGCCAGCTGGTCTCTGTACCAGACATGGCACATTTATTTTTTTTGCCTGAATATATTCTGACTCGGTTGTGCTTATTGTGCCCTGACACATTATACCTTTAACCTGTAAAACAGTGGCAGTCCTTACTCACTTGGGCAGTCATTTGCCTCAGTTTGACCCAAATTAGAGAAGTAACAGCACAAAAACTACATCCCCACCAAATGACAAGACCATTTCCAAAGGATACAGTTCTAGGGTTTCCTAAAGAGAAACATCAGCATTTTAGGAATTTGTTAAAGACTGTGTTTGGGCATGGAAAATGTCAAGCTGTATGCCTAAAAACATCCTAGTTTGGCAATAATAGAAGCAAGGTGAATAAAATTTCCTAATGCAAATATGACATTGGTAGTACAGTTGCTCCAATAATGACACCTGTAGGAAGCTCTTTAGCGTAAGGAATATGTAATCTAGTAAGGCTGTAGAGATTACACTCACTTTTGTTTGTTCCACCAGCACAGCAACAGAGAGCTTATCAGCCTCAGCAGTGTTGAACCCGTGGTGTGAGCAGCCCCTCTGTTCTCTCCAGCACACTGCTGGCTAGTAATTTATATTTGGGATACATTAAAGCCTTAATTTTCAGCAGCTTTGCCTTCCTTTTGGTCAGGCAGAAAGTGTTTAATTCCTTCTCCAGAATCTCTCTAAAAGGTCAGCTCACCAAGGGGGGGCTTTCGGAAAGCTGCAGGAATAGCATGTGGGCTGCCACATAAGGTGTGTGCAGCTGGTGTTCAGCAGCTGTGAGCTGAAAACCAGTATAGAGCTCCAAAAAGACTGCTGCCAGGCTGCTAGCTTTTCTGTCTGGATTTTTTTATTTCTTTTATTTTTCTACTTAACAGTGACTTTCTGGTTTTGATTTTTTGCTTTCTGTCTATATGGCTTTAAAATTCTAGTTTGCTATGGGATCATTACTGGCAATTCCATCTTTTATGCTTTACTGATGTTAGGTTTGTACACAGAAGGAGCCTTTCTGGCATGTAGCTGCAGCATTTTGTGGAAATGATCGTGTCTGTTGGAAAGTATCACCTAACAGCATGACAGTGTCACTGCTGATGCCTGAAATGTGTCCTCGTGCGTCTTAAAGTCTTTAATGCAGCTGGACTTAACTGGACACAGCTGATTTTCAGATTCTGCTTGAAAACCAGAAACTGAATGGAAAAATAACACATGATGTCCAGTCATACATGACCCTGGCTCTGTGGGTGCTCTGGGGCCTGTTACATGGTGTCTCAATGTGTTCTCCACCACTGGCACTGCAACGGCCAGATCAGAAGCAGCCTGGCCACAGCCCTAAGTGTTTGCCCCTGTCTGCTTCCAAGGCAGATGCTTTGGATTGTTCCTTGCTTTCCCACACAGGAACAATCTGCATCTTGCTTCAACCTAAGACAAACACTGGGGGAATATGCAGAGACTTTTGCCCTCCCTTTCTGATTTGCACTCAGTCTGTTCCCTGATCTTTTGTTTGTTTTGTATTCCTACTGTGTTATGGAATATCTCACAGCTATTCTGGTCTCTTGCTTGGCGTACCTGCTTTTTTGAGGAGACAATTTAAATCATAGTAAAGGGATATATTGTTGCTCTCAGTGTTAACTCCAGAGAGCAATAACCCTGTGGCATTCTGGGATCTGCTCATTTACCCAACTGTGCATTTGGTTTTTTGTTTCTATATTGTTTATTTATAATACAATTTCAGTGACTGCAGCTTGGAACATGTCAGTTATCTGGAGGTCACTGGAAAATAAGTAAATATGCACGTTAAATATTGATGAATCATTTTTCCTACTGTATTTAAAATGCTCAGCTGGAAACTAGGAGCTTGATACAGAAAATTTCACCATTTTAGGTAGTTTCATTAACCTCATCAATGGGAGGCAATGGGAGGCCTTTGTGTGTAAGGATCTTTTCAATCTTTGCATAAGACAGTGACAAGAAAGTCAATAAATTTCTCTAACAATGTCTGAATTTCAGTGCTTAGCAGTTCAGGGGAACACAACAGCTTTAAAATGTGTTTTAGCAAAGCCACATTCAGTGTATTACTTTTTAAAACTATGCTGATATTTAGGAAATACAGGCATGTGCTGTCAGAGTAGTTACAATGCGATAGTGTTGCACAGCCAAATTTACAAACATTCCACACTGCAAAAAACATTTAATATTTCTTTACAAGGTATGGTAACTTTATTTTTTTTTACCCCCTTTAGCAATATTATGCGGTTTTGCCTTGGAAAATCCATAGAAACTTGTTGGGGAGTCAAAATTTCATGGTAAAGAACAGGAAAATATTGTAGCTGTTACAAAAGGAGTGGAATTAACTAGTATCTCTTTCTGCACATAGTCTTTTTTCATCTCAACACGAGTTCCAAGTAGCTATCTAAAAACACGTTTATAATGAAGCTCTAGGGACTGCTGTATAACACCCTCTTGTACAGAGAAAGGTTCTTCAACCTGCTATTTCAGGACTCTATTGCATCTGGGAAATATGCATTGAACTCTCAGAAACCTTCTTGTGATCCCTAGTTATTCCATTTACTGAACTTATTCTGTGTTATATACAAATTATTTATTTCCTGACAAACTTGATGGGGTTTTGTAAGATGGCAAAAAGAAATACAGTCTGATGCCATATATATTTTCAGGGGACTGTGTGTAGGGCAAATTTCTGGAGGTTGATCTTTGTTCATCTTGATTGGCTTCTGTAGTCTGGATCCTCAAGCAATAAAAAATAATTAAAAATTTATGCACTTGAGGAAGCATTGTCTCTAGTAGCCCCAGAACTAAGAGTTTTCTTCTGTTTTTCTCCTGCAAGTGACAGAGAATGATTCCAGCACTGTGCAAGGTAATATTTAGAATGGAACCTAGAAACTAAATGCTTCTGCTCAGTGGGTACATATGCTGCAACCATTTTCATGGGATCTGACTGTCCTAGGCAATCCCAGAACAGAACATTGCAATAAAGAGAGAGAAATATACTGGGGGCAAATGTTGAAGAGGGAGCAGGTGAGAAGAAAGAAGGGCGAAGTGGAACAGTCAGTAGTCATGCAACCAGTCAGGATGCCTGATCCTTCAAGGGAAGCTCTGGTAAAAACCCGTATATCTGGTAAAGTTTCAATGCTATATTGTTTAATTTAACACAGATGTTGAGTCCAGAGGAAAAGAAAACCGTGATTTTGTAGGAAGAAATTCTATTTTGTAAAGGAAGGCAGGGTTAAATACTCAAACACTGAGGCTGAAGAGTGCATTCTGTTCTTTTCTCAATTAAAAATTGTGTTTTACTGAAAATCTGAACATAGGAAAGGGAGAAATTCTCAAGAAAAAAATTCGTTGGCTAGAAGTGACATGCTACTTTCTTTTAGACTATTTTTTAAAGATTGAAAACACAATGATCTGATAATGAATATGTAACTCTAGACATAGCATAAACCTAACCTTCACACTTCATCTGGAGAGCCCAAGGGAAGGAGAAGTATGCTTTTCAATCTATGCAGTCATTCTAATTCAAAATAAACACCAGTATACATCAGTTTCAATCAACAGATTCTTAAGTTGAAAGACATTTGCTCTGATTTTAAATACTAATTTTCTGGTTTTGACATCATTTGCACACGTCCTTCTTACAGGGTCAGTCATTTCATCTTTATAATTTCTAGCTCCTAGTTTTATCTGTAGTTGAAACTGTAGGAGTTAATTGAGAGATGGAGTGAGGTCTCCTTATTACCTTCTCTTTCAAACAGCTGCTGGTCATCACAGTTGTTTATCTAATACTGTTAGGTCAATACTGCTGGACTCTGAATGCAGACACACCAGATACATTTTTTCTTAGAGAATGAGGATAGTCACCATGGAGAGGTCTCCATCTGAGCTATTCATCAAATCTTGCTCTAGTCAATGGAGAATAATAAGCATTTCTGTTCATCTCACCCGATATGGACATCTACAAAAAGTTAAATTAATTACATACTAAAATTGCCTAGTTTCTCTGTTCACCATGAATGAAGATCAGCATGAGTTGTGTGGTTGTAGGCATTTATACAGCAGACACAGGAAGGTAGGTGAGATTAATCTAGACACTGCCTTGGCATTTCCAGCAATTTTCTCTGTTTCAAAATTGACAGGTTATGGTATGGGTGAGAAGGTTCCAGGCAGGGTAATAAATGAAATAGCCACTGTTTGTGTTGCACTGTCTTCTTATAGAAAGTAGCAGGTGTTTTCACCATCATTCAGTTATGCAAAGTAATATGGGCAAAATAAACTTTTACAGCTTGAGAATACAGTATTGCCATGGCCTGGACAACCTAAAATTGGCACTGAAGATACCCAGGAATTTGTTTTGCTATTGCCTGTGGCTCTTGAGACAAGAAAACAGTCTAGCTGAGATTTAGACATCAATAAGACAATCAATCAAGGCTAAAAGAGCTTTAAAGAGATCACCTGCTACAGACAAACTCCTGAGGCAAGGTCATCTTTAGTGAGATTATTTTTGTCTTTACAAAGCTCTCAAGTTGGTAACTTCAAATCACTAGTATTTAAGCTGCTGCTTCCTAGTTGTAATTTATAGCCACTACTTCTTTTCTTCTCTACTTTGGGCTTGAGCAACAGGTGAATTGCCTTCTCCTCTACCTCTTCTGTAACAGACTGCTGTCACATCATCAGCTAATTCCCTGTTCTCTAAGCTAAACAATCCCATTTTGTCTGTTTTTTTCATAAAACACAGTGACTCTTCTCAGCATGTCTCAGCTCTGCCCAACTGCTCCATGTCCATTTGTTGTCATGTCCAAAAATAAACATGGTACTGTTCTAAAACTTTGCCAGACCTATAGTGGGTAGAAGGACTGCATAACATACACAAATTGTGTCTGTTGCTGTCTAACTCCCAGTACAATGTTTGATTTTTCTTGAAGCACTATGACACTGTTTTCCTGTGCTTGGAAATCATCTCAGATGACCCACAGATCCTTTCCTGCAGTACACTGGTTTTCCTCAGATAGCTTCTTCACTTGTCCACTCTACTTTGAAGTAACCTGTCCTCTGTCAGGCTAACTCACTGCCATCTAGACCATCTTTGAATTTAGTAAGTGTGATGGGTCTTTGCATGCATTGTTCCCCTGATGCCCCCACCCTCTTCTCCATCTGATGGCCAATGTGGTTTGCCCAAAGATGCAAACACCAGGTGGACATTGCAGGAGGAACCATCTAGGTGCTCACATAATTAATGTGCTCCAGCAATGGGGGAGATGAAGAGTTTGCCATTTACTTTGGAGCTCATCAGCTCCCTCCACACACACCCCAGCAGAGAATCCTGCTGGGTGTGTTCAGCCCAAAGACAGGAAACACTCCCTGCTGTATGCATGAATGGAAAGCATCAAGATCCAGTCAAACAGGGAGATAAAATCCTGAAGTAGCTACATAGATGTTTTGTTGCTTTTATTTGTGAATTCTAAAAGGCCAAAGATTGTGAATCTGTATGTTTCTAGCTGAACCGGCCTCTATTATAACCCTTTAGAAGGAAACTGGTGACCAAATCTGAGACTAAGTCGACTGAGGTACACCTGGAAGTTTAGAAAGCAAGTGGGTCTCACTGAAGCTTTTAACAGGAGGGACCACAACCTGAGCACACCATAATCCATGTAATAGATGATAGAGTTGTTATTTACATGCTACACTGGCAATATTTAGATACTGTATTAGCAATAAGTCTAATCACAGTCATCCACATAATCACTGTGTCCTACTTCTCGTGTCTGGCCAAGAGCCTTCTTGCCACTATTCTGCCACTGTAAGCCATGTAGCATTCTCTACTGCTCCTCCTAACAATGTAAGTATTAACACCATGCCAAGGCAGGCCCTTGTCTCATCTCTCAGACACCTTCCCATTTTGACTCTGAGTCACTGTTAATTGCCCTGAGTATTCTTTTCCAACTGCTCTTGTAGGCAGGCAACAACATTTTTATCTAAATAATCCTCCCCAATTTTCTCAGTATCTATTATGAGGAACCTTAAAAAACTTCTAGTATTTAACATCAGCTGCCTTTTATGTTTCCTCAATACAGGTTAGGCAGCTGTATGAGGAGGTTAGACCAGTCTGTTACAATTTGGTCTTGACATATCTGCAGAGAAGCAGACAGGCAGGTTAACAAAAGGACCTAAGTGCCACCTAACTGTCATTTCAGATATCTAAAACTTGTATCTTACAAACTCATAGCTTGTAATCACTTAAATTCTCTGGATTTTGTGTTTCTTGTTGGAAGTGTGTATTTTTCCAAATACAGTCTGCACCCCAGTAACACTTAGCTCCTAAATCCTGGCAGGATTAAGAGTCTCCAGCTGAAGCTTTGTGGAAAATAAATGAGGATTTAATGGGAGAGAAATAAAGAAGACTAAATTATGTCATTTATCCTGGACAGAGACCTTCAAGTTCCGATTGCTGTTCAGAACAGTTTCTATGTGTTCTATTAGAATGTCACTGAATAAAAAAAGCCCAAAACAGATGGATAACAGGCTGAATTTAAATTTTTCTTTCCAAACTAGACTTTGAACAGAGGAATTGTGTGCACTGCAGTGTAACAACACAGTTTGTTGTGATTAGTCTCAAAAATGTTAGGAACTAGAGAAGCATTAATTGTCAACTGTAATTGTTGGGGTTTTTTGTCCCCTGAAGTATTGTATCTGCTAAGCACAAATCACACCAAACCACCAAGGAACAAACCCTAACTTCACTGGAGCATTTTATTACCTCTCCCTTTATTTCTTTTTTTTTTTTTCCTTTTAGAAGAAAAATACCTTGCTTGAAAAAACATGAGTGAAAATATATAATCTTTTGAAGTGGAAGTTTCTGGTCAAGTTTAAAGATTAGCCTTTTATTAGAAGATCTCAAGTACTGAGCAACCAATTTACATCAGTCCCATGAGAATTCTTTAAGGTTCATCATTTTTAATTGAGAAGATTAAAGACTTTTTTGGAGCTCAAAAAGAAAAGATTTTTGGATGAAAATTAGGACATAGTCCTTTTCATTACTTTCTTCCAGTCAAAAATTGTTCTAAATCCATTTGTACACAGGAACATGCATACATACCTGTATCTATCTCAATATCACCTCTGTCATCAATCTATATCTTCACCTATATGCACATGCAGTCAAGACAAGGTGAACAAACAGATTTCAGATATGAATGGAGGTTTCAGGGTTGTAGCCTTTTCATCAGCACTAGCAGATATGTGACAGATTTCTACGTCCCTCATATTGTAGCTGTAGGGCTAAAGCATGGTTTTCAGTATCTACATTGTCACATAAAAGCTTGCCATGGCATTCACACAATGCCCAATCTAATCAGGACACAAGGAAAGAAAAGCTGTAGTACAACTTTTGAATCTGATAAAGCTGAGGTTAGGCTACCTAAGACAGGATATTAATTAAAAAAAGATACAGAGAAAATGTGATATTTAAGTAGGGTTGTTCTGCTAATGAACTAAGAATTAAAACTAAGTGAAAATGATGGTAGTCTTTGGTGAAGTATTTTGATGCTGCTCCAGTACATCATTTTGATAGACCTTACCTCCTGTACTGGTAATCATCAGGCAAATGTCCTGGCAAGCAGTAAACTTGTCTGTGTCTTTACTGCTGAGCTGATATTGTGGTTGATTTATTTTAGACATTTGAATAGTAAAATATTCTCAGAGTAGCTTTGCAAGCACTGCAGCATTCCAGCCATGACACAGACATGCCCATATTCCCCAGCTGAGGACAATGGCAGTAACAAAAAAGCTACCCAGTACTGACCTTGATGGCATCTAACAGCAGAGGTAACAGTGGACATGCAATTTTTAGCACTAATCTTTCTCCCATTTCCTCCTACAATCATGCAGGACTGTATCAGCTTCTGTATCTTTTCCTGTCAGGCAGATTTCAGATAAGATTTAGGAAGAGGAGGTTTGCTAATAAGAAATGACTAGCAGGCTAGTGCAAATAGAAATGTTGTAGAAGTCCAAGGCATCTGACACACCTCAAGAGAGAGCATCTGATACTAATGCTAAATGTATAATACACAAGTACCTTCTGTGACTGAGAGTCTTCCATTAGAAATGCTCCTTCTAGAAGAGTTTCTTAAAATATCATCAAAGAATTGTTTAGTACTGTTCAGAAAACTGGAGCATGCTGTAGCCTCTACAGATATGCAGAACCCTACTGCACAGAAATTCCTCTTCTTTGAAGTAAATTAATTCTTTCTTTTTGTATGTCTGATGAATATTTTATTTTAAAAAGCAAATAAAAAGTAACATAGAAATATGCATTATATGTTTCCCTCACAAAATGATGCTGAAAAACTACAAAAAATCCAGAGTCCAAAGTAAAGATTAGTTTTGCATTGTTACTGAGGTTTGAACGAAGTGACTTTCTTTGAAATCTATGTATTTTCTTGTGAATGCCTTATGCTGCAGCATGATTTCAATAGCAGAACGTGTTTAAAAGAAGTTATCAAGATAGGAGAACTAAACTACATGTCTTTCACAGTCTATGTACTACTGTGCAAGCCACTTCAGTAATTTTTTATTTTCAAAGACAGTAGATGTGATCCTTATTCTCCATTCAACCAGCTTGAAGTGCCAGTCTCAGCCCTGATTTTAGGTAATCTTATCTACCTACTCCCTTGCCTATAAAGAATATGGAAAATGTTTAGCATTTCTGAAAAAACAGGGTATCTAGTTGCTATATTTGCAATTTATTTAGTAATTTCCAGATGTCATTTTGTATCTTAGATGCATATACTGAAATGAAGATACTAAAATCTTGTTATACCTGTTTCTTTGGAAGAAAGGTTTTGAAGATGGGAACCTTGGAGAACATCACAAAATGCTCTCATGGACACAATTAAAAAAGAAGAGGAATTTTTTTATTAGCACCACTTAGCTGTAAATTATGCATGAACCAGTTGATTGTTTTGGACATAAAGAAATACTACACAGATGCTGTATCACATACATTCACTTTTTATAGTGAATGAGACAGGAATGCTTTGAAGATAACCCACTGAGCCCTTGCAAAACTCTAATGCATAAGATTAGGGTGAGAAAAAAAGATTAGGCTGAAAAAATTATGATAACACAGTACCTCTTAAAGACTTGCAACAGCACTAAGTACTAGTACTCTTTTTTCCATAGCGTTCATGCCAATTTTCACATAAACTTAAAGAAAACTGAAATATCTTCCCTATATATGAAACTGTGAGAAAACTGCAGAAATTTGTGTTCATGAGATGATGGTCTTTCACCTGGGCTAAATGAGTAACTGTGGCCATCAACAGTAATCAATAGAACCAACGTGACATGTGAGAAATGGCTGATACAGGGCCACACAATCTACTGTCTAAAAAAGTTTGTTTTGGTTTCCTCCTTTGTTTTGCTGTGAGAAGGCTGTGTCTATGCATCTGCCTACATGCATCCATGGAATATGGACTGGACTGGTGAGAGATGGTACTTTTGACTCTGGAGAGAATCTGAGCAATTTCTGCTTCTCTGAAGCTGTATTTGAGTCGCCTGTGTTGTGGGATCCTGGTAATAGCTCATAGAGAAAAGAATTTCAAGCAAAAGTTCAGTATTTTCATTTGTGGGTAGATTCACAGGAAAGTTGAGATCTGCCTGCTGAGAGGAAAATCTAATTTTATATTCACCCAACCCATGACATGATGTGACTGCTTCTTAAAAAAACTCCAGTGCAACTTATAGCAACCTGATGACCAAAGTTGGACTGGTATCCAGAGCATATGGTACCAGTCAGTGATCAACAGATTGTAAACATATTATCATGTCATCCTCTTAATTTCTCTCCTGCTCCAGTTCTTTGTCAGATATTAATATTTTTGTTTGTACAAAAAAACCTGTCTGAGCTTTAAGCTACTTTTTTTGCCAGACCTCAAGTTCTTAATCCCTTCTGAGGAGGGATATAGGGACAGTATTCCCATTACAAGAATGGCTGAAAAAGTTGTTTCTCATTAAAAGCATCTAATTTTATCCTTTAGCACCCTCAAAAATGTCTGAACCATTTTCCAGAAACATTTGATTCATGAAAGAGATCAAGCATAGAAAATAACAGCTTCAATGATTAAACTTCAAGCTATTGAGAATAGACTCATATGATAGAGAATGTAATTTCAACCTTAAGTCTTGCCGTATGTTCTATTTTAAGTTCTATAATTAAAATTACCTTTCTGCTGTGTTCCATTCACTCTGAAAAGCTTGGAATTCAACAAGAATAGTGTTCAGCTCAGTTAAGTCTGACTCTAAAACTTCCTTTCATCTGAAAATATTTAATGTCATGGGAAATATTTTGGAACATTTGGGAGCAATGAAAAGGAACTTGCATGTGTCAATTTCATGGATGATAGGCTTGGGTATAGCCAGAGTTCAAATTATCTCTGCAAATATACATGTGGAATTCAAATAACCATGGATTTTAAAATGGATTGTTAGCATTGTTAGCCTTCTTTCAGCAGCACAAGCTGCAGCAAGATTCTTCAAAGGAATACTCTTAATCTATTATAATGCTTTACCCTCAACCAGGTAAAACTCCATAGACAGAGTTGAAGGGCAAATTAATTGGTTTGTGTAAAATTTGCAGTTAGAACTTGATATTAATTCTTTGCTTTTAGTAGTATCCCAAGGCAGCATGGGAGTATGGAGTAACATATGGTCATATCTGTATGTTTACAAGAAAAGCCATTTTTCAAATAAACAGCCATAAGCAAAACAATAGGGGCTTCTAATCTCATTAATCCTCTAAAAGATTGCTGAGACTGGGTAGGAGTATATAAAGCTCATGTTGGCCTCTGTCTCCATTTTATTACAATAACAGAAAGCTGTTGTCCCTGCTTCATATTCCCTTCCCCCACTTCCTCCCATGGTGGATGCTATGAGTATTGTAAAAATATGAAGTGAGGTCAGTGGTTGCTGTCCCTCCATTAAGTGCTGCAGGCTGAAGCTATGTCTGTTTCATCCTTATGTTTGGATCCCAAATGACTTTTGACTCTAGGGACCACACCCCTCACAGGAATCAAGTACCCAGAGATGTAGGTATGTGTATGAACTAAAATACACATTGATTGTAGGGAGAGTGTTACAGAATAATGAGCAGCTGATGATTACAAATGCACAGGGTGATGAAAGCACTCTGTTTCTGTTTTTTGCATGTGTTCTGATCCTGTTTTGCTTTACTGACTCCCTGACTCTAGTGAAGGACATTTGAATCAAGAAAAGAGAGAGACAGATAGGTTTTGTGCAGTGCAGAGACACCCACTGGTATATTTAAGTAAAAAATTACCCTGCTTCAAAATGTGTAAGACAGCCATCTTAACTTCTGGCAATGAAATCATAAAGTGAAATTACTGAATGTTAGGGAGGAACAGCCGTCAGACAGTACTGTAAGTGTTAAATGCACAGTGGCAGTATATAGCAGCTTGTGCTGCACATAAGAGGGGACACGCCACAGCACTTCTGCACCAACTCATCCTAGAGCTGACTCTGTGCTTTAGAGCTTCTAGCAGCAGATGCAGCCTGAGGCAACTGAATGCCATTCAGAGCAGTTGTAAGACTGCTCTAAATCCTGGCAAGGGCTGAAACATGGTCCTCACCATAAGAAAGCAGTTAAGGTGTCTATAAACTGACGCTCATGTAAGGTCTGTGCCAGAGATTCAAAGCTCACTAATATTTCAAAAACCTTCTGTTTCATGACTATATACTGGGACATTATGCATAATCTAACCTGTTTACCTTAATATGCTGTTTAGTCTTTATTTCCCATTTTTTTCTGCACTTTTGTTACCACCCAGTTTTCTCACTGGCATGCAATCTCTGTCCCTGCTGCTTTGAGAGCACACCAATGGTGACAGCTCTTCTCTTCTCATTGTTTTCATATACATACAATGGTCAGTATTGGATTACGACACAGGAATTAAAGACCCAAATTTTTTAAATCTGCAACTGGAATGATTAAATGAAAATCTATTGGGTTGGGGTTTTTTATGAACTGTGTTTTTTATTCTTGAACAAGCTTCAGATCCATATGGTTGTGAGAGTATGAGATCACTGAACTTGACATAACCGTATTTGGTGTAATCAGCAAAGAGTAAAGCCATAAAGTCAGTGCTATCTTGTGTTTTAGACTTCATATCCTTTCAGACATGTGAGAACTACCCAAGATGACAGCTATAAGTGAAGTAGTCCTCCCCTCCTTACCTCAGGTGGCTGGGAAGAAAAGGAACTGCAGAAACCTGATTTTTCATAAGGGGAAATGTATGTTGCTTTGGTGTTACTCCCACCATAAGGATTGATCATGAAGAAACAAGGGACCTCAGGCAGAGGGCCTTGGACTAGCTGGAGTTTTTCACTCTCCAGTTGTTACTGTCATGCAGGTGGTGCAACCTAGTCAAGTGCTATTTCTGCTGTGCCTGCAAGTAACTGTGTCTTATCTGTCACTCTCTGTAAATATAAAGTGCCATGGTTGCAGCCCCTGCTACCATCAAAAATTGCATTTCATATACAGGATGAACTCATGTCTCAAAACTTTGCAGGTCTCATGTTCTGTTCCTCATGGGTCCTTCCTGAAGCAATTGTCACAAATTTGGTAACTCATGACTCTTCAATGGATCATGTCTCCACTTCATGACCTGTTCATGACTATATACTGTGCCAATATACTGGACCTGCTTTCTGCAAGGCAATATGCAGCAAGTCCCATATTTGTCTTTTTTTTTTCCCTCTGGGAGTTTTGATTTCTGCAATTTATAATGTGGAAAATACCTTAAGGCTTGGGCTCAAAGGACAAGTAGATGCTTTTTAAAAAAATAGCTCGTCTTTGTGGTAACGAAAAAGAATTAATATGGTCCTACATAGAAGACACAAAGTTCAGAAAATAAATTGAGGCTGAAGACAAACTGTCATTTCAAAATCACTATCCTAGTTTGTGAAGAGGGTATGGACTGAAAGTTTGACCCTGGCTTTGCCGAGCACATCCCTCGGGGATCCCGAGCATCACGACTCTTGCTCAGCTGCACCCTTGAGGTCTATCCCGTCTCCTGCCTATTTTTCATGCGGCTCGTGGATGCCGGCGCAGTTGAGAGCCACGCTCGGGGGTGGGGGCAGCAGCTTAACCTGGGCTTCACCCACCTTTTGGGCATGTGCAGCGCACACGGCTGTGTCCGTGTGGCTGTGCCTATATCAGTCGGTGCCCGTGTCTGTGTGTCCGTGACTCTGTGTATGTGTGTGTGTGTGTGTGTGTGTGTGTGTGTGTGTGTGTGTGTGTGTGTGTGTGTCTGTGAGAGCAGCAGCCGCTGCCGCACAAGCTCCCTGGACAGCGCGGGGTGCTGTTCTGCCTGCACTCCTGTCACGGCCAGCGGGACGGGCGCGGACGGAGGGACGGGAGCCCCCTTCGCCCCCGGCCCTGCTCACCGTCGCCCCTCCCGCTCTGCAGAGGCCCCTCTCATCCCGCCCACCGCAGCCAGAGCTGCCGGCCGGTGCGCACCTCCGCCCCACGGCATTCCTCACCCCGCTTTCACCACACTGCTTCCAGCACGGCTCTCCTCCCGCGCCTCGGGAACAGGGGACGCGAGCACCCGCTCCCGCTCGCTCCCCCGCTCCTCCTTCATCGCCCCCGCTCTGCCTCAGCGCCCCGCTCGCGCGCGCTCCCGCTCGCTCGCGCGCGCACGAGTGACATCACCCCCGTCCAATCAGCCGCCGCCGCTCCCCGCGCCCCGCTCGGCCCCGCTCGGCCCCGGCGGCCCCGCGCGCGGCCGGGGCGGGGGCGCGCGGGCGGCTGTCAGCCCAGCCGAGCCGGGCGAGGACGCGCCGAGCCGAGCCAGCCGCGCCGTCCGGGCAGGGCCGTCCGAGACGTGCCCGGCGCGCAGCGGAGGTGGGGACGGCGCGGGTGACAGCCCGGCCGTGCGGCGGCACAGCGCAGGTAGGGCAGGGCTCGCTCGGCAGCGGGGTCCCGCGCTGGAGCGGCAGTGACAGAGCGGCGCGCGGCCACCGCCACCGCGCGGTCCTGGGGAGGGGGCACCGCCCCGGGTGGGTCCCCTCAGCGGCGGGCAGTCACAACTTTGCCGGTACGGCCCGGGAGCCCGGGGATCTGGGGCAGGTGCGGGGCGGCGGGGCAGCCCCGAGCCCCGGCACGGCCCGGGGTGGAACCCGTTCCTTGGCGGCGGCCGGGGGCGGCGGCCCTCAGCCGGCACGGGAAGCGGGGCGGGCAGGGGGAAGCCGCCCCCTCCCGGGGAGCCTGCCCGCTGGGCACGGGATTACTCGGCGCCCCGGGCTGCCGAAAGTGAGCCGCTTGCCCCGGGTAATCCCCGGGCGAGTGCTGTCCCCGCCGATCACGGGCTCGGCGGGGGATGCTGGCTGGCGAGGGACGGGGATGCTGCCGCAGGGGAAGCCTCCTGCGCGCTTTCCTCTCCGATTCCTACGGCGCACGTATGGATTTTGGCAGCGTGTGTAAAAACGCGTCCGTACCGTGGTTTTCCAGCATCATTTCAGCACCATGGTCTGTGTGCCGGAGCAGCCGCAGCCTTACGCCCTACGCTGATTTATCTGTGGTTTGGGTGTGTTTAGTGGTGACGGGCTGAAAAGGGTGTCGCTTTTTGTTTTTGTTTTTTTGGTGCAGCCTTCTTGCAGTAAAAAATAATAGCGTTTCACTTTGTTTTCTCCTTGTAAAATGCTAATAATGCCTCTTTTCAGTGCCGCGTTTCCGCAAATGTCAGTAATTGGGGGCGGCTGTAGTAAGCCGCTGGTGAGGGCAGAAATGCCATTGCTGAGCTCCGCTAAAGGCACCTGGAAGGGCTGAGCCTGCCCGAGGGTGCCGCGCCTGAGCTGCACCTCGGTGAGCGGCTCTTTAGGAATTGCAGCTGCTCTACGAAGCGCTGTTTAATTCTGCTTATGAAATCTACGGGAGATTATCTATGCAGTTAATCAACTATGCTCCATTTGGTAATGAAAGTAAACTGTGACCTCCGAGCTGCGAATGTTTTTGAGTGTTATATTCTAGCACAGTCATAGTTATGTAACAATTATAATACAGTTATATTAAAGCACATAAAAAGGGTTTGTTAACGTTTTAAAAATAAGCCATTATGTAGTTATTAGGCTGTACAACTTAGAGAAAAATATGCCTTTAATATGCAGCCACCTGTGCAGAGGTGGCTGTATCAAAGAAGGTATTAATATTTAGTTTCACTCTTTTGTATAGAATTACTTGTAAACCAGTAAAAATCATGAACACAGGCCTTGCAATTACATAAGACAGGGGAAACCTTTCTGAAATAACTTGAAGTTATATAAATTCTGTTTTTTTCATCTACCATTAGTAACTTCTAAATGCCCTTGTAGTGCAAATACTGTAATACTGCAAATCTCTGTGAAAGAATAATCTTTGGCCCATGTTGTATAAATGATGATACACAAAATTCCTTTAATAAGAACTCAATGTTTCTGAAAACTGTTGATAGTATGAATCTTTTTTTTTTTTTTTTGTCATTTACATTTAAATATGTGCTATTTGTTATATGTAATCAGTTGCTTTGTTTTTGTCATTATTAATAGTTGTCATCATAAAAATATATCTATTTTCCATCTCTAAATTTTGCAAAAAATAAAAAGAACCTAATCAAAACACTTCTGTCTTGGTCCATATTTGTGTTATCCACAATGCTGTTCTAAACCAGCAAGAGATTTACAATTTCACTTTTGAGAGGTGCTAAAAAGTAATGCAACCTCAACACAACTTCATGGTAATGCAAGAACCTACTTGATTTTATAGAATCTTAAATTGAATCTCTTTAACACCTTTTATAGGGAAATCCCACATTATTAAAGTTATGGAACAAAGAGGTTTTAATTGCCTTTTTGAGCACTTCTGATACAGTCTTAATTACATGACCACATACTATATTTTTTTCCCACAGGAATCCTGTCTTTCACTGCATGAGATAGATTGATCTCACTTAAGAGAATTCAGTATTTTTCATTGATTGTTGTGCAAGCCCATGATTTATTTATTCAGTGTTACTCAGCTCTGCTTTGAAGACAGAACTGATAACATCTGTATGAGCTTTGCTAAAGTGCTTATCTTTATGTGATCAGAATGCCCCACAAAGTATTAGTAGTTTCTCAAACACTATCTGAGGTGAGACAACAGTTCTAAATGGTGAAGGAAGGCACAAAGAGGGTTAGGTGAAAAGTATTCATTCATTTTTGGTGTCCAGTTTGAAATTTCTACAATTCTTGTAAATATGTTTGCTCAAGTTAAACGTGCTACTGCTTTTTGTAACAGTCTTGACTGCTCCACATCTGTGAGTATATCTGCAGAGTGGATGGGGAAAAAGAGGAATTTACAGTTAATAATAAACTACGGAAGTTTTAGGTTAAATGGTTTGCTGCATGACGGTAAGGGGAATGAAGAAACTACAATAGAGAGAATGTTTGCCATTTTAGTCTTTGTGGCATATTACAGAGCCCTTGCCCCTTATTCTTTCTTCAAGCTCAGTTCTTCGGTAGATAAAACAAAAGTCCTACCTGCCTTAAGTTCTGTATCAGCTTCAGTGGCAAGGTAACTTTGAATAAGAAGCACATGTTTATTCAAGTACTGTAAAAAAACAAACACACTCAAGGGAAGTTGATTATGGTTGCACAGACAACAGTTTGTCATTATATACCTTTTGGCTGCCTTATTTAGTAAACTTAATAATGTTCTTGTGTTGTTTGTGAAGTAAAATGTGCATACATATCCCATAAATATACTTAAAACCTAGTAAAATAAATTTTAGGAATTTAAAAAAAACAACTAAACATGCCAACAAAAAACAAACCAAGAAAAATGCCAAAAAAAATCAGTTTTCCAAGTAAATTTCCTACTGTTTTACTGTATTGGACCTACAGTGGTTACAAAGAGAATCAGAAAAGTTTAATCCTTCGCAAAAAGCTCCTGAACTTTTACCGTCATGAGTGATATTGTAAGAGTGCAGTCCCTCTTATGTACAGCAGTGGCGTAACTTGTAGTGCATTTGCTTGAGTAGTGGAAAAGTGGTGGAAGACTGAAGTTCTTTGTACTGTAGACTTTAGAACGTGTTGTGGTGCATGGGGGCTCTTTTGCTAGACTTCTGCAAGCACAGTCCTTTTCACTTCATCATTTGTATGTATCCTAATGACAGCACCTTTATTGTCCTGTGCCGGGTCTCAGTGTTTTTTGTATTCCTGGTCTTGACCATTCCAAATTTTGGTTTTGTATCTCATCCAGTCCTGTCTCCTTGCTTTTTTCCTGTCAGCTTTCCTTCCATTTACTTGCTTTTATTCCTTGGAGCCTGCTTATCCTGATTTGCTATGTCAGCCCAGTCTAGTCTCCTTTCCTCAGTCTCCAGTCACTTTTTCTGTGCTTTTAGCAGACATTGGTCTTAATTTTTATTCCTCTTCAGAGACTGTAAGGTGGCTTTTGTTCTTCCCCATTCAACACAGTACTTTCTTTTTAGAAGTTGGTTAGTCTTTGTTATATTTTCAGAGATAAATGAAAGAGCATAGCATTAACTTGAATCTTGTCTATGCCAATGGCTTCAAGCCATAGTCACAAACATTTTTTGAAGAAAAATGATTGTGGTTTTCCTCCATTGTTACTTTTAAAAATTGAAATCTTAAGTTTTTTGATATGGCATGTAAGTGTATGTTTTATATGCGTTGGCAGAGGGCAAGGATGGACAGGACACTTCGTGACTTTACAAACTTGTAAGTAATAGTAAACTACAGAAATACTAAGCAATCTCAATTGTCCTAATTATGGAGAGAAATCAGCAATTCTGACTGTAGCATATCCTGTAATTTTGCTTAACTCAGCTAAGTTTTGCAGGGTTCTGTAGTGGCAAATAAAATAACAGATGATTTGGGTTTTGTTTGTATTCATGCTAATTTCTTTCATTTTATCTCAAGGATTTGTTGCAACCTCTTGAGATAAATACTTACAAAAAGATGATGTAAGCATCTCACTGAATTGAGATCTGGATAACACTGGTGGAATTACCACTGCACCATAGTGGTTTTGTTTACATAAGGTAGTCTTTTCGATGTGGTAAAATAGTATTTGCAATAACTTAGTAGCTCTTGTGTCTGAAATAAGGGATGTGGCTGAGCTATGGTTAGCACTACAGACAGAATAATTAATGTAACACAGTATGTTAAAATGAAGAAATACAAATAAACATATTTGACAAGTTCTTTGCTTTTATTTATGTAATTTTTTTATAATTGACACACAGCGGACAGATTATATGTTGTTCCCATGCAAATGAGTTAGCTTGGAGCACAGAGATCAGGATACAGTCATGAAATGAGTGATCTTTTTACAGCTTTATTAGAAACATCCTATTTTACCATAGACAATTCAATTTTCTCCAGTTCAGCAAGAGTTGAACAGAAGAATTACTATCAGTTATTCCTTGTCAAGCCAGTACTCAGAGTTGTTAGATGTGGACTTGAATTTACTGCTGCATTAGATTCTGCATGAAATTGGTTTTCTTCTCCATAAAATATGAATAATGCACTTCAGCTTACCAGCTGCTAAATTTAATTTGTTTGTAAAAATCAAAGAGCGATGTTTATGTGTTCAGTCGAGCATTGGAACAGGTTGCTCGAAGAAGTTGTGCAGTTTCTCTCCTTGAAAGCTTTCAGGACTGAAAAAATAAAGCCTCTGTAACCTGACCAAATGTCTTAGCTTTCAGCAGGAGGTCAGGCTGCAAACCTCCTGATGTTCCTTACACTATGAATTATTCTATGGCATTCCTTTTTCTGACTTCTCTTACATCTTGAAATATCCTGTGAGGTTATTCTGTAATTCTCGAGGGGCAGGGGGAGAAAGTCAATATACAGTCTGAATAGTACTTTCTGAAAGGATGGATAGCTGTACCAACAGACAAAATATTAAATGTGTGAATGAAATAATGTTACAGATGGAATTCCCTTTATAGTTTTTATTGGTAATTGTATTTACATGCATTATTAGATTTGCTGTGGATTAGTTAGGCTTGATGTTTTTTAAAGGTCTGTTTTCAGGGTGGGATTCAGAAGATTCCCGATTAACATTTGTGTTGTAACAAGTTGTAGTTCTTCATCTTTAAGTTCATAGGAAAAAAGGATCCAGGTCTATTGATACAGCTGTTCTTTATGAAAATTATATTTTTCATACAAAATCTCAGAATCTGAATGTAAATATTTAAGACAAACACTGATGCTGCTAAGTGGAACAGGCTGTTCATGCTGTCTCAATGTTGCTTCTGGTTATGGTGCTAATCTTTCTGGGAATGATTGGGATTTACTGAATGGGGAGATGACTAGGTCCCTTATTTTAAGCACAGGGACAACAGAAGAGTGACTGGTTCTAATACATCAGCTTCAGTGAGATGGGAAATTTTGTATTTTCCACCATCAAGAGAGAAATCCATGTACTTTTTAGTTTTAAAAAATATACTTTTTAAAACCAGTGATTTTTGGTTTTTTTAGTGCCTACTTTTAATTCAATGAATATGTGATGTAGTGATGAACATGTAACTTTTTGAAAGCTGTCTTGATTTTATAAATACCATAAACTAACCTTTCACATATAATTTTGTTTTTCACTATGTCTTTTCTTGAGGCTTTTCATGTTTAAGATTGATCAGAGCTTAGGAGAAATAAACCATTTTTTTTTTTTTCTGTATAAAAAGACAAACTGACATATACCTCAAATATTTATTGATGAAGATTTCCTTCTAGTTACATGTATGTCCAACTAGAATGCCTTCTTTGAAACTTTGAATAAAGCTGAATTTGTTTTGATAAAGGCAATCAGTTGTCCTGCCAGCTACTCACTGATAAGGCCTTAAATAAAGTTAAAAATAGATTAAATGGATCTATGTTGTAGAGCAAGGCTGTATTTTCCTTTTCCAAATATTATAAGCAAACTTGTAAAAGTGCCTAGAAGCATAATGTACCTGTTGATAAAGCTTGCTTTTTCTAGACATGTGAACTCCCTGCTGTTACTAGTAGTACTACTTTAGAGAAAGCATTGCATTTTTTTTCACTATGATCATTTTTGAGCAAAGCAAAAAGAAAATAATTAAGATAAATGAGAAAGAGCTGCTAGAAATAACACTTTTTTTGTTTTCTGAATGTCTTCTGAAGAATAAGGTCATCTCTCTTTTGTACTATTGCCAGAAGCCCAGCTCCCCTTTCATCAGCAGTCTACAGTTTACTTCTTTTATAAAAATGAACTTTGGAATATTGAACAGCGTCCACTTCAGATTTTCATTATAAAGGAGCTCCCAGGGAGACCAGATGCTGTTGAAATAGATCTTGGGAAGCCAGTCATTCTGAAATGCTCTTTTTTTTCCCCATCTTGTTGTCACTTCCTGAACTCTCTTTGCTCTGTATTTTTATTATACCTTTTCCTTCTGATTTTTCCTGACACTGAAATTTTTCAAAATTTTTTAACATGTTTTGAAGAAATATCCAGTTCTGCCCCTCAGACTAGGTATAGCCGTGCCCTGAAAAATGCATAAGCAGGCCACCACAATGGCAGAATTAGTCTACAACTTGACTGTAATAGGTTGTTTTTGAAATAAAGGTGAAAGTTCAGCACTTACTGCACTTTAAAAATTATGTATGGTTTTGGTTTTGATTGCTTTAATTTCTTTCTTGACATAAGTACTCTGCAAGTATTGTAAAACAAGCAAATAAAACCCAAACAAAATCATTGAAGGGTAATTATTGGAACGGTGCCAATGCTGACTTCTATTCTAAACATCTGGGATGATACTTTGTTATTTAAACATTTTCTGTTTCAGTTTTGCATAAATCCTTCTTAGATGGATTCTTTGGATACTTTGGTTGTGGGTTCTTTATTTAGTTGGGGTTTCTTTTTAGTCAGTGTAGGAGTGAAGGTTTATTGTCAGAGTTTAAGGCAACGCTGAATAAAATCTTAATTCCTTTGCCACTTAATAATAGTTAATTGCCTCTTTCATTTCTTGGTGTTGTTCTGCCCTGTTCAAAATTATAATTTTTCAAATGTTATTAATGCACTAACAGAAAAATGCATATATGTGGCAATTCCTATCACAACCAATTTACCTGATAATTCTTGTCTATATTCTTTTTATAAAGAGATTAGATGTGTAAGCATATAGGAGTTTAGTTGAAGAATTAATTTCCTTTTAAGTAGCTGGTATTTATAAAATAAGAGTCTGGAAAGCACTGGCAAAACTTAATTAAAAATATTTTTTAAAAAATCTTAATTAATAAAAATACTTAGCTCTTATTTGACACATTGACCTCATCCAGTCACTATTACATCACTATTACATTAACTTATATTCATATACTCAAACTTTATCTGTATACTCCCCCCCATGCACTCATACTTGTTTGAAGATACTGAACTGAAGAAGAAATTTACCTCTATTAAATACTACCAAAAACAAAAGTGAAGCAAAGTAGATAATCTCAAGTAGGATGATTTTGAAGAATTGAATTTAGAAATTACTATATTCATTATTAAAATGTCAGTGTAAAAACTACTTTGAATTAATAGCATTTTATTACTGAAATGAACAAGTACATTTACTTGGTACAAGATGCTTTTTATTCTTTTGGGGTTCTTCTGTCAATATGTGCAAAAATGAGTCATTACTTAAGGAATTTCTTGGACTGCAGGATTTTTCCCTGTTTCTTCTTGTAAATTTCACATTGACTATGAGACAGGAGTAAGAACACTACAAATTGTCCCTCTGGGATAGTAGAGTGGATAATTGTTTTAAAATAGTGCATAGCTTTTTGTTTTTAAAGGGATGGTGATCTATGTTTTATTAGCTAAGAATAGTTGAAATTACTAAAGGGGTTTGAGTGAAAAGGATATAATTGCATTTTTATTACAAGCAATTTTTTGGTTCATTTATTATTTGGCTGGGTGATCCCAAAATGTGATTTTGGGGCATAAAGGAAAGTGGTATATGTGAGAAGAAAGGGTTAATTTTCATTTAACTGTATAAGTGAAACACAGAAAAAAGGCAAATTTTATTAAACCAAGGATTTTGTTGTGAAAATGAGAGTTTACTTATCTGGTGCTCAGAATGGCAGAGATTGCTACAGAAACCTAAAGGCATAAAGAAAGTTTTGTAGTTAAAACAGCCTCAGGTTTGTAATAAAGCACAGCTGTTGGCACTTCCGCTCACATTCTTTTATAGTAATACATTCTGTGGGTTCTCTACAGACCAGCTGACCCAGTCTTAAATGTGGCTGAACCATAAAACCTGTTTTGTCTCATTTCTATGAGATCTTATTTGAAGCATTCAAAAGATAAAAAGGCTTTATTTTTTCTTTTCTTCAGAAGGGTTAACTCCAGTCAAATGTGATGTTTGTATCTGAAGTTACGACATCTTCATACAATCCAGACTTTGCCTATGCATATACTGAAGGGAAGCACAGAGTAGCTGCATAGGATTTATTTATATTTTTTAGACTAGGATAACTCTGAAAGAAATATACTTCAGTGCATTACCATATACTTACGTATTACCTCAGTTTTATTTGCATTCATGTAGCAGGCTTTTGTGACCTACTAAATATTTTTAGCTGATCTTATCCTTGGCAATGTTGCTAACATAGTATTTAAACTGACAGTGATTGGATAATGCCTGCAAATAGTCACCAAGGTTTCCTCTGTGTGTGTTAATGTGGTTTTTTGTTTTTAAAAAGCATCAACAAACCAAACCCCCGAAGTGAACATCAAGCACTCTGGTATGGTACAAGTGCCAAGAGAAGAAAAGAGAGTATGGAAGGAATATATGTGTTTTTTTGGCTACCATCTAAAAAGTGCTAGTATACCATTTAGCCAATGAAACCAGGTCAGAATTTACGGTTCTGTGATTATTTAATACTACCAAAGCACCTACATATTTTATAGAACAGAACTAACCAGCTTTCAGATATTCTTTCCAGACCAGCTTGAAGGAAAACTGGATTAGGACAGTGAAGGATATAGAGCACCTTGCAATGCAATTTCTATTCCATCAGTTTAGTACCTTCTCTAGACATCCGCTTAAGGTTAGTATGCTTCTGGGTAGAACGGTTTTGATGCTTGTTTGTGACTGTCTAAACTGAAGCACTCCAAACATTTAGGATATTCTTGGCCTATTTTTCAAGGACTGTCATGTTTAATGAGGTATTAAAGCTTTCTTTATAAGTACCAAGTGCCTTTCTAAAAGGATAAAACATTTCTTGTGTGGGTACTGGCTAAATACTGCACTATTTAATAGGGTGTGCAAGCAGCCAAAGGGCAGTTATTTGGCATTTGTCTTAGATCCATTGTAATCTAAGATAATAAAATAATTTAAAAGGAAATATGGTTATATGTGTAGCTACTAAGTTAAATTTTTGAAATTTTGGTGTACCAACAGGGAAATTGCAGTTCAGCTTCATAAAACATAGGTAATCATTCCAAAGAGTCCAGGGGCTAATTCTTGCCTGTTCTGGGAGAATCAGTTGTTAAATACACATTCTCAGTATTTTTTTACTTGTCAGTTGATCTTCCTCATCTGAAAGTGAAAGAACACAAAGTTCAGAGTTAAAAATAGGTAAATTTACATGAGAGGACTTTTTGTTAATTGTAAACATTAGTCCTTTAACCTTTAACTTTGCATCCAGATGCAAGTTTGGTATTGGACTGAGCTCTCTCTGGCTGCAGGTGTTTACCTTAGTATAGAATATCAATATTTAAGTATTGTGAGTAACTTCACAAAACACAGACACTTGTGCTTCCACTAAAAAATCCTTCAGGATGTTGCTAAGCACTTACGTAAAAAGTGTATTTATTTTTGTGGGTTTATGTCTCTTAATCTACAGGGTAATTTTACTGATTCTGGCTTCATTATTCCCATTCTATGGGATCTTTACCTGGGAATTTGTTTAGTACATATGAAAAAATTCCAATGTGTGTATTTGGGTAACATTTTAAAACTTAATCTTCCTGAAAAAGAGCAAAATTTTCTGTTGCTGAATATATCAATTTGATGCACTGTTTGTCCTCCTGCTTGTCTCCAAATTCGAGGCTCATTAAAACTTGAAAACCAGGCTTTCATCCTGGATTGTTCTTTCATCTTCCCTGGAAGTTCTCTTGATGGCCTGAGAACTTTGGTAGATGCAATCTCACATCTCAGGATAGGGAGTGATGAGAAGCTGGGTCAGAGGAGGCAGTAGCTAACAAGGGCAAGCACACATTTCTTAATTTACTTAGCTTGTTCTGTTCTTCAGTCTGGAGTTGTTTGCATAAATTTAAATTCACATCAACAATTTAAAACTAGTCTGATTTTGCCCTACTCTGGATTAGGATTGCTCATAAATTTGCTGACACTGTTTTCTCAGTGCAGTGGGATATAAAAGTACAAATATTTGTTGCAGATGTTTAGAAATACTCTCTTACCATTTTACAAACATTTGCAAATAGTGTTTTGGTTAGATTTTTAAAAATTATTTAATTTTGTTAATTCTGACTGCAGAAGTGTATGAAAACATTGCTCTTCTCTCTGTTGGTCTAGTGACAGTTGGCAAGTGCTGGCTCCCAGTGAGAGCTGTAAGTTGCACAGCTTGGAAATTGGCATTGAAATTGAGTAAGGAAATTGCCTTCTTCTCTTAGGCTACAATAAAGGCTTTCTAAGACAAGTTCTTTCTCTTCTCCTTTTCCAGAGAAAATCAACCATTATTAAATTTTCTCGAAGAAAAAGGTCATGCATGTGGGCAGCATGAGGAAGAAGTATGTGCTCTCTGAACAACTTGTGTCACTAAGAGCCAGCAGCTCAGTCTCCCCTCTATCTCTGAAAACCAGTCTAAGAATGTTTGGAAATTGAAGAGGGTGCTGATTGGGAAAAACTTCAGGGGTACCTGTGTGAAATGAAATGAGTGGCAAAAGATATTGCTGTAGAAGGAAGAAAAAAGTTGTCAGTCTGCAGTTACACAAAAAATGTCTTCTTTTTCTCTTCTTAAAAATCAGATTTCTATGCTGTGCATCTGAAAATATGATTTTTACTACTTTATTTTTAGTTTCTTTAATTTTTTTTGGTTAGTTGGGATTTTTTTTCTTTGTGTGTCGTTTTATTGGTTTGTAATGGAGCAACAGTGAAATTAATAGTGAGTTGTTTTTTGGGATATTACTGTTGAGAGAACCTTAAGAGTGTATTTTGCTTTGAACAGTTATTGGAGATTGTGGCAGTGTATATGGATAAAAATTGCAGTGCACTTATTGACAGAGTTAAAGAATTCAGAGAAATCTGTCATACTGCAAGTGGAGTCTCTTCATGCATCAGATAGTAGATCTGACCTGATCATGTCTTGGAGTTTGTAGTACCTTTTCTTCTTAATGTAAGTGTGAAAAACCCATTTATTTGAGTACATTTTCAGAGACAAGTTGTATAAAGAACAAAATTACATGTTGACAAAATACTTTTTTTTGGAGGTGTCATAATGCATGTCAGGGTATGCAGGAGATTAAGTCCTGATCTCATTTAGAGCATCCAAACATGCTTGTAAATTCTCTTTTCTCTGATAAGGGAGTGAGTCAGAGAGATAGATTGCAGTGAAAATGTATTAGAAGAACTTTCATGAATTAAGCTTTTACTATGGATAGAGTAAGGCTATTATTAAAAGCAGATACTTGCATGGTACATTTGCTTGGAACTGGACTTTTATGACAACACAACCCTTTTACAACTGATACTTCATTGAAAAACTGCAATGGGATATCATTGACCTGTGAAACACTTTTCTCAGGTTTCTTTATCTTACTATTATATTTAGAATTGAGCTGTAATCAGTTTGAATTTTGAATTTCCTTTTTTGTATTCTAATTTATTTCTGTGGAGGTTCTATTATTTGTTCCACTGCAACCAAGTTCAATTCCATTTTTCAATTGTTACAAAAATACTAACAAAAAACATCACATCACGTCAAATGCATTTCATAACAATTTTATTTAACCTTTTAATGCAATTCCAAAACAAATATATTTATTATAACCAAGTGAACTATTTCTGCAGCAGCGTCATTTTGAGATTGTTCTTTCCCTTTCTTAATCACCAATATTAATTATTTTTCTCTTTTCCAAACTTTGATATTTTTAATTTCTGCCATTGAAGCTTTTGCTACTGTGAGACTTCCAGTTGATGCTAAAAATGGAAAGAAGCTCAATCTAGTGGTTTACCATTATTTAAGTTACATTGCACCCTCTGAAGTTTTGTACTTCCTAGAAAGATACAGAGGAAGGTTTTATGGATTTTCACCGATATTAGCTGGTTATTAGGTCTGACATTAATCACACTTGTGCAAGTATGCACTGGGAATAATTTAGCTGATATCAAGGGCGTGGCACTGGCATAAAACTATTTTTAATGAGCTTTGTCTGCAGACAACTTTGGAGATGAGAAGTAATTTACATAACATCTTATTTTATCCATGAAAGTATAGATTAATTCAGCTTTTTAGCTGCTATTAATTGGACAGCTTTCAAAGTACTATTTGTTCAAGATGGAAAGATCTGACCTGTAAATGTTAAGAGCACTACAATTACTATTCTGTCTATGCTATTCAATATTGCTCTATCAACTAATTTTACTACATAAAATTATTCTCATATATTGCATTTCTATATGCCTCAACAATATCCAAACCCTCTCCTAAGATGATTCCCCTATAATCCACTGTCTTAGCTGCTGGGAGGTTATTCTAGGTATCAGTGTAGATTCTTTCAAGCACTGTTGACATGATACAGAACATGTAGTGGTCATCATCATTATGATCACCATCAGATGATCTCTGAGTTTTCTCCTGTAGTACTCTATCACTTTCCATAGTTAGATATGCAGACCAACGATGAAATTGTTTATCACTGTGAAAAAGCCATTTCACTAGTTCTGTTTCATATGTTGATTTGGCTGCAAATGGAATTACTATATTTGAAGAAGAATTTTTAAAATTCTGCTTATGATCATTTCATTAGTGATGGGTCGTTAAAGCTGAGAATGCAGATAAGTATAGGTTCTGCTTTCCGCCTCTGATAAAATTTTAATTTCTTGTGAGTGTTGGGAGGAGATAAAAAAATAGTTCAATTTACCATTGTGTAAGAGAAGTATGTTATGTCTCTGCTTTTTGGTGTTCCTGGGTACTTAGTATTTAAGATATCCTTAGATATAGACTGAGAAGTAGTATGATGTTTTAATTTAATTTCTAGATTTTTAATTACCTGAACCATTTGGATCTGATATGTTCCTTTGAGCATATTGTCTGCAGTGTTCAGTTGATGGTTTCACTATATGGGGTTGTCAATTTAATGTGATGAGTAGCTCGGTAATTCTGGAGTCATTCCATACTTTGTAACTCTACAGTGAAGTGGGAATTCCAATGATTCTTAAAAACTAGTTCAGCCTCTTTCAGAATTACTAAACTCTATTTTAAAATGACATATTAATATCTCTGAATCTAGCAATTTTTAAAGAACCTGCAAGTAAACTAGAGAATTAGATTTAATGGAAATTAAATAAAATATGTATTCTCTCAGGGACATAATATTTGTGTCTTACTTTGTTTTCTTAATTTTTGTTCTGAGTAATTATGTTAATGTAACTAAACAATTTGAATTTGTCACCACTGTTAATATGGATATGTTATGAATAAGTGTTTGAATACTTTGTGAAGAGCACACTGATCCCACAACTACTGTCTGAACAGTGCAAATCTCAATGGTTCTTTAATAACAAGTTCCCTTAAACTGTATGTCAGTGTCATTTATCTCCTTTCAGCTGCCTCTGTAGCTTGGTTTAGCTCACGGACATGAAGAGTCTCACTACATAATCCCCTAAAGACAGTGCTTGTATTTGTTATCTTTCTAGGCACAGTGTTTTATCTCCTGTGAACCCATTTGATACGGGTTTCTGGTCCTTGCACTATTGATATACCAAGTAATGCCCTTGTCGATATTTGCATGGAGAATTGTGAGCATGCTGCTTTTGTTGATATCCTATATTTTAGACCATTTTTTCCCCCTTTTTTCCCCAGTACTTAAAGCTATCTAAAGATTTAGGCACAGAAAAAAATACAACGAAGTCTGATTAATTATCATAGATGCAAAGGAGGAGGAAATATACTGAATTTAATTGCCTGATGACATGCAGATCTATTTCAGTTTAAATTAATAAGTAATGCTGCAGGGGTTTGTTTTGTTTTGGGGTGGGTTTTTTGGCATAATGGTAGTTTTAGAATGCTTATTATGTTCAATTTGGAGTAAGTTTTATGTTCTGTTTGGGGATTTTGGTATCTGTTAAGACAAAAATATTCTCTGTCAATGTATTCAGACAGATGGTTGTCCTGTACAGTATATTCAAGGATGTTCTTTTCTCAGGGACTACATTTCAGCTTTGACTGTTTAGAGTTTGGGATTACATTCATTTTCCCTCTTGGATTCAGATGCTGATGTAGCCCCTGGAGACTAGTCTTCTGGTTATCACTAGAGGCAGTAAATGAAATCTGTAAAATGGAAGAAGTAGGTCATGGTTTATATTCTGGTTTTAGGTTTATCACTAAGTGGAGTAATAGAAAAGTCAATGCATACTGAAACCTCAGGGCATCATTTGCTGATACTGATACTGTCATGAGAAGGAGTTTGTCAGGTCACTGATTAAGTATTTGCATGATTTGGTTTCATGAGAAAAGAGATGATGATGATGTTTCAACTTGAATATCTAGTCAAATATAAGTGAGAGTTGCCTTTGACTTTTTTCTTCCACTATGTGGATGTGAAATTGATTTCAGTTTATTTGCATATGAAGAATTTCCTTTTTAATAGAGATCACCTTTTTAATGACTTAGTAAATTCTAGGAAAAATACATGAGAAATCACTTAAGAAAACTGTCACCTTGTACAACTTATTACAGCTTAAGAGACCTCATTTAGAGATCTCTTACAAAACAGAAAAAACATCCCCAGACTGCTGAAATGATCCCCTGGTAGAGATTTGTTGTTTATTTGTTGATACAAATAAACGTGAGCGAGCCATCTGAACAACCAGCAGTCTAGAAGTCCTGAGGCACAAAACATGTCCCATTGAATCAAAATGGATGCATTGTAGAGTTATTAGAATATTTTGCTTAAATTTTACATTCATTTTGAGTATTTGTGTGGAAGATGTGGAAATGTATTCAACTTTTTTTTTTTAATAAATGGGAAGCTAATAGATTTCTTGTTTCTGCTCCCTAGAAATATATTTCTGTCCTGCTCAGAACTGAGAAACTAAATTCTGTTTACAGACTGTGTTTGTGCGTTCCCGTAGAATTTAGCAAGAAGTACCATAAAATGCCTAGAAAAACATTAAAAAACTAGTTGACTAAAAAAATATATTTTATAGTGAGTTCCCATCTTTGTGGTAGTGATAGTTTAATGTTTCTCTTTAATTTAAGATGACAAAACCAGCTAATTTTCTGTCTAAGCATCTGAAGTGATCTTAGAAATAAAAGACAATAATGGAAGCTTGTTTGGAAAAAAAAACCCAAAGTGTTTGGTTCTTGTGGAAGACTGTTGTGTGCAGATTTTTTGTTGTTGTTTTGGAGATTTGTCTGGTTTTGTTTCATTGAGTTTTTTGTGTTTTTTTTGTTGTGATGTTTGTTTTTAAAAAGACTTCTGCACACTTCTTATCCTGTATTCCAGCATAGATAGCAAGAAAATACAGATAACTTCTCTATTCTGAACCATAAGACAGTGGGGAAGCAACGTTTTGTATTCTTGTTGATTTTCTTTGTTTACATCTTTTGCATATGTGTGTCTGAGTTACCACTTTATGCTTGTTATAAAAGTATTATTTTGTCATACTTTAAAGCTAGAAGTTATTTCAGTTAATAGAATTCACATATTGCAGTATTAGTGTACTGGTGACAGTAGACAAATGGACAGAAATTTGGTATTTTTATCACACATAAATGGCAAGAGTGCAAAATACACATGCTTCCTAATAAAACTCTGAGCATGTCAGTATGATAGCATGCTTTGCTTTGAGCTGACCTGCTGTTTTAAATAGTTGGGGGAAATGATACCTTAATAGCATTTGCTTTTTTAAAAAATAAATAATAAGATTATGGGGTAAAATCTGATGCCACTGATGTTTTTATTTCCTCTTCAGTCTGAGAATATTTATGATTTTAGTTATATGATTTCTGTTTCATAATGTAAGCTGTTGATCTGCCTCAAAAAATGGAAGAGTGCAAACTCTGCAGTGGTTTGTTAAATACTGTTCTGCCATAGACAGCTATCACAATTAGCTTTAATATATGGCCTTTCTTGTAGAGTATTTGATTAATCAGTTTTAACATTTTTTCTTCAGGAAACTTTTCACCTGAGATTCAGCCTGTCTTTTTAGATCTGCTGTAAGGCATCAGTAAATAGCTCTTGCCCCACTGGTAATTCAGGCTATGGGAGGGTATGAGAAAGCTTTCAAGAGATGAGATGAAATCTGGGAGATGTTTCAGGAGAGGGCATTCCAACGGCTTTGTTCTTAAAGAAGATGCCTGCTAGGTCTACCTTTTGCTGTAGCAGAGCATAGGACTAATTCCTGGGAAGCTGCTTTAATCTAACATTAAATGACAGTTTTTCATCTTCAAACTACAGTTCTTTAATATTTGTGGAAGTCTCAACTCATTCAAATGTGCCATAAACCATGTCCTTATAAAAATGGTTGTGTTTTGTTTGTTTTTTTTTAATACCCTATGTGAGAATGGCATGCTACTTGGTTCATTCCTGAGTTGTGATATGCAAACTTCATGCCTTGGCTCCTTCCAGCCGTTCCATCTGAATGCAGGCTGGCTGGCTGGACTGCAAGAGAAGAGGCACCTGAGCAGAGTGGCCAGGAGTCCCCATGGTGCAAGTGGCCAGACTGCCAGAGCAATACAAACTACATCTGGAGGAGGGGCTGGACTCTGCTCGTATATGATGCCAAGTGTTTCTTACATGGGATTGCTTCTATTCTTTCAAATTTGTTTCCCTTTCATTATGATGGTCTCGTTCAGGCAAAATGCATCTTAACTTGTATGCAACTATTTCCAGTTGTGGGGTTTTGTGGGGAAATTGAGTGAAAGGGGATGCAAATTTAGATACTCCAGGCCATGTGGATTTGCCTGACTTTTTCCCTCTGGTCTCAGTGGGCTCAGCCTCTCTCAAGGTTAGAGTGTAGTTATACCTTGAATTATATAGTTATAGCCTTGAATTTCCTGTGCTTTGAGCAACAGATAACCAACACTGTTCCAATGGCAGCTTTCCAGTAGTACCATGAAAGAAAAATTCCTTCAGGGTGAAAACTCTTCTGTAATCGTTGCCATGGAAACAGAGAACTGCATGATTATATGGATTAATATCTCAGCTACATGTAAATGTTCTGCAACCTTCTCTGCCTTATCATTTAGGAGAAACATTGATTCTCTAACGATTAGTGTTTTCAGCTCCATTATAGCTTAGGTTTGGGCCAAACCTTTAATACAGACAAATAGCTATCTATTTAAATAAATGGTTTGATTTCAGTCCTGCTGCCTGTTCATGAATTTAGTAGGCAAAATTGTTTTTCTGTTGTTGTTGCATAAGGTTTATTTTGTAGTTTAATTTAATATAATCAATGCTTCAAATACTGTACTAGTATCCAGGGGATATGACTACTTTTTTCCCTGTCATTATCCCTGTGACATTTCTGGTAAAAAAGATTCCTCGAGAATATTCCAGAGCATCTGTAAGACAGGAGTTACAGTCAAATTGATCGTAATTGCCTCAATATGCTGCTCGTTATTACTGGAGGCAAATTATTGTAGTGCATTTTGGTCAGGTAGATGAGTCACCATGCAGGGTTGGAATGTTAAATTCCTCTATCCAAGAGAGAATTAAACTTTTTTTTTTTTTTAATGTCATGTTAAACTTGACTCAATGTCAACTGGTTTATCTTTAAGAAAAGTTAGTATTACACCAAATTTAGTTTTTTTATATGTTTTGTATAACTTCATGGCTACTGGCAGCATAATTACTGATCTTTTAGATGTCTTCATTTCTGTAGAGTCACTAACATGAAATGTGACCTTCTAAAGATAATTTTAATCTCATCAATTTCTGTGTAGAACAAGGTTTTAACAATATATTTTTATTTCATTCTGATGGAGGAATTTTCACTTTGTTCAATGGCAGTGTAAAGCCATTTACACTGAAAGAAAAAAACAATGCATAAAAAGATCACCTCTATTCTTATTTCTCATATCTAAGTTTTGCTTTATAATTGGATCTATTTATCTAAGCGCTGTCTGGATTTACACTGAAGATTGTAGTGTTTCCATTGGCCATGCCAGCTCTTGGCCTGCTCACCCCTCTCCAACCAGAGCCTAGTGAGTGACTGTTCGTGGTTTGGTGCATAAGTTGGGTTAAAGTTGAAAGAAATTGCTTCATTAATATTATGATATTAGTGAGATATTAGTTTATTTTGCTTTGCTGCTAACTGAAACATATCTTAAGTCCTGTTATACTTATTAGTTCTAATATTCATCCTGTTTTTAAGTTTAACTGTGGAAAGACCACAAAAGGACTGTCTTTTGTGTTTGAAGTGACATTTTGTAATTAAAAATTTATTCTCTTGTAAAGATGTAACTGTGGATGGAAGTTAATGTCTACAGAGAAAGTAGTCTGGGACAGACAACAAGCTCTTTTTTATCTTGAGAACAATACATATGGTAATGGACTGTACACAGAGCACAATGACTTCAGTGTGAGGGTGCAGATGTGTAGATGTATCTACAGATACCTCTGTACATCTGGATATGAACTATAGATACATAGTTCTTAGTTAATAATGTTCATTATTTGTAATGATGTTGTAGTTTGTACTTCAAATGTTAGGTACATTTTCATGAGCTAAGAATTCATGTTGCCACCCATGCATGTGTATTGATGTATGCATGTTGTATGAAAATTGCATGCTTATTGCTTCCAGATGCTTCCAGATTCCAGGTGCAGCTTTAAGGCAATGTCAGCACTGCCAGCCAGAGCATCTCCATTTTCAATTGTGGTGACTCTACTGAGGCAGGGTGGGTGCCAAAAAAAGTCAGTGTCTATATGCTGAGACCACATTGAGATAACGTTCAAAATTTTAGTGGGCTTTATAGGTAAAGAAGACATCTTAAATTCTGTGTGGTTAGACTTGCTGCTAATCTGAAATCGTGTATGCAGGTCCTCTAATGAGCACAAAAAGATGAGCATTTGAATATTACCAATGAGATTAGCCAAAAGACTGATACCAAAGAAAACTATGAGCTTTTAAATGGAAGAAAAAGTAAGTTTCACAAATAGTGTCTAGACATTTAGACTCAGGGTGCTACCAGTGCTCAGCTAGAATCACAAACTGGTAACCACAGCATTTTTAGAATACTGGTTCTGCTTAATATGGAAATGTTTAGGAGTAATATTCAGTCTTCATACCTGTTGCTGGAAATAACCTTAGGAACACTTGCCTTGTAACTGTACTATGCTAATCAAGAGAACTATGTTCAGCTGCTTGTCCTGCTAACTTGGAAGAAGGGTTTCTTGCTGGGACATGCAGAAACAATCCTGAGTATAGTTCAGGTGTTAATATGGTCCCAAACCATTTCCCAGGAGAGAGTTTGTGTCTGCTGGGCTCTGTTGTGTAAGGTTCAGTAGTGTGGATATGGGCTATGGCAGTGGAACTCTATGTCAGGTAATACGGTTCAGAGCATCATTAATTTCTAAAGTAGACACAGCTGTATAATACAGATTAACTTGAAGAACATACCAACTTTTTAAAAATTTAATTTAAAAATTAAAAATTAATTTTAAAATTAAGTATTGTGTGCATTGGCCAGATATTTAGCAGAAGTGACACGTATATGAAGGTCTTTAAAATCTGTCACTATTATTTTCCATCCCACAGAACAATATGTTTAATTTTCTCTTCTTTCACTCTGGAAAATTTTTATTGGTAACTAGGCTCTATATTATTCTACAGAAGGCATTTCTTTGTGTTTGTTGGCTTATAAATGCATATGCAATATAATGGGCCATCTGTGATTGCTTTAAGTTAATGGCTGAGACTGAGAAATATTTTCTCTATTCATAGACAAAATTCCTGAGCCTGGGTGAGTGTGGATTTATCTGTGCCAACAACCTGCTAATCACATTTTTCTTTGAGAGTTTGTTCTGAAGCTGAAGAGAGTTGTAGTGACTCACTGCGGATTGACAGATGACACTAGAACTTGATCTTTCCCAAGGCAGATCTTCCTATGAGTAAGAGAACTTGTTTTCTGATTCAAGAGGAAGAAGGGGTTTTGAGAAAGAAAGTTTCTGAGTTGCTCTGACCTAATCACCTCTTTAATTACTCAGCGACGCTGCTGAAGTGATTTACAGGTTCATGGCAAATAACAGTGTGGTATCAAAGCCTGCAACAAACTCAAATCCATATCACACCAACAGTTGTGTCCACAAATTGAGATGAGTAGTAGAGTTCCAGTACCTGGAGAACTGCAGTGCATACAAGGAAATGCTTGAAGATTTGTCCTTCATGAGAAAAAGATGTGATAGTTGATTTAAGAGACCCTATCCAAGGACAAACAGGAGAGCATAGTAGATCTAGCTATACTGATTATGTCACTTTCAGTATTTAGATTCAGTGTGTTTTTTGGCCAAGCATACACTCTGCATTTGTAAGAAGGCAAAATGGCACATCCCTAGCTATGAGGAAAAAGGAATGTCCACCTTCTCATCTGCATGGACCAGATCTCTGTTTTCAGCACAGTCTGAGTGAGAGACTGCAACCAGCATCCTTAATATTCTCTAGCTCAAGTGAAGTGTAATTCCCTGACCACATGCCAGATATAAGATTTTTTTCTGGATAAAATTGGGTTGCTCTTAGTTATTTAATGCCACTTGAATTTCTTGTTCTTCCCTCCTCACCCACACTGGCCCCTTCCCCCATTCCCTCAGTTCTCTAATTCAGAAATTCAGAAATTTATTTCAAGGTCTGTTATTTATTTTGCTTATTATTCTGGAAATGTATGGCTCCTAGAGCTACAGGTGGTGATCCTTTTGGTTTAGGAAGTTGTCATCCTTGTTTTGGGAAAAAAAATTCAGTACAAACTAAATCCCATGGAAACTCAGGACAATATAGGTGCATAACAGCAGGTGCCTTTTCCACTGTCAGAAACATTACTGTTAGCAGTCATAAACCTGCATGACCTAAGTTTAAATTCACTTAATTGGGTTAATTGCGAAGGAGACAGTCTAGGAGAATGATGCTCAACAATAGCAGCAAAATATGTCTGTGCTTCTGAAAAAGTTATTGAGCAATTAACCAACAATTTCTTCCATGCTACCACACTGATGGACTGTCAACAATGCACCTAGATAGTGTAAGTATGCTGCAATTATGATTTTGCACAGAGAACAAACAGATCTAAGTAGTTTTAGAAATGGTACCATAAAATTAAAACATTGGTTGGTTATGAAAGGATGTCTTTTAGCTAAAGCAGATTGGCATTGTTTTTGCCATGAGCTAACACTTCTGTTTTATCATCTCCAGGATAGTAACTGCATTAAATGTGACAGAGCCACACAGAGGTCTTGGTGGCACACTCCAGTATAAAAGAGAAAACAAGTACTGTAAAGTTGGCACAATTTTGCCTAAGAAAAATTAGGGGGAAGCTACAAATAAACATTTTCAGATAACAAGGTTCCAGGCTTTGTCATTAGTTCATGCAAACCTCACCCACTAACAGACACCTCTCCTTTGTGTATCTGTGGAGTGATTTTGTTCTTTTTTCCTGTTCAGTTCAGGGTGAATAATTCCCATATCCCATTAAACTCTTCACCTGTGTCATTAATCGTGCAACTTAGATGTTCATTTGAAAGCAGTGTCAGCATACAAGTATCATAAAGTAGGTCACATTAACTTTTACACATTTTTAGGATGAAATGATATGCTGAATAAATGACCTTGAAGCATATGGTTGAGCAAAAACTATTCAGAAAGGCCTAATGTAACTGATACTAAAGTAAAAAATGCATTTTTGGTCTTGGTGTAATTGTTCCAGAATGTAAGATTTATTTTAAGGGAAAGCACTATCACTTAGAACAGGTGAAAGACTAGGTGTGCTCATGGAGAATCCCTCAAGGTCCTTAAAGTAAGCCATTTGCTCACAACAGATAGTGGATGAAGAATTAAAAAGGATGGTAGAGGCAAAGAGGATAAAAAAAACCACAGGCAGCAATGATGGATGTTCTTAGTGTATTAGTTCCTGTTAATTTCATCACCAATTGTACTAGATACTGCTTTATAGGTGAAGTGTCAATATTTGATTATTTTGTGAACTGGCTGATGTTTATTGTGCCTTGTGAAGAGGTGTCATAAAAAACCTCAGCCTTGCTTTGCATTTCATTTGCATTTATTGGTGTTCCTGCAGAGCTAAATGTTGTAGTAAAGTGGAACATTAGATTACCTAATTAAGTATTTCAGAGGGATATGTGCTAAAAATAAAACTTTTAAGCAGTAGCAGTTGGCTTTTCTTAGTAGTTCTATATGTGTAAAATATAGAAGACAACTTCAAGCCTATACTTGAATAGGATTTATTTTAGTAGTTTTACTTACAGTCTGCATCATCAGGGGGATTCTTCCAGTTATTTATTTCAGAACTGGATCAAGCCCAAAAAATGACTGAACCACTTACAATCTCCCAACATTTTAATTGTCAATTATCTCATTTTTTATGTGGCCTTCAGTCTTTAGCGGCAGAGGAGTAGTGGTTAACCCTTCCAGAGATACGATTTTCCAGTGTGTTGCATACAGCAGTCATGGCACAGCATGGCTCTCAGAGGACTCTGTGACATTTGTTTTCCAGCAGTGATAAAACTGTCCATTGTAGTTTTGCTGACAATCAGCAGTGTGATTATTGATTTATCTGGTACTGTAGAAATGTGTGACACATTGACAGCTGCAAAAATAATTTAATTTTGGTTCCATACAAGTATACAGCTAAGTCCTTAGTAATAAAGCAACATTTATAAAGTAAATATTATGATGACTTAATGCATCCACAACAGTGTAATTCATGTTTCTTGGAAATTAATGATAAAGCAAAAATTCTATCACATGAGAAAATGATAAGATGCAGGTAGATGAATATGACTAATGCTTTTCTTGATTGAATCAATTTGAAGTTTGCTAATCCTGTGAAAATGTGGTTGTTTCCTTCATTAATTCAAAGCTTCATTAATTGCATTTAATACTCCATAAATCTATTAAATGAAAGAGCCTTTGGATTTCCTTAACAGAGAGGAAATATGATGTGTTGTGGGTGGAAATGTTACTAATACTTTAATAGCAGTAATCCTAAAGTTATCGTGAAATGTTAGTAATTGAATCAGCACTGTTAAACATGAAGAGTTTGTGTACATGTATGGGAGTATGTTCATGTGAACATGTGAAATCGTGAATTAGAAAAAGGAGACCGTTAGCTCCATGGAATCACAGAATATTCTGAGTTGGAAGGGAGCCATAAGAATTGTCTAATCCAGGTCTCTCTACAACTATGTGAAGGCCTATATAGCCTTATGAGAAGTCTCCGAATTCATTTATTAATCATATGAAATAATAAACACAAATTTTATTAAGAATTTTTGTTAGTGTTTTGTTTATTTCTTGCACATACATTCCAAAGCAAAAGAAATTTTTTCACTACTGTGAAAGATCTGAAGGCTTATAGCTCATGCAAAAATATTTTGTGGTCTAGCAAAAACACCTTGCAGTGACTGACATAAGAAGCTCAATTTATTTAGTTTAAAAAGAGCAGTTCAGATTTGACTTGATCAAAGGTTGCGAATACCTGCACTGGGAAGAGAAAGATACTGTTAGAGAGCCCTGTAATTTGACAAAGTGCAGCAGGAATGTAAAGCTGGAATTTGAAAATGCAAGAAATACCAGTAAAGTACAGTAAAATTTATTTTTTTTAAAGAGAAAATGATTAATTTTATTAATTATTTTATTAATTATTTTTAGTAACTCTTAGATTAACCTTAAACAAGATGGAGTATTTCATAAAAGCTGTGTGTTAGTGTTTTCAGAAGTTATGAGACTTTCATGCAAGAATTACTGATGATGGTTGGTGGTATGCATTATACATGCATTATACTGTTACTATGCATTAAACTGTTACTGTGGCTGTTTTGGTCATAGAGTCTTTTTCAAGTGCATGTCCCAGTGGTCCTGTCATTGCTCTGTTTTGTTGTTATGGAAAACTAAAAGTATAATTTGTGGTTTAGTGGCCTTAAGTGTTAACTACATTGTATATGTGCAAGAATCCCTCTCTCTGGCATATATGGCTTTTCATAGTATATTATGGCAGTTTGTGGGCAAAGCAAATTACAGTAGTAGTACAGCAGTAGTACTCAGCTTCATAGCTGAGATATACAGGCAAAAGAACTAAACTTGGGTTTGTGGTAATGTTAGTCCAAACAGAAAACCAGTTTTGGAAAACCTAATTTATCAGAATCATAAACTGTATATAAAAGGTTTAATGTAATCTTTGTAATTAATTTAATCTATACTATATGAAAACAAACCTAATACCCAACAGCTTATATTTTTTTAAGTGAAGTATTTTAAAATCCATCATAATGTTGTCTTACTTTGCAACATTTTCATTGTTTATTTATTATAGAGTGATATGATTGGTTTCTTTCTGTACGACATTGCTGTGAAGTGTAATAAATATTGGCAAAAGCTCTAAGATCCTTAGATGACAGAGACTACAGAAGTATAGAGATTCAGTATTAGGTAGAGGTACAGCTCAAAAGTCATATGGAGAGAGATTTTTCATCCAAGATTGTTCAGGAAACCACATTATTAAAACAATTTCCCATTTTTCTTTCTATTGGCAATTTTCCAGTAGTTAAACAAACAGTGACAGTATGCAACATCCTCAGCATAGTACAATTCGTGTGACACAGCAAATACCAGAATAAAAGTAGATTCTTTCAGAGTAGCCAGAGAAACCTCTAATCATATTATTTTTAGTGTTGTTCTTGTGGTGATGTTACAGTTAACAATGAGTTGTAGCAGCTCATGAGAAGTTTTCAAAATAGAATCAGGTGAATTCATGAATTTCACCTAAGTTCTTGTAAGAACATTAGAGTTCTTTAGACTTCAGCCACCTAATTCAGTAATCTAATAAGCAAGGAAAAGCCATTATACTATAAAAATTACTAAACTACACGAATCCAAATCAGATTACTCTTATGTTCATTATGAATTTACTTGACTGAATAAAAATGTCTTCTCCAGTGTTCATTTATATCCAGCTTTCCATGCCTATTAAATATTTCCGTATGCTTGACTGCTTGAGAGCTGCAGTCAAGTACCTTCAGATCTGTATTCCCTTTCCTTTTAGACATAACCTTGCTCATCAAATTTAATCTCTTGAGAATAATATTCCATAAACAGGTTGGAAACAAATTGTGTTAACTCTTTGGAAATGTTGTGAAGTATTTTTACCCTGTCTAACTGGGGAAGTGAGAAAAGATTTCTTCGAGTTATACACTGATTCCTTTCCATAGTTAGTTCCCTTAGATGATTTTATCTTCCTCTTAAAGGCAAAAGAGTTGTGTCAGCTGAGTCTCAAAGGCAAAGAATTCTCTTTTTGGTACAAGCTGAGAAAATCTGGACAGTGTCCACAGTATGGAGCCATTGCTGCTGTCTTTCCCTTGCTTGTGGCAGCCCTGCTCCTCTGCAGTTCTGTGCTCAGGCCTTGAGAAGTGTGGGGAGGTCTGGGATGTTTTCATGATGGCTCAGAATGCTTCCTTAAGGATTTTGCTCATACTCATCTAACCCAATTGAGGCATCTAAAAGGTAGATATTTATGTCTGAGTTAATCACTCAGAAGGAGCAGACATATTTCCATAATGATTCACTTAACCCAGTTTTCTCTGAACATGAAGTGAATGTAAGTGCCTAAGACCCATGTATTTAAAAACAAAAAATTAAAGACTAGTTTAGAGGAATTCAAACCTTTTTTCACCTTAATGTTTTGAAATAATCTCTCTCAAGCTACCCAATGTGCCGATGCATAACAGTATTTGCATTACCTGAGTTTAGCCCAGGTTTGCCATAAAAGAGGGCTGGGTGATACTCAACTCCTCACTCGTGGTGAAAGGGAGAGAGACTATGTCAGAGTGTGATTTAGGCCAAGAAACTGAATAGGAAATACCCTTTCTCCAGAACAGGGATTCTGAAGGAAATAAGTTGGTTTTAGGAGGTGATAAATGTGCTTAAATAGTCCAATGCATTACTTAAACCATTCAGTTTATTCAGACAATTTATTAGGCTGAAAGCATGCAGAAAGTCCTGTGGAGTGTAGTTCTGCAATGCTAAGTGAGGCCTGAAGCAGGTGTGCCTGGAAAGCTGAAAACACACTTTTGCTGATGTCTAGGTGCATCTATACACATCTGAAAGATCATTTCATAATTGTGCCCATATTGAAAGAACTTTTAGATGGATTTGGTTGTGCTTTTAATTCTGAAGTGGAATGTAGAAGATTTTCATGCAAAAAATAATTGCTCCATTTGTTCCCCCATCTCACTAAAAAAACCTGAACCATCCGACCAACCCAGAACACTTTTTTTTTAATGCCTGCTGCAGTACAATGAAATTTAGAATTGTAAGTACATGAAAATGAACTAAAAAAATAAATATGTTTAATACACTCTTAAAATTCAGGAACTATTCAATATGAGTGTTCATTAAATGAAGAACAGATATTAATATTGTGGCTATTTGAAAAATGTTTCTGAAATGGTGTGCTGAAAGTAAACACAAATAGACTAGACATTTGTGCACAGTGATCTTGCATACCAGACCTGTTTCAGCATTCAAAATTTAATGTAGGCTGTCTTTTCTCTTTTCCCCCAGTCAAAACTATGTTAATTCTTTTTAAAATAATAAAATTCAATTCTTGGGGCTCAAACATGATGCAAAATGTTCTTCAGGTAAAACACAGGTCCAAGTATTAGATGCACACTCTTTATGCTTTAACATTTAAAACTTATTCTGAATTATGAATCTGAGGCTAATTTTGTAACAATGAGGCATAAAAACCAAATATCATATCCTCGAATGTCTTCAGTTCTTATGTGACACAAAACAATATGTTGGCAGAAATATTTTTAGAAATGGCTGAGAACATAAGGGACAGAGAAAGATCTCTGAAGAGATAATATTTCCCACTCCTTTTTTGTATTATTAGTAATGTTGGTCCTCTTTTAGGACTGATTTGATAAGTGTTTCAGAGTATGTCAATCTGTGTAGCCTGATACTAGTTTGTGATAAACCCTTAAGATTTTTAATCCAGATCAGCAGGTAGATGGCAAACCTGGATTCACCTCTCATCACACACAAGAACGATCTTAGCAGGTCAATTGCAGAGCTCTTTCTGTAGGCAGAACTGTAACTATCTCATGTTCCACACTGAAGGCTGGAGGAGGAAAGCTTCATTAGGATTCTCTCTTCTGCTTCTGGATGTGTGAAGAACAGCTTTCACCAGATCACTGAAGTACTTTGACTTCTGAAATAAAGAGCTGAGCTACAGGTGGGTAATTCTTGCTTTGTCGGTGAGCATTGGAAATTAGTGAAGCAGGAGAGTTATGTCATAAATCAGCTTCTGCTGATATTTCACATTTTAAACTGATTTTCCAAATAAAAGCCAAACTTTGTAACTGAAATACTTAACCTCATAATGGTGTAAGCGTGCAGTCATGGTTTTCCTATTTCCTAAACTGATATTATTATAAAAGTCAAGTAAATGTATAATTCTATTTTAAACCTTTAAAAGCAAGTTCATTATCATTCCATGAATTCAGAACAATGAAACAGTTTGAAGTTTTGTTTTTTTTTTGATAGTAAGACCCTAAATGAGAAACTCTAGCCTTTGAACCCTGTGTTCAGATAAATCCCGTGAAGAATTTCCTACTTGCACATGCCTTTATGTCAGTTTTCCACATTGAATCTTCTTTGATAATTACTTGAGAATGAGAACAAAGATACCACTATGTTCATGTTAGTCACATGTTTGTAAACGATGAGCTGCCAGTGCCAGTGATGGCTTTGTTCTGTGTTGATTAGGCCATGTTGCCGTGCTGTGCAGCTTGTTCTGAATGTGTTCAGTGGTTCAGAGCAGTGCGGTGTGAAGGGGAGGCTCCTGCACACACAGCAAACCTTGTGCATGGGGGCTGCCTGTGGCTTGCCGTGCAGGGAGCTCTGCAGGAAAACGCAGCGTTGGATCTTTAAGCTTGAGCGTGCTAAATGTTTGATTTTTGGCCTGCTTTTCATGGTGTTGCCAATCACCTTGCTGTGCTGTTTCAGGGCAATTCACCAACTCAGTTTTGGACATCCAGGCGTTGGGAGTCTGGAATGTTCTTCCACCACAATCTGCAGCTTCAGTGCTGTCCATCTCTCCTCACTGCCATTTCTTCTCTGTTTTTTTGACTGAAGATTTCACTTAATGCAAAAGGACATATGACTAGTGGTGTTAGCAGTAAGAAGTACTTCCGCTCTACCAATCTTTGCTGGCTGGCTTTCTTTTACATTGTGTGGTTATTGAGGTTTAAAATGTGATTCGACTAAGAAAGATGATCGGGATTTTTTCTGTGTGACCTGGTAAAACATTTCCTTACTGCTTTTCTGTGTATATAAAAGGCTGCTGTACTGGTACTGAAGTTACCATTTTGGATGTACTTGATTTTATTTTTTTTTTTTTTTAATTTCAAGTATAAGGTGAACAGAGATTACCTTCATGATAAATTATTTTAGTAATTTTTCACATAGCAGAAAAGTTTTCATGTGAGTTTTGAACTATTTATTTGTGGAGTGCTTTGAAATTGTACTGAGAATGCAGTAATGTAAGTATGTAAGCATGGTTAAATATTACAAAAAATACTGTATGCATAGAAATACTGCTTTATTAGAAATACTTTGTCAGCAAATTAACTGGCATTTTTGAGGAAAAAATGAGAAGAAATAGTTATGTAACATTGAGTCTTTTCAGAGCTCTTGCAGTCTGCTTTTTATCTGGGTGTTTTTATGTGATTTTATTAGCACGTAAATTCTAGTCTTTCAACTTGATGGTCCAGAGTTTCAAGACAATGAAGAATCACTTTTAAAATAAACTCAGTTAATTCACAGAATTTAAAGTTCTTTGAAATCTCAATTGAATTTTTACTGATATAGAGTAGTGTTTTGCTATGAAATGAGAAAAGGTAAAATGTTATTTTTGTGAAAGTATTTTCTATTTTTTTCGTTACTGTGCTTTTTGGAATTTTCCTCTTGAAATCTCAAATAAAATTAGCAATGGTTGAGGGTTTATTTGGCTAAGATAGTAAATATTGTGTGCTGTTAAAACTGTTCAAGAGTCGAGTTTAAAAACAAATAATTAATGTGCAATGCTGTAAAAAGTTGCTTATAACAGAATAATACATTTTTCCTCATCAGTAGTGTGCAGAATGAACAAAAGGCTCACATTTTACCAAGATAAGTGTCAGTTACCTCAGATTAAATATTATGTACAAATGTACATAATAAACACATAAAAACCTGCTAGTGTTTCTGTTTACTAACAGAAGCTAAAACACTGTGCTCACAATTACAGCATCTGGTTTTGCTCTTTTTGCTCATGAGCTGCCATGATCTACTTTTGCTCATATAATAAAAATTAATGGTAGAGTAATGTTCTCTCTGATTCATGTTGTCTTTGCTCAAAGAATTTATTAGGTAGCTTCAATTCAGTTTGTACTCTGAAGTGATAATGTCATTACTTTATGTTCAATAAGACTGTTGGGTTTTATATGGAACTAATTACTCTAAAACCAACCTCGTATAATTTTAAAATATGGCGTCACCAAGGATGAAGTCATAATAAATTGAAAAATAAATGGTTTAAAAAACCATTAACCCTAGTTATATTTAATATGTGCCTCAGGGGTTGGTAAAGGATATGAAAAGGATGCAAACTCTCCCAAACTGCGTTCACTGTCTTTTTTGAGTGGCATGCATAGTATTCACATTACTGGAAAAAATAATTAATATTTATCTTATCTCTCTGGAAGTAAGTGTTAAAACTTACCATTTAACTAATTAAACTTCCAGCTGGTGGTTAGGGAAACATATTCAGTTGCTATATTTAAAGTTTGACAGTTGCTGCAGAGATTGTGTACTCAGTTACATTGAAATATCTTTGTAATTAATCAGTTGCTATGAAAATTAGTCAATGTTTTTTAATATATGATCAATTGAATTAATTTTCAGTATTACTAAATGAAGCAAACAAACTACTATTTTTTTTAGTGGTACAAGGGCTTGGTACAATGATTTTTCTCCCCATCAAATAGATTATATGGAACCAAATTTGTTACTACATATTTTCTCACTCACATGGTGGCATGAAAAATAGCCTAGTCTGTAAATTAAGGAAACCTTTAAGGGGAGCTTCAGAATTAAATTGAGAAAATTAAATTCACTAATGGGAATAAAAGGTATCATCCTGTCTGTGGGATGATCAGCTCTGCATGTATGATTGCTTGCTAAGACAAGAGATGTGGGTGTGATGAGTCTGCTCCCTGGGAATAATTGGTTACCCTTTGGTACTCTGGAGTAGGGTGAATATAATCTTTAATTGTTGATGCAGAAAGCTAACAAATCCTTTTCTGGATTTGAATAGATAAACTCGGGCACTAACAATGGAACATGGCATGGGGTTTATGGGGGCAGGGCTGACACATGACTTTCTTGGTCACTGAAATTAAGGTCCTCAGTTGTGTTTCTTTGTGAATGGAACAGAGAAGAGTGTGGAGAGGAAACTACACTCGTGGGAAGAGGGAAAGTTGTTTTCTTTGGTCTCTCAAAAGTCTCTATTTTGTCTTCTCAAGCTGGGAAGCTTTTGAATCAAACAGAGATAAAAAAGGCAGATTCATGTACAGTAACTGAGAAGCTGGAGGTTTGTGCCAGTGGCAACATACATGCTTGTTTCATTGAGCTTTCTCATCAGGCTGAAGGAACTACCCTGTGTCTACTGCTTCCTGTCCCTTGCTAAAGGGTCAGAATACTGAGACTAGAGTATCTTCTGTTGGATCTTCTTTGAAGAGAGTGCAGTTCCTTGAAGAAATTGTCTTACTGTCCAGTGTAATATGTAGAATATCATTCCCCCACTGGTACTTGTTCTGTAGGCACTCAGTTTTTTAAAATGTGAATTAGGTGTAACTGATGCCATTACGCTTGCTAAGCATCTGAAGCTAGATCTGCAAAGCTGCCTCCACAGCTGTTCTGCAATATTGACTCCGTTGCTGGTTTTGTAATTCTTTCTGTTTTCCTGCTTCTCAAAGTGTTTATTGTGCAGATCCAGCAAAGTGCTCATCATCCATTCCCTCAGTTTACTCCTTGGAGTGTGTGGATTTTGGAGGGAGCTATGTTTCCCAAATTTTAAACACTAACAGTGGAGTCTGCCTGAAGTGTTCAGAGGGAATCAGCTACATCTACCACCTACAACTGGCATCTTGTTTTGGCAATAGCCATTGTTGGAGATGAGCTTGTTTGCAGAATTTAGAGTACTCTTGTTCTGTCTGCATCTTCCTGTGCCTGTATTTCCTGCTGGCCCCTGTGGGTTGTGCCAGAGCTATGCTCCACTGCTGGTGCTCTGGTCTGCTGCGAGTTTACTAGGTGCAGTCAGAAGGTGCCTGCTTTTTGTGTTGTCCTCTCTCTTTCTGGGACTAGGTTTATTCAGTATTGGCTGGAAATAGTCCCTGGATTTGTCACAAAAACTTCTTTATCTGAGAAAAGTTGATAGCTGAATAGTGTCTCCCAGCTGAAGAGCTGCTCTGTGGGGTCTAGCTGCCAACACCTGAGCTACATTTCTCCTCTGTGTATGTTTGGATGGGTTTTTTATTTTCCAGGTCATGCACCACCTGCCAGCTGGTGTCCTGGGTACTGTGCCTTTACGATTGGCTAGCTGCTTCTCCCAAAAAAGAGAGATGTAGGTTTTTATTGCCTTGAAGAAATTGCAGTAGTACAGCTCCTTCATAGCATTGCTTGACCTGCTGCCAGCTTCCCCTGCCACCTCTCCTTTCTCCAGCCCCAGTGAGGTGTAAACACTAAGGATGCTGTTAGAAGCCCTGTGTCAGAGCAGGAGCAAGGATTGCACTTCCAGCTGTTTAACACATACTTGGGATGTTGCCAGTTCCTGTTCAGCTGCACATTGTGAGTAATCTTACTGTTGCCACCTTTCTTATCTGCTGGGCTACTGTTAGTCCTATGCCAGTTGTTGTCTGGACCACTAGTTATAACTTGTGTTGCTGTTCACAAACATTTCAGATTTTGTAATTTCCTTAGCTTATAATCAAATATTTAAAATATTTAAATAAAAAAATAAAAATATTAAATAAATAAAAATATATGAAATATTTTAAAGCATTAAATACATATAACTTATATTTAATAAAAATTAAATATTTAAAATCATGCATTATTTCTGAAACTAGAGAAACAAACTTGCAGAATTTTGTTATATGTGTTGTAGCTGATAGACTGTAACTGTATAAGGCTGCATATTCACCAGGGCAATTCAGTGACCCAAACTCCTTTACATTCTTCAGTGTCATTTTGGTCTATCCACCTGCTTAACGCTCCAAGATCTAGGTTCCCATATCTGATAGTGCTGACTCCTGTATCTGATACTTTTTAAAACTGTCAAGGTTTTTCTAGAACTGCAGTTTTCTAGAACTGTAAAGCTGAGATTATTTTCTTTTGCCTGTGAAATAGTGATAAAAATTATAATTATTTATAGATCACTGATCACGATCAAGTAAAATAATGGTATTTAATTGAGTATAATTTTGGCATCAAATATTATTTCATAATATTAGTTAATTAATTAAAATAAACATCAGAAAACAACCATTAGAAATCACTAAGAAGCAGAATTTTCTACTTAAAAGTGGAAACTGCTACTCTGCTTGTGCAGACAAAAAGAATTTCTGCTCCAAAAACACTGAGAAAATAATGGCATTCTTTGTACTGTGAGAAGCAATTTTCTTTATTCTTCTATAAATCTGCTCTGCCATCAATAGAGAAGGTCTGGCATTCTCCTTGGTTTTAGCTGGATCTTCTTGTCCTCTGGCTTATATTGGTGTTAGTACTTGGAAGCCCTCACAACAATCTGAATCATTGAACTGTTGCAGTTAAAAGGAAAAATGGTTTAGAAAAAGCCCATGGTGCTGGTGGCAACCAGTGACTCATCTAGACATTTAAGCAAATCTTAATCATCTGAAGGTGTGTGTCCAGTTAAACTACTGTTTTGTGCTTTCTCTCTAGTCAGCAGTGAGAAGGAGGCTCCCCCATAGGACAGCCCTTCCTCCAGGTGTTCAACAGTGCAGATGACTGACTTGGATGATAAAGCAGACATTTTTTTTTAGCTTTTTCAGGCAGCAGTATTTAGATGAGAGCCTTGCTTTGTACTCAGAATGTCAGTTCTGAACTTTGCACTTTTAATACTCTACTTTCTTGAGTAATTCTCATTTTGACATTACAATTTTTTAACTTGTTCAACTGATCAGCAAGTGACAGAAAAAGGAATTTAAGAATTTGTGAGAAGAAGCAGTTTAGAGGTAGAGTGCTGCATATTGAGTTATCATTCTCTTATACAGTTTTGTAAAAGCAGTGCCATTTTCTTTCACTGAATACAACCATCTTCTAACTGAGCTAATTAAAATAATATTTTATTAGTGACTACCTAGCTTTCATTACTAGATACTTACATATCATATTTTGAGAAAAAATTAATGAGGTGAAGTAGACATTCTGCTGTTTCAGTCCCCAAGTACACAATCAGTGTCATTTATGAACTGGGTATTAATAGCATTAATAATTCATACATTGTATTAATATTACAAACAATAATAATACCACGTATTTATAATTCATACAGTGCTACTATTTCTGCATTCCTGCTCTGGAATCTTTGTATTGGGTCATCATTTGTCAGCATTGCATATACTGTCCAGCATAGAGCAAGTTATTATTTTATAGTTGAATAAGAACATATTTTGTCCAAATTTATTTGATACATAATAACTTGTCTAAAAAAATTTGACAAGTTCAGGGAAGATGCAGGTAGCCAGAAAATAATTATTTTATTATTTGTATTCCTACCTGATTCATTGTTAAAGCTTTTCTGTTTCTTGCATACTCTGAAATAAAGTAATTTTACCTTAATGGCTTTTGATCATAAGTTAATAGTCCATTTTGTACCTGTCATTATTCATAACTCCTAAAGACAATTTAAATGAGTGGTTGCACTTTGCAGCTATTTTTGTGCAATAATAAATATTAATTTAGCAGTAGAGAGATGACATAGGCAGAATAAGATGTTTCAGTGTTGATATTTGCCCTCAGAATTTGAAAGGCTTAGCACACTGTTATAAATTGAGTCAAGCCCAGGGTACTTACTGCATCTTTATCTGCAAATCCAGGTAACAAACTGGTTAATTCTACTGTTATTCTATTTCTTAATCTTTTAATTTGTTTTAAGAAATAGGCAAAAGAACAGATCTAAATGAGAACTCTATCTAATAATGGGCTTGCTGCCCAAATCTCAATCCCTGCTTTAATAGGAGGTTTCTAATACAGTGAGCATCTTCTCTAGCAGATAATCCCCCAGGTCCCTACACTGATTTTGTTCCATCTTCAAACATTCCTATTCTTTGCAGCCAATACATACCTAACGCATGAATCACAGCCTGAAAATGCCTGTCTCCCTCCACTTATTACATAATGAGCCTGCAGAGCATGATGGCTTTTGTAACTTGGACCTTCTGTGAAGTGCTGTAATGAGATGGGATGAATCTCGATTTAAGTATTGCTTTACCTAAATCCTCTGAAGAGGTCGGTGTCCTGCATGTGTTCAAAGAATGAACATCTCATGCTTTCATATCAGAGCAGACCTATGGCAAAATGCAGTACAGTTTCAGCTTGTTGGTTTTTTTTTAAAGAAACAATCTTTTACAGTCAGATGATGGGTTAGCTGTCTTTTTCTGAAGAATACTAATCAAGAGTTGAAGACCTGACTTTCAGCCCAGTGCAGCTGAAGTTTTTCTGCCTCAGATGAGTTCCTTACATGCTAAACTAAACTGTGGGAATGTGCATGTGGGGTGACTCCCAGTATTGAAGATCTTACTGTGTCAAAAATAATCCTTTTAAAAGAATTTGTAAGGTTCTGCTCTGTCTTCTCCTATGATGAGTGTATGCATTTCTTGTCTGGGAATATGCAGTGCTGAAGCATGGCAGCAGAAGTGAATTTCCATTTTCTCATGTGCAGTTATCCAAATGTCCATTAGACAGTAAAGCTATTGCTTTTACCTCACCTCTGCTTACCTCTGCTTCTTAAAACTAGGTCCAAATCTTTTTTGTCTATTTCTGTACCCCACAGTATATTTTTTTTGCTGCCTCATGCAGAAAAAGCTGTAGTCTCCTGTTATGTGTTTGAAGGTGCTAGTTCACAGCAGAGTCAAGGTATTTTTGAGTAAGAAGAGAAACAGGTGAGTTTTACAGTCACTGAGTGTCAGAGAAGAAGGGACCTCCTCATGACAGTGTTGCTCTAGTGTCTCCCTGTATAAAATAAGCAAGTAAGAAAGATTTTTAATTTTACCATCTCCTAAAACAGAAGCAAATATCAACTTCTGATCTTAAAGGGATGAGAAGGTAAAAGAGGAGGAAACAGTGTGGGATGGGTCTTTGATGTCCTTTGTTAGTAATTTCTGAAAGATGTAGATGCCTGGAAGGAAAGGGATAGTTTACATGACCCATGTTCCAGTCTGTCGTGTGAATGAACTGGGATGACATTTTAATATCTTATTCAGGGGATGAAATCTAGTTCTGATCACATGAAAATGCCAAATGGCATTTTCCTCAAGGTGCCTTTTTGTTACTTTACTTTTAGGTGAAAACAGGTCTCTCCACTCCACTGCATCTGCCCTTTCTGTTACTGTAAAACTGGCCAAGCCAGAGAGTTTCAGCCAAATGCAGTTCATGGGGTGGTCAAATGTGTCTCCATGGCTGAGCTCAAAACTGCTATGGGGGGGAAAAAAGCCAGCAGGGCTCCAGAGGCAATGTTCCACTTCATCCTAGAAACATGTTAAACATCCATCTTGATGCATACAAAATGTAAATCTTTTACCTACAAAACAGTTTTCACTGATGTATTGTGCTGTTTTTCATGTGCAGAAAGGTTTACTGACTCTCAATTGATGCTTTGACAGTTGCCCATGAATAATGTAAAAAGAGCATTTAGTAAATATCAAAGCCCTTGGTTCAATACCTCTTAAGACCATTTAGGCAAGACAGAGCTAATATAAAGCTGATGTAAAGTTATGAAGATAACAAATAGCAGTAGAAAGGCAGTGCTTTTACCTTTTCCCGCTTATAACTCTAATGGAAGAAAACATAATAGGAAACTACAAATCATACAACTAAACATGATGATTAAAAATTACCACCTTTGAAGTTAATGCAAAGTAAACTAGTGGAATCAGTTTACCACTGAGGGAAAAAATAATGAGGTATAAATAATGACAAGTAATGCTGCCTTGACATTTACGATCATCAGGCCAAAAATAGGGAGGATGGATTTGTTGAAGAACTCTGCCATCAGTTAGCTAATAAAAATCTTGGATTGGAAAGTAGTTCCTGGGAATCAGGAAGCAATTGTCCACTTGTGGGGTATTAAATGCTTTATGAACTGGTCATAATACAGAATGTGAACTTGAACAACAGTCCATCCACATATGGTTGTCAGAGCATCAGAATAGTTTGGGGAAACACTTTCTAGAAATATACAGGAGCAGACCTGTACTATATGACATGGCAGAATGGCTCAAGGTAGGGAATCTATCCTGGGAAACCACAAGTGAAGCATTATGTTCTCTCTCACTGTCAGAGGGGCATTTTGGGAGACACTTAACAGCTGTTGCTAGATGAATTGTTTCAATATTTTTCTAATACCCTCAGCAGCATTGAGAGCTGGGTGCCCTGAGGAAAGGATGTGAAGTACAACTGAGCTATGGAGTTCACCACCTGTATCTGGCTATGAGAGGGGTTGACAAATTCCTAAACAGTATTATACACCTTATTTCTGAGGCTCCAAGAAGAACTATGTATTATCTGGGGTTTTGTTTAAAAACAATGTGAACTATGCAAGTTTTCCAAATGCTTTGCTATAGGTATTAAAACTTCTTTGTTGTTTTGGTTTTTTTTGAACTGCTGTATTTACACAATATGTATTATTTTCAGTTCTGCCCTTGAAATATGCCTTAAATGAGGCTGGCAACTTGTGTTTTTTTCTTTTCAGATATTTAAATTACTTCAGCAATTTTAGATATTAAAAACTTGTGCTTTCTAATAGAATTGTCACAGTGGTGTTCTGTTTCAAGATTCAGTTCTCTGGAGGGCTAGGCACTTACTGTAAGTTTAAAATTCATTAAGAATACTGCTCAGGGAAAAAAAAAGTTAGTACTGAAGGGTTAGGTGCATTCATTAGGTAGTATAAGCTACTTACTGTGCATCACTCTTTTTCTGCAGGTAGAAGTTTAGAAATGACAGGTCATTCCTCCACTTGTACATTTTGTCACCTTAAAAAGATTTTAATTATTCTTAGTATTTTGATTAATTTGCTAACTTTGGTTCATTCATGCATCTTTGGTAGATTGGGGCTGGGCCTCATTTTTTTATTTGAGTTGTCTTCGTGCTTTTGGGTGTTTGATACTTGAATTCTATAAACTCAGAGACTGAGTTGTCAACTTCACCTGGTTGACAAGGCCAGTAAGTTCACAGCTTCAGTGTATGTATTTTTGTAGGCAAAACTGTAGCTTAAATGTCTTTTCCAGGTTTCTTAGGCATTTTCTAGATCTGACTAACAGATAATTTTTTTAAAAAAGTTGGGTTACTATTGCTTATTTTCTGCATCTTTTGACTTATGTAGATAAATTTTGCTGATTTAATAATTTAAAAATCTACTGTAAAATACTCTGTCAATGAAAGTGACTGAATAAGCACTAAATAAAGTCACTTCGTTCATTGCTAATAGTAAACATTAAGGGTAAGACTGACTGCTTTTTTTAGTTCACCTTTTTGTTAAAACAGATAAAGGTTATTTTCATCTGTAGCATTTGCTGGCTGGTCACTGTGTTCCATGTCAGAGGGAGCCTTGAATAATCTCTTTGAAGGCAGTATTGAGGCAGAGAATTAGCATTCTCTCCAGCCAGACTCCACTGCACACAGGTTGGTTTCTCATTTGTCATGGCAGTGTTTTCATTAGGTCAGCTGAAAAACTGCCCTTCTCTCCTTCAGAATGCAAAATGAGCAGGGAATACAGCAAAATGAAATTACAGAAATAAACATTAGATAATATATATCAATTAACCATGAAAGAATTGACATTTAATCTTACACAAATTTTAATAATTTGCTTGAGCATACAAAAAGCAAAACCGCAGATGTTTTGTGCTGGAGTTAGACTTTGCCTTCTTTTTGTGAACTGTAGAAAAAAGAAGTTCTCTATATGCAGTGAGATTGGGCAGCAAACTAGATGAGGAAGTGAGGAGATTTATCACCTATCTTGACTCTCCATTCCTCCAAAGTTGCTACTAACACTCAAATTTGGAAACAGGGTCAAAATTTGGAAGCAGGGAGGTTTGACAGAAATTTGATAGGATCATGCAGAAAACTAAATTATAAAGCTGTAGTAATTCCTGGCACAACAATAGTTTAAACTTTCATTGCAAAAAAACTAAGTTCACTCTTATATTTTCTCTAAAACAGCAATGATACAATTCCGTGAGGTTTTTTATAATGAAAAAAACCACACTAAAATATGGAGAAGGTTGCAGAAATGTGTCCCTCTTCTAATATCCTTATTTAGCCAACCTACACTAAAAGAGTTTGGTTAAAATAAGCTGTTTCATTAATTTGAAGAGAATTTTGCTTTGAAAATAAATACTGCAGAAAAAAAATTCAAAGAAACATAATAAGAATAACAGATGACCAAGGAAGATCAGATAAAATAAGAAATCAGCAGTGTGTTCCAATTCATATAGGAAGAATTCTCTAAATTTAATTTGTCTTATTATAAAACTAGACCTTCCAATACTACCTGAGTTTTTATTTTAAATAAAACAATTCTTAGCTAGAAATTCAATAAAGTAACATTTTCCCATTTTTTGTTAGCAAAAAATTAATCTTAGTATAGTCTGTGTCTTGGACCTGTTCAAACAAAACCAGATCTCTAGCACATGCTGGATTTTAATAATATAAATACTTCAGAATTCTAAATTACATAAATAGAGCAGGCAGTTGACAGCCTTGAAAATAACTCTTACATTCAGCTGGTGGATAAGAAGATGTTTATTTTGGGTTGTACGATTCCCATAATGGAGAAGAAATTACTGTTTTGCTGTCCTATTTTTATATTGCTGATCAATTCTCTTTGCACAGTAAAGATACGGTTCTGATTCAGATTTACGATAGGATTTGATCAGTCTCTTCAAGACCAAAGAGAAAATTCTTGTACTTTACTATTTCATTCTGGGGAGTCAGATGCATGGTTTAATATTCTTGCCCTTTATTTAGCCACAGATTTTTGTTTGGTATCAAAACCAAACAGATGCCCCAGAAGTGTAAGTATTAGTGTTTGAGACTGGAAGTACATCTGGCTGCAAACTGGCAGCCATTGCTGCCAGCTCCATCTGCCCCAGCAGATGTACAGTGACACCAGCACTGGAAATGTGGGCCTAGAGCTGCCAGGGGAAACTTCAAACCCTAACTTCTTCCCTGTCTCATAAGAGAAGTAACACTGACAGAGATAGTCCACTTTTATTTAGAAAAAGCTGCCTGAGGGAGCTGTAGAATCTGCTGGTGTGGTGCTCCTCTGGAGTGAAACTCAAGCTTGCTCTGCTCTGCTTGGCAAGGCTCTGTGTGTGCTTAAGTCCAAGTGTTTGCTTGCCTTATTTCTGCTCTTGGGAAGCAATCATCCCCCTGTGTACAAAATTGTGTAGAACTGATAATTCTACAATAATAAAATATGTCTGATCCTATGTTTTAAATACAGTGCTCCTAAGATACCAGAGGCTTTGCATTTAAAGGCAGTGTATTTTAAAGCCTGTGGCTTCCTCAGGTCACTTCTCAGGCAAGAAGTGCCAGCCCTAGCTGTGGGGGAAGCAGACTCCAAGGTCTGCCATCAGCAGCTGTTTTTGACGCTCTGTTAAGTAAAGCCTGGTAATTCCGGCACTGGTTGCATGCAACTCAGTTGTCACCAAAGAAGTGATTGCACCATCAGCTAAAAGGGAAAACCTGAATGAAAGGCTCTTGCTATCTGTAAAAACAAAAATTTCTGGTCATTGTACCTTTTCGTCAGAGATGACTAATTACACCTCCCTGAGGTCTCCAATGGACAGGTTATTGTGAAGAACTTTTGCACCATTTTAATACTGAAGAGGATTTTGTTTTCCAAGCCAAGTCATTGAGCTTTATGCTTACAGGCATTGTCAAAGCATATGATTAGTTGCAAGTCATGTTCCAGACTGTGGCACTTGTGACTGCTAAGAGCAGTAAACAATCAAATACTCCAGCCACATAGGGGAGACTGAAACAGGACTGAAAAAAGGTGTGAGATATGAATTCCCAAGGAGTTTAAAGAATACTTCACCTGTTTTTTTTCTGGCAGCCAATAACCAAATACTACTTTTAAAGCCTCATATAAAAAAATATTGTTTTACGTTTGTTATGTACACTATAGAAATATCGTACAAATGCTGTGTGAAATTCAAATACTACAGCACTACATTAACAAAATTCATACAGCTGTATGGGCTGCTATGTATAGTTTTACTATTTTTTCTTCTCATATTTCTCTTTTCATTTTATTTCATACGTTAAAGCCATGTGAGGTCATTTATATTTGCAGTCTGCATAGTCCAATTTTTTCCTTGCCTATTTTGAATCTTTGTGTGTGTGTGTGTGTGTGTTGGCCTTGTTCAAGGACCTAACATCTTCCAAAGGAAGAGGATAGTTTACAGAAATGCACACTGACATGTTGTTCTGTGCCCTTATTATGGTTGCTCATGCTTCCAACACATTCTCCAGTGCACTCTGCAAGAGTGAAACACCAAATACAGGCCAAAGTTTCTGTATGGAAAATGTAACCTGTCTTACAGATTTCATTTTTATGTATGCCTTCATTTGCAGTGACAACAAGGAGCTGATTATTTTCATCATATAATTTTGAAGTATTTTATATCAGTGGAGGAAAAATAAATCTTGTTCAGATTTTCATTCCTGTAAGCTCTGGTGTAGTTGTGCTGTAATGGAACTGTCATACAACCTCCAGAACCAGCCCTGCAGTTCAGCCTACTGGTGTGTCTAATGTATAATTTGTCAGGGCTAATTTCAGCAATGTTGTCAATAGCTATAAAAAAGCTTGTGGTAGCTGAAGCAAAGGGTAACTGTAGGAGGGCTGGAGTAGCACTTGCTGCTCTAAAGAGAAATCAGAAATAGTTCAGAAACTGAAGAATTTGACCCCACTTTGATGTAAAAAGTGAGTGGAGAAAGAAGGACTTTAATCCCTTAAGTGTGATTCAGCATCCTTGTGTCTATGTTAGCATAATTTTGGACTTGGCACCCTGTGTGTCTCTCTCTTGCAGAACTGGCTGACTGCCAATGTCAGCAGAAGTCAGTGTAATCCTCCCTCTGAGGAGGCACCTGCACCCTGGGGCAGAGGGTCCTGTACAGCTTCTGCTGCACCTCCTGGTGTCATCAGCCCTTCTTCCTCTCCACGGGCTAGAAAGCATTTAGAAAAGTGATAACTGCCTGGGGACTTCATAAGCCGTTCTTGCCATGTCCCAAGTTCATTTGTATTAGTTAATTTACTGCATAGTCAAGTGTGTTTTGAATTATTGAGCTTTTATGTGAATAAAAGTCTCTGTGTGAGGGGAGATACTGTGCTGTCAGCATCTGCTGAAAGCTGGGATTTGTGATGTATGCCAGAGTCCTGGGAATACTTCAACTGCGGATGGTTTGGAAAAGCAGCTATTGAACAAAAAGCTAGATGAAACTTCAGCATTTGTCACCTCTTGTCTGTCAGAATTCAGAGATGGATAGTGCATTATTATTTAGAACATCGAGGGTTCCTTTTAACAGTTAATATTATTGTGTGCTGACTGTATTCTTGTTACTATTTATTCCCTGAATTTATGGGGTTTTTTTGCAAGGTAGTGTGTGGCCTAAAATAGGAAGCTTTTCTTCAGCAATCTGCAAACTGATGAAGCAGTCAAAGAAGATGTAGAGCAATCATTTTTGTAGAAAATACTGAGGGAAAGTTACATTCTCAGTCTCTAGTGACCAGTAAGCATCTGTTTTTTCCCTTGCATTAAAAGACATTACAAGGAGATAGAAGACATTACTGGTCCTTTAATAAAAATGCTGTTGAAAAGTACTGATGAGCTTCCTCCTAGGATCTGCTTTCTCCACTTGGCATTCAGGGATGGTACATGAACCAGTTTATTTCAAAGGCCGGCACAACACAAAATATGCAGCCAAACATACAACAAATTGATATGAAAGCGAGGATCTGTAGAGTAGAAGTTACAGTTGCAGGCAGTTTTTACAGATTTAATATTGGCATTGTTTCTGCTTAAACTCAGGAAAGAAATAGCTTCTCATCATTTCTGGAAAATATTTAGGGAAAGGTGCAGGGTTAGTAACTGAGAAAAATTGTTTCCTGTCTTTCAGTTGGAAGACACAATAAAAGATTTTTGTTGCCTGTAGTGGAAAATTTTTTTTGCAAAGTAAATAGCAGCAGAAGTAAAACAAAACAAAAAACATGAAAGGGAATGTTTTTCCAGTAGGTTTCAGGGTGAAAAATGTAAATAAATACTGAAATATTTCTAAGCAAGACTTATCTGCCTTACATTCTGAATCTCTTTTCACTGAGGAAAAGTAGGTTTTCTTTTTTATTTAATTCAGATTCTGAGTATTCCAATTAAAATTCTTTGAGCAGAAACAGTTGTATATATTTAAACTGTGGGAGGAGTTAAAATGCAGACTGTTAGGCATCTCTTGTATGGCCAAGAAATTGCAATTAAAAGGTGTGAGAAATAATTTAGTATGTATTGGGGAAGTCTGTAAAAGAAGTTTTTATAAATTCCTATAAAACACAGGAAACTTTATATGCAATTTTATTAAGGTTCAAATTTGCAGCTAAGCTAGTTAAATAACTCTGCATTTCGAGCATCCAAAATGACACTGCTTCTAAGCTTAATATTATTCCTCAGTGTTCATGGATGCTTTCTGATGTTTAGTTGGATCTGTCAAAAGTGCAGTACAGTTCAGCTTCCATCTACAGTTATAATCTCAAGGGAGATTTTCAAGGCAGTCCTTGGTAAAAGCAGTGAGATGAAGGAATATAAATTTTTTTTTTGAGAATAAAGGAAGAAGAATCTTTAGAAGAATCTTCAGATATTTTCCTTTATCAATTCTAAATCACTCATGATAAACATAAATTCTCATTTGGGTTAGAAACCAAAGGTGATGGTTTTAGTCAGTAGTTGAGTTGAACTATACAAAAGCTGCTCTGTTTTAGTTTTAGGCAGTAGACTGCCTGGAATATCTTGTCTTCTACTTGAGCTCACCTAGTATCAAATCAAAGCTAAAATATCTAAGTTTGGAGTATTGTTTTCCTACCCAGGTACCAGGCTACTTAGTGGATTTCCTGATCTGAAAGTAAAACCATAACTTTGAAATATCTTTGGTTTTGGAAGATGAAATTTAAGGATGCTGAAGTTGCAAGACCAATAACAATGGGATTCTACCTGTAAGAGAGTTCATGAAATGTTGATACTTTTCTTGGATGACATTGCATATACAGAACTGAGCTCCAGATTTTGTGATATGTCAGTTAAACTGAATGTAGTATTTTAGTCCCTTGCCATATTTTTTGCTTGTTCCCAGCTGCCCTAGAACCTTATTTATTTGAATAGATTTAACTGTGAAAAAAAAATCTAATAAAAGCCGTCCCAGTTGGATTATGCCATACTTTTAGCAATGAATCTGTCACTGTATCTATCTGAATTGTGGCAAGATTTTTCTCCTATTTGATTTTTTTTCTGCTAGACATAGCTTTCTTGGCAGTTATTTATGTGTTATTTATGTGAATTTCAGAAATGTAGTTTGCTTGCTAGGGCATACCATGATCTAGCAAAATGATTTTCTGGTCAGTATTCTCTTCAAACCATACTGGATAGACATGGGAGTTGGACAGTTATTTCCCTCCCTCACTCTCCAAGCTATGAAAAAGAAAAAGCACAGCAGAAATTAGATTTGAGAAAAACATGGTCTGCTCAGTTTGATTGTTACAGCTTCCTTAATATAATTTTAAAAAGCAATAAAAGAATAAACAGATTGGACCACTCAGGCAAATGGAAACAAGCTTCTTTTGGGAGTTTTTAATCAAAAATATATAATTATGGGAGGTAGACTAAAAATGACAAAAAATGAAAAGCATTTCTTAAATGACTAGTCCTAAAAATAAGTAAGCAAAAAAAGTTAACCATCTGTACAGATTTTGCAGTGTTTTTCCTGTAGCAGGCACTTCCTTAATATTTTGTAAACCAAATTCCAGAAATTCCCATCCACATAAAATCCTCATTATCGTCATTTGTGGTTTATCCTCCTCTACCCGTCCTCCACTTTCTTCCCAGTGAATGTATAACATACAGGACAAATCCCCTTCAAAAAGCTTTTGTTTATTGACTCAAAAAGTTCTTACATCCAAAAACCCATTCTCCAAATGGAAAATATTTTAAAATTTGTGCCTTTTTTCCCCCATCATATGAGTTATTTTTGAGAATTGCAATGTAAACAAAACATGAGAAATTAATTTGTAAGATAGTAATGAGAGATCTGAAATTGATTGGAGAAACCAATTCCCACTTGCAATAAAAAATGGTGCCTTGGCCATGGAGAAGATTATTTCCAGCATATCAGTTGTGTAAAGCAGTCCCAATGTGAATAATGTTTCATAACACATTGAAGTAATTCACTTAGCTTTTGGAGAAAAAAAGCATGTTTCAAAGTCCATTAATCTCTGGAACACAGTGCATTTATAATGTTCTTTTCTAATGATGTTTCTGGCTTTTAGCCTTCTAACTGGTGCAGTATAGCCAGATTTCATAAGCCATCCAGTCAGACCAGGCCAAGGCTTACAGGAGGCATGGAAGTTCACCAGGTATAGATCAGCCAGTTGTGAGGCACAACTCAGCATTGACACAAACAGAATTTAAGTTTGATAGGGTTGTAAGCAGAGCTAACTTTGTCTTTTGGTAGTGTTTAAAGGCATATTATAACTTTCTTTAAAGTTATTTTGTCTTATATAACGTTTGATTTTGAAACTTAGCCTTGATATATAAATATACATCTAATGTATGTGCGCTCCTGAGAGGAAAAAAGCAAACAATAAATCAAATCTAGATTTTACACATCATATAATCCATCATCTTTTGTTTGTACAAACATATGCTCCCTGCTTTCAAGGGACCATGTTGAGGAGGGCAAGGTTCAAAGCACCATGCTTGAGACAGCAAGAGTTTGCAGAGTTATGCACTAAGTAGTGCATATCTGAAGTTTTTTTGTAATATGCAACCAGGAATGACCTTCTCTAAATTGGTATTTTAAAGGGAAACCTAGGACGATGTGAACATTGTTGAGACCGTACAGTTATTATAGGGTGTTGTATCCAGTTAGATCAGGGGAAATTTTAACCGTGATTTCAGTCAGAGCAGAATTTCGCTGTTATTTTACAAAGTCTTATCAAAGACCAGATGAAAGAAGTTATTTATTTATTGGCACAGGCTTTCTAGAAATAACTCTAAAAATAAGAGAGAACGTTGTAATATAAACATAGCTTTACATAATGAAATCAGTATTTAGTTTTCCTAATTCTTACTCTTTATGAGATATAAGCACTAGAAGACTTTTCAAGACTTGGTAGAGCCATAGAATATCTGCTGTGAAGGCTGGAATAGGTGCATAGGATTTTGTTTTCTCTTTGTCAAGGAGAATCAGTACGCGCTGGTCTCCTCAGAGGTAGGAGGGAGTTGGTGCAGTGAAAGGAATTGCCTTCACGGTCTCCTGCAGAAGAGGAGATGCATTTACTCAATCTGATGTTCTCCTAAGGAGGAGGTGAAGGATAGTCTGGGAGAGCTCCTTTCTTGGCAGATGCTGCAGAAGCTGTTCAATCCATGAATCTCAGAATGAGCCAGAGCAGCAAAACTCTTAAATGGGGGCCACAGCCCACTGTTGACTTGTCTGTTTTCCCTCCTTTCTTCTGACATAAGGGTAAGGCTTTTTTGGGATGTGGGTCCTTTTTTTATCAGAAATAAATACTCAGTAGTGATTTATTGCTTGTTCCTTGTATTTTTTTTTATTCTTTTATCCTTACTAGGAGGAGAAGGGATGGAAAGCAAAGCAAAGGTAATTTTTTTTTTAACCTGGTAAACATCAGGGCATTCTCTGGGGTTCACAGAAGCTTTCTTCCCTCAGGTGGGCACTCATGGTGCTGTGAGCAAAGTGATGGCTGTCAATGGCTGTCAACAAAGTAAAGTAGATGAGACAGAGGACAAAACAAGACTGGTAATTAATTGTGGTTAATTGGTATAATTCATTATCTTGTTTCTGAAAGCAGTCACAGAATATCTTCCTTGTGAGGGATGAGAGCAAACTAGCAGCTAAATATTCTTTCATTGTAATTATTTGTAAGAATTTTCGTAGTGTTTTGTGATACCTGGACTAGAAAATACCCACTTATTATCAGAGTAGTAGACATTTTATGTGTACACACACAAACCAGTTACTGCACTACTCCGTGTCTTCATTCCTTCCCACCTGCCATTTGTCTTGGTTTCCTCTGACTATGGGGGGACTGAGCACTGCACTTTAAAATGGCTCAGGCTGTGCTGGATCCAAGTTTCATGACTCACTGGCAGCTGCAGCAGTGGCGTTGTAGCCACGTGTGGATAGGAGGAAACATCTCAGCTCCTGTCATGCTCTCTCAGAGCGTGCAGCAGCCCCATTTGCAAGTACAAGAGGACTGTTGGAGCTGTGTTTACTGTTCAAACTGCTGATCTGCATCTTCTGGATCAGGTGAAAAAAACAACTCACCGGCTAGGTGGAAGCATCTCACAGGCTGAGCTGTGTTGTGCTGTATGACATGATACAGACAACAAAGCCCCAGCTCTCTGGAGTCTGTGATCTGACATAATATACATAATGTTAATCAGGAGAGCTCTCAAAATGCTTTCCTGACAATCCTAATCTTATTTTTCATTTCATGGGCCCATTTATATCCCTGAGAGCTTATCTTAGTTTTCTCCCCTGTCAGTGATGTCATCCAAAATCCTAAAATTCGGTGCTTTATTTATTTTTGCTGGTGGAGAAATCTGTTTTCTGTGAATTGCAGAAAAGGAAAACAGATGATCAGAACTTCAGCACAGTTATTCTCCCACATTATCTGTCCTGTATTTAAGGTAATAGTGCCTATGTTGTCATCCTTCTCACTTCCTCCAGTTTGGGGAAGTTCTAACTGTGGCTGTAAGCTCTGCAGAAGAAAAATAATGTGTTCCATCCACTTTTCCTTTCCACCTATACTCACTCAAACATTGCATTCCTTTGAGGTAGTCAGGTGTAAAAGTGTATAGTTCTGTCTAGTTTGTCTTGGGGCACAGGACACTCTATTTGGCAGACAGTTACTCAGGATCTTACATTTTTATTATTAAGCTAATCGTAAGTCCAAATCTATAACAGTAAGAGAGCTACTTTGATGTTTTTACTGTATTGGTTCAGAAGGGAGGTGACTCTCTGGTAGTATAATGCATTCTCCAATGGGTTCAAGAAGTCCTGTGAGGCTCTGATCTGGCTGCATGCCTAATAGATCGGTACATTTCTAACTCAGCTTTTAAGCCCAGCAGGCTGGCTCAGTAGAAAAATGAGGAGATGGACTTTTGGGCATGATGAGGTAAACAGCATTAGCATTTTCTGGGTCTAGAATGCCAATTCTGCCAAACCATGAAATCATATATACTGTATGGAGGAGACTTTGGTTAGTTGGGCACCAAGATAAAATCATTAAATCATTCAAGACAGAATATGAGCCAGCATTTCAGAAATCGGGCAGTAAGGAAAGAAATGTTTACTACTGACAACATTTTTAGACTTAAAGGAAATATTTTTTGTTTTATGTTTATTTTTGACATCAAAAAATACTTTCATGGAAAGGTAGTTTGATCAGGGGAGCACATGATAGAAATTATTTAAATTTTAATTCAGATTGAATCCAGTCCAAGTGATCAGTATCTGACTAGAATAAATATCTGACATTTAGAGATGGTAGTTCATGTGACAGGAATTGATGATATAGTTCATTTTTCAGTGAAGTAATTTTACATAAAGTAATACTTTCATTAATTCATTAATTTCAGAGAAGTTAGAAAAGGTCAGAAGTTTTTTGCTTATTAGCTGAAGAGAAGCTGATTTTCCCAGGCTATGTATAAATGTGAGGTTTACATTATTAGAATGGCAGAAAAGCCCATGACATGCTAAAGGGTTTCATCAGCATCTGGTTTTCCAGATAAACATTTAATGAAAAACAAGGACGTGCATATTGTTTAGCCTGTTTCTAAGGAAATGAGACATAGATGACTGTACTGTGCACTCACTGGTGTTCCACTGGTAACTTTTGTACCTGTTGTGCGATTTCTAATTCAAACTTGAGGAAGAATTCAGTTTCCTAAAACAACTGCAACTGACCCCAGTAAGGAGGAGTGTTACCTCATGGTTAACTGTTGTGCTGGAAGCACACATACCTGCAGAACTGGCTACACTTGTTGAGTTCTTAAGCAAGGTATACCACAGGTTGTGGGGACAGCTGGTGGGCAATTTACTTACAGGGTTTGGACATCAGTCATAGGTGCTGTGGGATAGTGGATAATTCTGCAGGGCAAGGGAAGGAGCTGGAATTCTTACTGAGGCAAGGCAGACAGGAGAAGCTGCAGGATTCATGTATCTAAGGTTTCTTTACTCATCTTCAGTCATCTGTTCATGCAGCAATTTACATTGCTCTATGAGTATTTAAATTAATGCAAAGAAAAATTCCTAAGTATTGTCTCGTTTAGTACACATAAGTGAATTGTTAAGCAAGATGGAAGCCCACGTCAGATATAAAAGATTTTTGCTTGTTAGTACAGCTAGAAGTATATATTCTTGTGTTTGGTAAACAGGTAACTTTTCTTAATGAAAATGTCTTAACGGTATTTCACAAATAAAAATGAAGTGCTTTTAATGTATCATGCTTTTAGTAGCTCTGTTCAGTGCCATGCACAAAAAATAAAAATGAATACCTAAATACTTACTTTCCTTTTTTGTTTTTAGGTTATTTTATTGCATAACATTTAAGCACTAGTATGTTTATTCCTGAGGCTTGATACTTGTGGTAGTAGTATTTTGAATATCACGTCTGATTTTGTCAGAGAAACTTATTAGTACCTTAAGGATTGCAGAATTATTAGTGCTTTTGTTTTTCTAATTGGAGTTCTTAGACTAAGTTATTTAGTATCGTGCTACCTGACAGAAATTTTAAGGCAATTCTTCTCCAACTCCTACGAAAATTTTTTTGGTTGTTCCCAAGGATCTGATACAATGTCCTTTATCTTTTCATAAGTAGAGCTAATCCACATCTCTTTTTAGTTCTTGGGCATGCACTCACCAGTTGAAAATCCTGTAATGAAGAATTGAATCATTTGTTTAATGGGTGTTCTGCATGATAGAAGTAAGGGCAGATATAGCTCCTTGTTCTTCCCAGTAAATCCAGGCCTGTGGAACGTACTTTGAAGTGGTGACAGTTTTATGTTCTTTAGAGTAGAGATTAATTACTCTTTCTAAACCAGATGGGTTAGGGTTTAGAAGGTAATGCAGGCTACCTCTGAATCCCACAAGTCAGAAATCAGAAAACTTAAATGATGTAGAACATGTAATTTTCTTCAGTATTTCTTTTTATTGATTCCAGTGATAATTAAATTAGAACCTTTTGGCAGTTCTCAGAACATTTTTATCAAATTTTACAGTGATGGATTGAAGGTTTCCATGTCCAGGGTGAACAGGGTTGTTAGCATAACTCAGCCTGAGCTGGTTGAATGCACTTTGCTAACATTATTCTCGAGGGTAAAAGATGACTTTCCTTTTGTGTACTAGGAGAAATATATTACAGGTCTTTGGCAACCCTAAATTTGGAGGCCCTTGATAAAATGTTTGAGCTTGGTTCACTCTGGCAAACCTTTTTGATTTGATGCTTTTGGTTTCATTAAATGCTTCTATTGCAGCTGTTTTTTCAAACTGTCCCATTATCTTTCAGAGCAAATACAGTAGTAATGCAATACATAAAAATGAGAGAGTCAATAAGCATGTGGGTTTTTTTCCACTTCCTGATACATTTTGTGTGAAACAAAAAGCACTTTTCAAATCTAGCCTTAACTGGGCTGGTAATTTTTCTGGTAAATGTTGAAGAACATCCTTGGTATTAAATACTGTATCTACCACCCTACGCTGAAATACTGGTACCTCATTGAAATACCTAATTCTTTATAGATGTACCCTTATAATGACCTAGTGCACAGCGTGATCTCACTTGTGTGGCTGTTACTGCTTCAATGTGAAACTTGTTCACAGGAGGGAGTCGGAATCATTTGTGGTTGTGGTACCAAACCCAGATAGAGCTATGTTGTGGTTTAATCCCTGCAGACCACTAAGCACCAGCAGCCTGGTAGGGTGGGGGTAGAATCAGAAGAGTAAAAGTGAGAAAACTAGTGGGCTGAGGTCAAGGCAGTTATTAGGTAAAGCAGAAGTTGTGCATGAGAAAAAAGCAACAAGTCATTCACCACTTCCCAGGGGCAGGCAGGTGTTCAGCCATCCTCAGGAACACAGAGCTCCATCACAGGTGATGGTGACTGGAGCAGACAAACACCATCCCTCCAAACATCCCTCTCTTCCTTCTCCTTCCCCCAGCTCTGTATGCAGAGCACAGCAACACATGCTCTGGGCTATCCCTGTGGTCACTTGGGGTCAGGTGTCCTGGCTGTGTCCCCTCACAGCTCCTTGTGCACCCCCAGCTCCTCACTGCTGGGGTGGGGTGAGAGGTGGAAAAGGCCTTGGCTCTGGGTAAGCTCTGCTCAGCAACAGCTGGAACATCCCTGTGCTATCAGCACTGTTTTTGTCACAAATCCTGAACACAGCTCCATACCAGCTACTGTGGAGAAAACAAACTATCCCAGCCATAATCAACACATGCTACAACAGGGACACCTCACAAAATCTTATCCATCTAATGCTCTAAGTATAATGTATAAGCAAAATCTATGGCTGTCCAAACATGCTCATTGGATCACTGAAAGCCAATAACTAATAATCTAGTTTTGTCCTTCAATGAACTGGCAATTTAAAGGTACACAAATGTCACCAAAGTCAGAGCCTGAAAATATCACTTAACAATAAATAGCATAAAGTGAATTTCTGTATGGTGAGTTTAGAATAAAATTTACTAATTCCTGCAACATATTGGTTACTATTTAAATATTCCTATATTTTTAGAAAAAATTATTTAATTGCCCAACTGTCAATAAATAGTATGTAGGTGGTGAGGGTAGCCATGAAATAGAGGATTTTCTTGGTTTTCTGGTGTTTCTTCATCATTAAAACAGAAATGAGAAAGCTTGCAGCTTAGAGTGATTCTAACTTGTTCCCTGCTAAGGCATTTGGAACACTGCATCTCACACCCAGAGGACATTACAAAGAGACTTTTAATGTTTTCTAGTGCTGTAGTATGTGGTAGGATGGTAACTTACATAACTAAAGTTCATGTTATCACATGGTTTCTGGAACAATAGTAACAAAGCAAGCTTGAAGATTCTCTAGAACAAAGAATGGTGTATTCAAAAATAAACTTTCTGTCTTTGTCAAAAAGCAAGCACCTTTGGTTTTTTGGTTTGGTTGGAGTTTTTTAGCCTCTTTTTGTATTTATAGCAACAGAAATTCACACTTACACTTAGCTTGCCACAGGCAGATCTTTTTGCCTTTGCCAGAAGCCATTCCTGTCTTGCATAAAGAATGGTTTATGAGAGAGATTTTGAAAAGAATTTCATATTGTCCAATGGGTAGCATCATTGCCTTAAAGTGATTAGTTAGAGATTTCTTAATACATGGAGGGGATCTCCTGCTGTATTGTTTAGAATAGACAATACACTCTTCAAATGCAAATAGTTTATATTATTTCAATAATACTTTAATACGTTGGAAATCCTCTTAGTAACACTACAGCTAAATTAGTGGTAGAACAATAATAAAATGAATGACTTGCTATTGCAAGTGGAGGCAGCATCCATGTGCTGTTTGTATAGGCTCAGTTTCTGAAGAAAGATTAAATGAGGTCCTGGTCCTGCATGATTACTTATGTGAATAAAGTTCCTGATATGTAAATGTTTTCAGGATAAGCACCTTTGTAATTTCCCAGGCAGGAGCCATATCTGTCTCTTTGCTTTGTGATACACCTCCAGTGTGAATAAACCTATAATGCTCAATTTTAATTCCTTGCGAAAGCAGTGACTTAAGCTCTGGCCGTGAGTTAAAATCAGAATAAACAGGGAGCAAGCATTGCAGAGGCTTTTAGCACACTGACAGTTCTCTTTTGCACTGTTGAGTTGATGTGTTTATAGCCTGGGTTTGCAATGAGCTCATCTGTAGAAGAGTGAGACCTTGGCTCTCCACCGCTAAAGGATCTGGTTGCCCCTGTTTGAAGACCTCAATAGCTAATGGAACAGCCTGCAGCCAGTAGAAGATGATGATATGTTGCCATGATTAACCAAAGCAATTTTAAAAATTGCTTAATCGCATTGTGACTTTGTGGCATCTGGAAATGTGTTTTTTAATGTCTTTGGCAGCAGCTCTGCTGAAGGCAGGCAGGGCTCTGGTGCTTAGCCTGGGCCTGCTGGGGCTGTGCCTCTGTTTCTGGGACAGAGGAATCCTGAATGATGTGAGGAGCTACGGTTTATCTTTAGTATAATCTGAACTTTCTTATTTCAGTCCAGCTCCTTACAGTTAATTATTGATACAGTTAATACACAGAGTTTCTGGTATGTGTTCCATTCTCTGGTCTACGCTCACCCTTTCAGCATCCTTCGAGTCTGCAGCCTGGTGCTGTCAATACTTCTCAAGGACAACTGGAGGGGCAGATGAGTGAGGTTACAGTGAGTCAGTAGCACACTGCTGCAAGGATAAGTGGCATGCTAATGGTGGGGGTGTCCCTTACTGCCGTCTCATAAATCCACTAGGAGACATTTTTACACTTTTTCTAGCATGGTTGGCTTACTTGCACTTTCTTAATTGATTCTCAGTTCCACATGTTTACTGCTGCTAAAACTGATTTTACTTTTACACTGTAACTTATATTTTCTGGCTCATGCCTTCGGTATTTTCTTGTGTCAGTGATGTGCTACACTGGGGGTTTTTGTAGGGTTGTAGATAATTCTATGATTTTTTTCCATGACACTGCAGTTAATAGTTTATGAAGGAACTTTCTCAATATTTGGCTTCTGATGACTGGAAATTTTTTATGCCAGTGCATACTTTCCTGTGAATGTGCCTGTTTTTCAGCATATGAGGTGACTTAACATCTGAGCTTAAGGAGAACACTGGTGTGACTTCTACACAATAGTCCCAGAAGGAATTAACCTACATAATATTTTTTCCACTTTTCAAGATTTTTTCTTTTTTTTTTTTGCTATGTGAAGGATCTGTTGGAAGGGCCATATGTGTGGGAAGAAAAGATACTTAAAAGGATTATGTGGAAATGCAGAGGAGGGCTTTATGGGAGGGTGGGAAATTATTGCTAACAGTTTGACTAAAGCTACTAGAAATATGTCAGATGTCAGAAGTCCTTACTGTTCTGAGGCAGAACTGAAATTTTAATGCAATTTATACGTTTAGAAATGCTTTGTCTAATGGCTCATACCAATATCTTTTTTTTAGTGTGACAAACTAGCATATTGATTTTTCAATTGAACCTTAATATCTCTAGGTAGGCAACAGCTTTGCGTGTCTTTGGAACTTGGAATATCTAAGCTCCTGACATGCACAAAAAACAATGCATGTTTTTTATTCATGCAGGATTCTGCATACTGTATCCCAGCCAGAAGCCATTCCTAAGTAGATCATGGAGATACAAGTGTCTTTCTGATACAAACCAAGTAATCGTCTTTGAGCTTGGTAAAGTTCTTACTGTTCCTGTGTTTCTTGTCCATGGGTGATGTTTTGCATGACATACTCCTATAGTGTCATCCACAATGTTTTCATATGTGACAGGTACTACAAAAGGGTTTTTCTCTCAGTGGAGGTTAATTTATAATGGCCTTTTTTTTACCATTGCTGTGCACAGCCAGTGCCTGGTGCTGAACTGATGAGTTCTTCTGATTAGCAAAGTCTGTAAGTGGTGTTTTCAAGGTCTCCTTATGATTGCTTTGGCATTACTGAGTTCAGCAGTAATCTTTATCCATCACAGCTCTCTCCTTGCTTCACAGTGTGATTAAGGCTGAAGAAGAGATATTCTAAAACTGTGTGTGTTTTTCTATAAATTTTCATGTACAAAGATTCATGCAAATCACTTCATTGTCTTTTACAGCCCACTGTGAATGGAAAAAGTGGAGTAAAACTAAAAAAAAATTAAATATTCTGCCTGTCTTCATTATGTTATGAGCTAAAATTATCAAATCATATTTTCATGACACCTGATGCAATATTGTGAATCCTTGTAAAATGAATACGATCACTTTCCCAGCTAACTCAGTGGCTCAGTGCAGGTACCAGTAGATAGAAATACTTTGACTTCAGTGCTGTTCCTCAAATATAAAAGAGGACTATTGTTTGATGGCTGCTAGAGTTGTCTGTGGAAGATGCTTATTTAGTCACCAGGAGTGAATCTTGCTGGAGCATCTCTTTCCCTTGCTGTGTCCTGGTGTGTGGGCAGGGCAGCTGCTGAGCTGTGAGGACTGAATTTGCTGGTGATTTCTTTAACATTCTTCTTATTCTTCTTACATTGCACAGCAGTCATAAGCTTTGGCTGAAATAAATGAATGCTTATAAATTAAATAAATTAATTGCATTAAATGCATTAAATGAAATTAATGCATTGAATGCATTGAAATAAATGAATATATGCATTGAAATAAATGAAATAAATGAATTTGGTTGAAATAAATGAATGCAAAGTTTGGTGTAAAATAAAGGGATGATGGAAAATAGCATAGAGAGAGTTACAGAAAGACTATTGTTTAGTAGTATTAGGGAATTTCACTGAATGTGGTAGTAAATAATTCTCATTCCTTTGCTTTAGAAAAAAACATAATTAGCCTAGAGAACTCTAATAAAAAAATTATGTTCTTAAAATGCTTCACATTTTAGAAAACTATTCAGAACACTGATGCCAGACTTTTTCTCTGCTTTAATTTATTTTCCAACCCAACTAATCAATTTGGAAACAAGCATGTAAATCTTTCTATTTCAAGCAGAAAGAGTGACAAAATATATTGCATTATTCTGATGGTGCACCAAATAACTTGTTACTCCAAGACCTTCATACTCAAGATAAATATCTTTCTTAAAAACCAGTTTTTAGAGTTACTAAGACTTCTGACCATGCAAATACGTATTCAACAAGGAAGTGAATGGATAATAAAACTTAGGCATGGCAAAGTGAGTCTTTTTCTGTCTGTGGCTCTGTAAGAGTAGTTAAAATTATTAAAATTAGTTTTATCCACATAATTCTCAGTAGTAGTTTACAAGGAGGTAGAAATAATAAAGTTTTATAGATGGGAATTACCCTGATATTCTGTGCATGTCAGCAGCAGCAGAAGGATTAATCCTGGGTGTCTGAACATGTACACTGACTGACTTATAAACAGAGAGAAGGGATGAACCTGAAAGTGCAGTCATGATCTTCTTCTCTCAGCGCAGTGAAAGTGGTACAGTAAGTCAGAGTACAAGAGAAACAGAATAACAAGCTCACCTTGACTAAGCTACCTACGGAATAATACAGTTTTGGAGCCTGGGTGCCTGGATTTTTTTATGGCACTCATAGAATTAGCAATTGGACTTTATATATATGAAATAATTCCATATCTCACATACTTAAATCATTGACCTTTTGGCTATTAACACAAATTAAGAATCCTACCTACAAATGAACTACAGTTGCAAAAGGAAATACAAGACAGGAATGAGCTGAAAATCTGTTCCTTTTATGTAGCATACTTCTGAAGTGAGTTCTCTTTATTATACAATGGATGAGGTTACTGTAGATCTTTGAAACATTTGAAAATTGTAGTGTAGTTCCTACCTTTGATCCACTGATAAAGATGTATAGTGGATATTACTCCCAAAGTGCTAAGAGAGGCAATTGAGGTTTGGAGGTAGTTTGACAGCATTTACAGCTGTGAATCAGAAAAGAGTTGGGATGGAGAAGTCATACCCAAAGTTGTGTAACTTTTCTTTTTTTCAGGAAGGGCATGCCAAAATTTGATAGATGGATACAAATATAAAGAGGGGTCAGAAGAGATATCACGGAGGCAAGAATTTATTTGTTAGAGAAAGCAAGAGTTTGGTGATAGTATGTGTCTGTGCAGGCATCTCAGTGTAATTTACTTCAGCAGAGAGTGTTTCTGGTAAGGTATTAATAACTTGGAAAAGTAGCTAAATCCTCACCCAAGCCAGTTTGTAAAGGTAGCCTATAATAGCTTGTTGGGAAGCAATCAGGAAAAATAAAACCACACAAGTTTACTCTGTTTTCAAAATCTAATTGTAGTAGAATTTTATAGGTATGTCCTATCTTTATACAAAAAAGTGACTGAACTGGAAACCCACATATTTATGAAAAAAAACATCTTGAAACATCTGAGAAAAGCTGATTGTATGAGAACATTATGAAAATATGCCTAACAAATTCTAACAATTGGTAACTGAAAAACTGAGGATTGAGCAAACAACTGAACCTTGTTTTTATTCAATTCTAGGTACTGCCTCTGGATCTGCAGTGAAACAGAGTCTACCTTATTAGAGGTTGGTGATTTTATTTTCAAGCTCTTACATACAATTTTAAAGTAATCTTTCTGAGAGGCTGAACCTTGGTGTCTTTGGCTGATATATTGACAAGCTGTTCTGTTGAATGTTTCTTTAGGACTGGACCCAAAGGATGTGTTTAATATAAGCAAATGGCAGTAATTCTTCATATTATTTGCAGTTTGGGGTTTTCTGTAAAATGCCTCCTTGCATTTCTCGTTCATGTACTGTTTTAGTTAAATGTAACTTAATAAACAAATTAATGTAGATCAGATTTGAGTTTCTAGTCATCCTTAGCTAACCTGTCTGAAAAATAGCCCAGGAATCCCAGTTTTACTGTTTAATTCATTCTTATAGAGTCAAATATTTATTTTGATCTTTTGTCCATTTCCAAATTACTATGACATGACTTTTTGTATATATGACAAATGTAGTTTTCATGCTGGTTCATTAAAATATATATATTGTATAGTATGACATGACTGTTCAATGTTATTTAAATGGCATATATTTTAGGAATTATTTCAGTCTTTGTACCTTGATTTATCATATAATTTCTGGAGAGAGATAACTCCTCTGTTAAGCTGTTTTTACTTACATTCTATAAAACTTGTTTCTTCATTAACAAAGATGTAAGTGCTGCTTATTAAGAGTTATTTTTTATTCCAGTTGTCTGATCAGAGTTCTGGGAGTTTGTCAGTGCTTTTCTATTTGGATTATGAGTATGATATCATACCTCACTATATTAGTCCCAGTCCTTACACAGGTGTGCTCAGGTTCTTAGTATGATTCACATACAAGTGAAGCTTCTTATCAGCCAGATCTGTTTGAGTCATTAGAATTTCTCAAACTTGCAGCAAATGCACACTGCTGCAAGTAGATGTTCTCCTCTGTGCTTACAGGGGCATCTTTTTACTGTGGAACATGTATTTCTGAGACAGATCTTTAATTCCTGGAACCTGTTCCCTATCTGACATGAGATCCCTGAAATTGTTTACACACTCCTTTTCTGTTTGAGAGTTTGTCCACCCTTGTTTCATTGTTCCTCACACTCAATTTTCCAAGTACATGTTATACTTTCCTTATCTATAAACCCATAACTGGCATTGCACATACTGTTGCTGTCTTATTAAAGAACTGCTTATTTTTCTGTACGAATAAGCTCGTGATCCCTGGAGCAGCTGGATATACCTGATGCTTTTTGTCTTCATTCAAAATGGCCACAATTGCCTGCTGTTTCTAATTTATTTCTGTCATCAGTAAAGGTGAATATCATTTTTATTCTTTGCCTGGGAAAAACAAGGAAAATGAGGAACTAAGAAACTTGCAGAGGTTTGGAAGGTGTAAGTGCAGGAGTGTGCACTTCCCTGCAGTGGCAGATAGCATTGCTTAATCTCTGGGAGAGGACACCTGCCTGCAAGCTCATCAGGTAGTGCTGTGGGTCTGTGTAGCTGCACTGAGCCGCAGGTCAGGTGTAATGTAATTCAGTACTTTTCCTCAGGGAAGGAAGCAGCTGGGAGTAAGCCACTTGTCTCCTGCACAGCTCTCTGCTGAGCTCCTGGGATGCAGGAGACAAGGAGGGATGCAGGAGAGGTAGCAGGTCACATGCTAAGCATATGGCTCTGATCACCATCTTTAGACAGTGCCTGTCATGTAAAATGACAGAGGCTGGGGATAGAGCAGCGCAGCTGGAGTGCAACACTGCAGCCTCCCTATTACTCTCTGACCTTATGGGATTAGCTGGTGTTTTTAGGATCTGCCAGTCATTCCTGTTTTGTTGAGGTCTGGGAGAAATGCTGAGCCATACTGAGCTGCCACTGAGGAGCACCCTCTGGCAGAACTCAGCACTGAGGCCAAGGCTGCAGGAAAGTGGCACAAAGTGCCTGTTGTGTGCCTCTCTGAGTGTCTGACTCAGAGACATGATTCTGTGATAAGACCAAGCACGATGGCTCTCATGGATTTAAAGAGAAGGTTGAGATGCAATTATATCATTCTTCAGGTATTCAGCAGAAGTAATGGTGGTGTGTTAATTACTGCACAAGCTGTAGCATCTCATCTAGAAATCTCTTTGAGGCATACTATGAGCAAATTAAATATCAAGACATTCAAAACTAGTGCTTTTCATATATAGTTGTATTTCTGTGAAGCAGTGCAGTCTCTTCCTCATTGCAATGCCTCTAAGCATGAAAGATTAGATCTCTCTGGTTATAACTGTTACTTCAGACTAAATACTTGCCAACAGTCTTGCAGAATTCCTTTTGGATATTTTCAAATTACTAGAAACAGGGCCAATAATAATTTCCCTGGAAAGGCTCTCATAGGATAGATTCTGCTTATAGTACATTAATTTCTATAACTATGCATCTGCCTTTTATATTGGGGGCATTATTTTCAAATTACTGAAGAGTTTTAAGATGCTCTTGGTAAAGGCCTAAGCAAAATATAAAGGCCAATCTGTTTTCCACATAGTAGATTGCTGTTCAAGAGTTTGTGCCAGCCAGTACAGAGTGCAATCATGTCTTATTCCTCTCAAGAGAGATTAATTACTCGATTGCCGCTGCTTCTGCTGCTCCACGTTCTTATTCTTTTACTACTGGAGTGGTCTGCTTCTCTTATGGAGCAGACTGGCAGAAATGTAAATGTGTATCATTGTCTTCCACCTTCTATCTAATCTTCTATCATTGTCTCCTTGATAAAAGATCTTCACCTGTGAGCTGTTTCAGATATGCACCAGTTTACCCAGCAGTGCAGTTAATTGTGCTTTTAAGATTTTTGTGTTTAAAAGAAAACAAACAGATTTTGTTTTTCCAATAGCACTGTGCACAGCAGTATCTTACAGAACTGCTGCAGATTTGCAGAAATGGAGTTATTGATTCACACACTGATACATTGGAACAGGCCAGATAATTTATCTTGCCATTTTTCTTTTGAGAAAGTTTTGTTTAAGATTATAATTTACTCAGGTGTTTGACACAGTAGGGACTGTGAAAAGATGAAGTATGTCCAGCTAAGATTGCTTGAATCAATTGTATTTGTGTCTTACTAGTTTTCTTGTGAAACAGGCAGTACTGTGTACCTTCGACATTTAATTTTTTAGGTTTGTGTTTACTACATGCATACTTCAGTGGAGTCACTGCTGCAGTTTCTCATGCCTGAGTACTTTCCCACCCTGCTTGGGGTTAAAATTTGACTTGAATCTTACTGAAAGGCACCTCCCAAGTACTACTGCCAGTGCTGACAAAATCCTTTGACTTTGGTAGGACAGTATGGAAGAACATAAATAGCTATTGCAAAGCAGTGAGTACAATCATTATCAAAACAGCAGCAAATACTAAGTGTCAGGCATAGATATTTACGAATTAGGGGTGTCCAGAGAAGTCTTTGCAAGAGTGGACAACAAAAACCAGTAGCCTTGGAAGAAACATGGTAACTGAAGCAACAGAGATGGTATATACAAGTTACCAAAATAACCCACAAGCCCTTCATTTGCAAAAGAAAATTAAACTGTATTTTTCTCAGAATAAGCACTTTTGCATAAACAAAATAATTTATTGTAGATTAGGAGCAGAATACTTGCAGATATTCAGAATGACTCCTTTGTTCATGTGTCAACACTCTGAACTCTGTAGGCAGAGCTGGTGGGAGGAAGATTATCCAGATACTTGTCTAGCCAGATGCTGGAATGGATGCTGGGGTCAAACACCACCTCCTTTTGTTGAGGAAGGAAGCATCTGTATCAAGCACTTCGAACACAGGTGTGGTGAAATCTATTTGAATCAAGGCAAGAGATTAATGCACTTTTATGTGTTGCCAGTTTTCCCAAGTTAATAAAATGTGATTCATATGGATGAAAATAGAGTGTGCCAAATGGCCTTGCAAGACTCTGATATCTTTGATATGTGGCTTTTCACTGTGCATCAAGAATAGTGTGTGTTTTTCATTATAAAGAGACTAACTGTGCAAAATAGTGCTTACTGGACCTTCCAATAATTATGCAAAACTCTTGTTACTGTAGATCTTAAGACCTTAAAGCAATTACTAGATAGTTGCAGACCACAGAACCTTTCCTTGATACAGACATTAATTTGAAATGCATCTGTTTGTTTTTTTTAAAATATGTAAGATGCTCCATTAGTTGATACTGGCATTATTAAAAATGCTTATTCACTAAAAAGTAACTCAAGAGATCACAGATTGTTTACATTACAGACTTTTTTAACAATAGGCTGTATGAATCCCCCCCCAAAACCACTGCAGATAGTATGAAATCCGTTATTGTCTGCTGGTATTTGTGGATTATACAATTTCATCTTAGCTTTCTTTTGAATGACCAGATTGGTTAAAGTTCCCTAGGTCCTGCCTGAGGCACGTTTTGACAACTATGACTAAACTTTTCATTTGGTCTTAAATATTCTTTTAAGATACTCATTCAAGGACTAAATGCAGAATACTAGTAATGACTTCATTAATATTGTGTACTGTCCTAATTATATCAAATACAAAAGCATAAATTACATATTCATTCTAAGAATATTTATGTGTTAGTATATAATAAGCATATTTATATAGTAGTATATAATTCTCCTGTTTATCACTTTAAGGATGGTGAAACTGCACACTAGCAGTGCACCTTCAGCTGGTTTCCTGGTCCTTGCTGACTTTGCATGAGAGCCTTTTGGGATATAGCTCTCCATTTTAAAGATAAGATTTCATGCTTATTCTTCAAAATAATGCCATCCTGAATTTGAAAATAATAGCAGAAGCATAGTACTTTGTAGCTGAGAGCAGGACAACAATCTGATCCAAATATGAATTATAAATGAATAGTGCATACCTGATTTTGCAGATGAGGTATAACAAATTGCGGAGTTACATGTGCTCTGCTAATCCTGCATCATGGTAATTTAAACAGCAGTGCTGCTAACAGTTCCTTTTCTCTTTTTAATGTCATCTGCATATACCTACATGTCTATACACTCATAAATTAATGCATACACACAAATGAGAGGTTTTAATGGAATTGTTCTCTCCTGGATGATACCTGTTTTAGTCACTCCCATGGATGCAGTAGGATGGGATATTTGATTGCTCTCACAGAATAAGCTTCAGAGAACCTCAGTAATCTCTTTCTAAGTATTTGGTTAATACAGAGTATATCCTGGCTACTGTTTTATCCTTTGAAAGTTTCTCCAAAACTTATCAGCATCTCCCTTAAAGTGCAGAGCATTGAAAATGCCAGAACAACATCAAGATTTAAGCAATTGCTTCTGAAAATTAGATTATTACTTACTGTGATATTGCTGAAGCAACAGAAAAAATATCATAAAAGTTGAAATAATGGTGTGAAAAGCTCTGCTTTTTGGTGAACATGTGCATTATGTGTGGACAGGAGAGAGACCATCTGCTATCTACTCTGTGCTGTTCTGGTGAGAAGAGCTGTGTGGGGAGCTGATGGGAAAGCAGTGAGTGTTTTGGCAGCAGCCAGGTGGGCTGTTCTCCCAGGAGATAAACTGTGGGATAGATAATGAATCAGAAAAGTGGCTTCCACAGCCAGAGGTGATACTGGTGTTAGCTGGATTGGCCGGTGTTCTTGACAGACTTGAGTGTGCCATCACTAGAATCTGTAATTGCAGAGCACTTTTGGAGAGGTGGTCACATTTTTCATCTGAGTAGTGGCAAAGGAAATCTGCTTTGCCAAAAAGAATACTGCTAGAGGTGATCTTCTCTGCAGAAACAAGAGGGGTGGTGGCCTGCAGTGACTTCTTGTTTTTACTAGGAATAACTTCATTTTGAAACTTGAGTTTGTTTCTAGAGCTGTCAAAAATAGGTATTCAAAGTAAGAAATTGTGCAAGGTGATATATGTATACTGCTGAGGTATACAAACTGATCAAGGTGGCCCAAGTGCTTCAATCTCTATATTTCTGTTGAGATTTTTTGTTTTATTCCCCTCCTTTCCATTTTACCCCATTTTTTTTAGCTCAGTTTTCTCTTTTTGTCTATGTTTCAACCCTTCTGGTGCAATCGCTTCCAATGAAATCTTGTCCTCAATTATTGACATTAGAAAAAAGAATTTGATGCCACTAAAATCCCACCAGCTATTATTCTCTTCACTTAGGCTTGTCTAAAGGCAAAGGAGACTGAAAGCATGGGCTCTTTAACCACATCTGTCCCTTAAAAATCTCACAGATTCCTGTCAGCCTGTTCATAACCATAGAGAAAAATTATCTAATGTGGTAATCCTGTAAGCAGTGAGGAATTTTCTTCCATAAAAAAATCACAGGTATGGAGCACTGAGGGTGAAAAACTCATCAGCTACCATCTTTCTACCAGGTCTGCACAGGAAAAAGCAAAAATGGACAGAATGTTGCTTTATGGCTACAGATTTGATTGCATCTTGAAAATGTTCCTTCTCCTGTTTCACAGCAGAGTTTGAAGATGAAGTTATTCTTGTAAATTAAAATGCACAATGCATGCACAACATGCATTGGAATTAATAAAGGATTTAAATTTAACAGTAATAGAGACCGAGAACAATGTTATATGTTTAATTTGATGATGGTTAAGGAAAGTCAGCCTTATTTCTGTTTCATTTATGTTTCTAAGTTCAAACTCGGGTGAAAGCTGTGGCTTATGATTGAAGTCTCCTTCTTGCTTAGGCTGTGGAGCTCTGCTCACTGTTGTGACTGCGTGTGTGTCTTAGGTACATTCCAGCTCTGCGTGTGTCTGTGTGTGTGTGCTTTTTTGTGCCTGCAACCTTGCAAAATTCCCATTATTGTTTTTTGCAGTGAAATTCAGTTGAGCAATTCTGAACCATTGGTTCTGAATGGTCACATTCTTATATGGAGAAGTCCTGGAAGAGTGAAATTTATGGTATTGATATTTCAGGCCGATTGTTTAGGAAGCTCAAGTATTAAATCAGGTGCTTCAGTAGACCATGTATGAGTTATTAAGAGTACATTCCTGAGCTGTTAATGTAAGAGTACATTAACTTGCTGTTAGTTACTTTTCTCTTGATAACCAGTTCTTAGAGAAATTGTCCTGAAGATCATATTTAAGGTGGGAGATGGAACCTGTGTATTCCTGATCTCTTCCCCTCATCTTATAGAAAATGAAAAACAATACTTTTCAAAGTGAGTGATGTTTGTGCAGGCTGGGAATATGTCTATGTGAATTCAGTGTTGGTTCTGCAAGCAGCACCTTTATCACAATCTCTGTTTTGACAGGAGGCTTTCATTTAGCTTTGTATAGTCATTTCATAAGAGGCATTTGCATGTAATAGCCAGATTACATCTGGGAAATTGTGACAGGAGCAATCAGACTGTGGATGTTTTTACAGGTGAAACAAGCAGCTTGTTGCCAGCAAAACTGCTCAGCCTCGCAAAGTAGGGCTGGGAAGGGGAACCTGGAAATTCCGCATGAGAAGCAGAGAAACCAGGAGGTGTCAGAAGGTTTTTCAGAGGCTTTTCCTGAATGGAAACCACCTGAAGCAAACAAGGAGCGTTATCTATCCAAAGTGCTCAAACCAAACCTGGACGAGTCGCTTCTCAAGGGTGTAATGAAGAAGGGAATGAACAGTCACGTAGGCTGTAGAAAGGCAATACTTAAGCAACGCTGGGTCTCAAAGAGCAGAATTTCAGAGATGAGATTCTGGTGAAAGCCAGTCCACCCTTGGGGAAGGCATGGAAAAGACAGCAGTAGGGTGGGAAAGACATGAATCCTGTTTGAACTTTACTTTCAATACAGAGTAAAACTAAAGCTTCTTTATATTCATCATAAAATTTAAGCAAGATGTGGAAGCTGTGAAGACTCATGAGTGAGTAGCTAACAGAACAGTTCTTGGAGCTGGCTTGTGAACCACTCCAGCTCCTTGCTGTGCCTGGTTAAGGCAGAGCCCTGAAGCTGTGTTCAGGTGCAACTGTGGTACCAACCACTGTCAGTTCATACTCCAGCTGCTCAGCCTTGGAGGTGTGCAAGGATCAGAGAATCTCATCACCCATTTAGATTGGTTTCTATTTTGATGAAAACCTACAGCTGAGAAAAAAAAAAAATCACAAATGCAATTAAATACTTTTGAAGACTTATTTCACACAAGGACACATCATATATATAAATTATGGTGTGCAAGGTACATATAAAATTCAAAATAAACATTTTAGGATATACTTTTAATGTATATTTAAGTACATTATGACAGTCTTATGTTATATAATTCAATAATTTAATAAGCTGATAAAATTTTCATAGAGCTTGTACTGCCAGCACTGCTAATGTAATGGAACTGTAATTTGGTTTAACATTTTACTGTTTCCTAAGGACACAGTGATTGTGTAACTGCTTTCTTCCTGTCAGTCCAGTTTTGAACTGCTGTACTAGCTTCTGCCAATAGGACAGAGGTTTTCTGTGAGCCTTGAATTAAGTTCTTACAAGTTTCATGGTGTCCATGGCTCAGTAAAGAGGAAAAACCCAAATCAGCGCCCTCCTAAGTGGCAAGCTGTTATATATTTTCTTGGCAGCAATCAACATGAATATACCTTTGGGCTAAGCACAGCAGGTGGTGTCTCCTGCCCAGAAGAGATGTCAGGAAGTACATGTGCTGGGAGAGAAGCTGAAATTATTTTGTTTCAGAAGCATGAGAAATAGGACTTCAGTCTGTAGGGAATCTTGTTTCATTACATCTGTTGACCACAGAACAAATTTTTACTTTTTTAAAATTTTATTTCACCACTCATGTTTCAGTTTTCAAGTAACATCATTACTGAATTCACCAATCCTGTAGTTTTTGACATAAGATGCCTCAGAGATGAGAACAAGCGGAAAATTAGTCTCTGTACATTTATACTTAATGCAGCTAGAGCTGTTTTGCTTCATATCTTTAGAATTATTAGCTGTGAACCATGCTTTGTTTTTGTTCTCTGACAGAAGTCTGAGATACAGCTCAGGTGTCCGATGTACAGCTTCAGAAATACTTCTGTCTGGTCTTTCAACACATTAACATTAGCCTCTAGAAGACAATTTAAAAAAATCAGGCTTCTACATGGAGTCACAGTGAATTTAAATCCTTCACCATTGGTGTTCTTTTGAAAGCTAGTAATTTATATTCTTATTTTTGCTCATATCAATATATTTACTTATACTGTGACAAAAGGATTTCAATCCTATGAATAATTTCTAAAAACAAAGCATAACATTAGTTCAGAAGTTTTGCTTTTATAAAAGCTGGAATGGCCTTTGGCATCAAGCCAAAACGAAGAAAAGGAAATCAAATAATGCACCTAATCCAGGCTGAGTGAAGAAAAAAGCCTTTATGAGCGCTGTAAAGTTTGCTAAATTTGACATCTGACTGACAGTCAGAGATGTAGATTCCTTGTGTGGGGAGATGTGACTACCACTGACCTGCCCTTGTCCTCCTGGAGTCACCAGTGTGCCAGACACCTCATCAGAGAGCCTGGAGTAAAATAAGGGACACAGAAAAACTGGTATTGCACCTAGAGGAGATCAGTTTTAATAAAAATAGCAATACTTTGAATGAAATGTAAAGAAGTAGTGCAAAGAGACACCTGGGATCAAAACCAAAGGTAGATGATCTGTCAGCAAAAAGGCATAAAACCATCTAGAATAGGTTAGAAAATAACTTCAAAAATATGAATAGGTAGACATTTTAGAGAAGTGTTTTGGTGCACAGCTGAACTATTTTGCAAAGTAATTGTTTAGGACAGTTCATTTTGTATACTTCCAATGAAGGTATAATTGGAGAACTACAATTAGATCAACAGAAGTTGACCATCTGTATATAAAGTTCCACCTAATTTTTCAAATAATATTAACAAAGAAGTGACATAGTAATCCAACTATTTCAAAAGTATTTTAAAATTAATAAAAGGAAACATATTTTTCAAAATTATTTATTGACATTATCACCACAGTTTATTATATCTAAAGAGGTTAACAAAATTCCAAAGGACAGCCAAAGATTATTGATAGCCCTGATAGAGGTTAAGAGAAATACATATCTTTGTGTTTACGGGCATAAGATTAGAAAAGAGTAAAGACCAAGGTGTTCATTGAGGAAATCCAAACACTTTTCTCTTTAGGCTCTCTTTAGTTTCTGCTCTTAGGATGTTGGAGTATATGAAGCTAAGCTTTGGATACCTGCAGCATTCATGCTATCTGTGGTATACTCCAAAATCCTGATCGTGGGACCCGTGCACACTCCAACAGTCCTCACCTGTAAGAGTTTTCATTTAGAGGATCTCCTTAAATACAACATGGCTTCTTTCCAGACTTGATATGTTAGGAAAGTGATGCACCTTGAGAGAAGAGGGGGAGAAGAAAAGGCAGCAAAGAGGAGTTATCATTCAGGTAGCATATCAAATTAGGACATAGCTGGAGCATGGCACATAATGTCAACACAGTCATAAAACGGGGAATATAGTTTGTTTTGTATGAGCCAATCTATACAATGCCATGGCATGTTCAAGATGTTCAATGTTTGTGCCACCAGTGCAGTTGTGGGAAGGACTGTTAGGTAAACTCGTAGCCCAACAAGCACATCAGGTACTGGTCTCTCCCAGCAGGCTGGGGACAGGTCACCTGCTGCTGCTTCCAAAGCTGGCTGAGTACATGGCACACAGATAAACTTCATAGCCTAAAGTGTCACCCTGTTTTTCTTTGTAAAGCAAGTTTGGGAGCTGTATAAAAGTGCATACAATCAGTGAAATGTTCTTCATTGGTGATGTGGTGTTTTTTTGAATTTATCCCATTTAGTTTCTGAAACCTCTAGGATTAACCTTCAGCCTGAATGAGTCAGGAAATCCACTTATGTTCCACTAGCAGTGCACTATATTTTCAGCAACTCAAATATAATTTGTTTTAGTACAGTTAATGATATATGTAATCGTATTTTCTGGTACTGAGCTATATTTAATAGAGTTGAAACATCATGCAATATATAAACCTTAAAATGCCTTTTACATCTTATCCTGGTTTCCTGCCTCCTCAATACGATGCCCTTTTGTTCTGGTTGCATTTTATGCTCTGGCAGGCAGAGGGAAGTGGTATGATTTGAAATTAAAGCTTCTAAGTGTGTAATGTTTGAAACCCATCAACATTTCTTTAGGAACATCAAGAATCTAAGCATAAAGGTAGGTGTGAGGGCTAATCAAAGATGTGTGTTATATAAATGGGAAGTGGATAGAGAGATGGGAAATGTGTGTCTCCAAATACTGTGTACACTGGAATAGAACCTGGTGGTCACTAGCTACTCAGGGAGAAGAGAGGTCAGAACCTGCACTTCGAATTTGGTAGGCTACATTATAAAAGTGTCTGCAATGTGGACAGAGCATTTGAAATGTGATTTTATGTGAAACTTCTCATTGTGTTTCATTCCTAATGCTGAATTCATTTAGAAGGAGAAATCTCTGTCTAGCATAGGGCAAGAGCCAAGAAGCACAGGTAGAGGTTTTATTATCAGATAGTGGTGATGGATTCAGTGGACTCTATACATAAAATTAAATGTTTAAATATATAATCAGAGAATATAATTTGTCTGAAATAAGAGCAAAAGAACAAAGTAAAAGGAGTGCATGATCAAACGTTGTAGAATAAAAAGGCAGCAAGTTGTTCATGTTGTTCTCAAAAACTGCTGACTATTTATTTGGGCTCTACAGAATTCAGAATTCTGCTGCACCTAAATGCAGATTAAATTTTACTACAGAAATTCAGAGACGCTCTTCCTTGACCACTATTGTTTTCCTGGTTGCTGGTAAAAAAAAGGAAGGTCTGTGCTTCCAAAATGCCTTTCCTAAATTTAAGGCTGAACACTATGTCTGGTGATATTTTGAAAAATTCTAGTGTATTAAAGAAAGTCTTTGGTCAAAAGAGAACATATTTCCATAAGGGGCTCTGAATGGGTGCACTGCTTCTTTTAACCAGTTGAGTAGGTAGCTTTCGGGAGTCTTGACATGGTATGACAAGCTCACAGCTAGAGGCTGGCACTCTGTATCAGGTAAGATAAAAGTAGTTGGATCCCTTCATATAATCAGAAAGTTGTTTCTGGGAGGGAGGACTTCAAAGATCATCTAGTTCCAACTCCCCTTCCTTCAGCAGGGATACCTTCCACCAGACCAAGCTACTCAGAGCCTCATACAATCTGACATTGAACGCTTCCAGGGATGGGAAGTATTTTCTCTGCCCAGTTTCTCTGGGCAATCTGTGCCAGTGTCTCACATCCTCATGGTAAAGAATTTCTTCCTAATATCTAATCAGAGATTTAGATTCCTACCTTCCTACCCTCCTTCAATTTAAGGCCATTCTCTCTTGTTCTCTTGCTACATTCCCTTGTGAAGTCTGTTTCTTGATTTCTTGTGACAACTTTTAGATACTGAAAGGCACTATAAGGTCTCCCCCAGAATCTTTTATTTGCCAGGCTGAATAGCCCCTGCTGTCTCAGCCTGTCTTCATAGGAGAGGTGCACCAGTTCTGTGATCAACTTTCTGGCCCTCCTCTGGACTCCTTCCAACAGGTCCGTGTCCTTCTTGTGTTGGGGACCTCAGAGCTGGACACAGTGCTCCAGGTGGCATCTTAACAGAGCACAGTAGAGGGGCAGAATCACCTAATCACCTTGCTCATCATGTCTTTTTTTGATGAAGCCCATTATATGCTTCACTTTCTGGGTTGTAGGTGCACATTGCTGGGTCACATTGAGCTTTTCGTCCAAAAACATTCCTAAGTCTTTCTCCCCAGGGCTAGTCTTGATCTATTCTCCAGAAAAAATGCAGAGGCTTGGAAGTTTGTCCATAACTACTGTGATCAGCTCCTACCCAGTCCAAAGGCAAATGTCACCAAGATGTTAAATAAAATGTGTTCCTGTGTTTCATCCTTTTCTTACATAAATTGCAGCTGAACCCCCAGTTACCTACCCCAAGTCTTTGTTTCTGAAGGAGTTTTTTCAACTACTTTTTGGAGAATGTCAGTAAAGGAAAAGAAAACACATTTCAAAATCAGATGTGGAAGATATGGTTCAGGGTTTGGCTTCAGGTCAGACATTTAAATAGTGGCCTTAAGTACCAGATATGGATCCTGTGATTCATCTGGCTCTTTGCTGTATGTTTGTTTTAAGAGTCCTTGGCTCCATAAAGGATCTTTTTCTTCTAAATTAGTTCCTATAGAAGTTCTTCATTTTACTTGGTAGTCTCCTAGCAGAAAGCAGCTCCTTGGAGAATGTATAGTAACGATGTAATATTGAGGCAAAGTTCTGGCAGGATTTCATGGACTACTTTTATAATGTTTCTATTTGATTTTCCCATTATAGGCTTAACAAAGTCAAGATTATCTTAAGTATGTCAGTCCTCTTCAAATCCATTTGTTATTTTTATGATGAAAATTAACATTTTTTAAGCGTGTTGCTGGATTGGGGCCCAGATGATTGTTACATCTTCCAAATTAAAGCTTCCTTGATCATCATAATAAGGGAATTATAGCAATAATTATTAATGAATAGTATTACTGTATAAATTCCCCTGTGAATCTAACTGCATATAGGAATTAGTGCATTGGTTCCAATAATTTATAAATGTGCCTTAGCAACCTTAATGCTATTTATTTATTTTCTTGCTTACTGATAATTATTACTATTTCTGGTAAAAATAAATCCTTTATGACTTGGAGGTGGACTATTTGGATTACATGGGAGTAGATAATAAATCTGAAAAATTTTCCCTGTTGAGGAAAGCAAGAAAGTCTGAGCAGTCCGAGTCTAAAAGGTAAAAATCTTTCTTTTCAATAGGAAGAAAAGCACCAGAGACCCAGAAGTTAAGAACCTTCAAATGTATCTTGGATCTAGGTCTTTGTGTCAGTGAAAAGAAAAATTTGAGAATGAAAATGACTTTACATAGTGAGAAAACCAAGGCTGGGTCATTTTGACAAGCTGTTCCTACTTTTCAATGAATATTTTTACAGCTCATTGAAATGAACACTGAAGAGAAGTGGTAGCACTAACACACTTATCTTTCCTGGTGGTTTATGCATCATTGATTCTTGACTCTCCACTGTGATAAACATGCAGGCAAGAGTCTTTACTGCAAGTGTCTGTTGCTGTCAGTGGCAGGTTTGACTGCTGAAACAGTTCAGGGCAGGTCTCATTTTGCCTGCATGGAACAATATTTAGGAATTTTTTTAACTTTCATTTTAATAAGCCTAGAATAATTGCAAAGAAACTTCTGGATGTCAACAACCAGGAGAAGTCATATATTTCCCTTATCCAGTTGGATGATGGGGAGCTGATGCTCTTTCTCCTAGCAGCAAATTCTGATAAGGTCCAAGGTCAAAGTTATGATCACAAGTCCTACACCTCAGCTTCCCAAGCCAGCAGTGCTCCCAGTCTGGGGATGATTGCTGTCCAAGAGAAGCTTAATGTTGTGGTGGAAGGAAAGCTGGAAAGGGCATAGAGAATGTGAGTGGCTGGAGTCACACGTGAAGTAAATGTCATGTCTTGTTGTACTACACATAGAGAGAAATGAGCAAAAAGTCAAGAACCACAAAAGCTGGAGATGCAACTAGGTTTTAGTTGTGTTGTTTTGTTGGTTTAGGATTTTTTCTTTAAAAATAGTCAGAGTCTGAATCTTTAAAGGAAAACCCAGAAAAGTGATCTGGTTTGGTAAGAAGAGCAAAGGCTGTCACAGGGCAATGTTACAACTACTTGTATTGCCCTATGTCTAGACATGTTTCTGGGGAATTATTTTATAGTGAGCACTGTAGGTACTTCCTAGACACATTGCAGAACTGCAGAGAGAGTTGAACACATTTTCTCCAGTTTATCTCTGATGGGTTTGTTTTCTGGTCTTAATATCGGGACAGATAGTCTTGTTTGTGCCATCTTTCTGACAGGTCCCACACATCCAAGCATTTGATACTAGATATTGGTTCCCTCTAACAGCAGTTGCATGCTTCTTTTTTTGGATGAGACCATATATCAAACTGAACAAGGTATCAAGCATATTTACATTTTGAGAGGTGTTCCTTGATAACAGAAAGATGGACTGAGAAGTCACAAGTTTTTTTTTAGTCCATTTATATGACAAGCTTGTGTTTGGATAACAGAGGTAAGTATCACAGGTTTACCTTCTCCCTATCTGATGACTTACTCAAGTAGACCAAGTAGGACTAAAAAGGTCATTTCATTACAACACAAATTGATAAATCTAAGTAAATAAGAAAAGCTGTAGTTAACAGCTTATGTGTTTTATGTGTTAACACATAAAAATAAAGGGCTTTGAATACCCTTCACTCCTGCTGTACCCTTGCAGAGGTGACTTTTTCCTCTGGTATGGTGAAACATGTATGTAATTCCCTCTGTTTCCCCTGATTTTGTAACCATCTCTGCTCCTTCCTTATGTCAAGAAAGTTCCCAATCCAATCTGGGATTTCCTGCTTGTCTCGGGCAACACAGCCCCAGCTTGGTACATCCCTGTTACTACAGCAGCTAACCCCACACTGCATGGCAGGCAGCTTCTGGGCAGATGACATCCTAGGACGGAGGTTCTCCAAGGAGGCAGAGAGCTCCTTGTGAGTTTGTTGAGCTTGAGGAGCAAAGCCTGCGGAAAAGTCATGCTCTTTCTCTCCTTCTCTTCTGAAGATTCCTCTGTGCAACTATAGGCAGCTGACTCAGTTACCTCAGCCCTCTACAGAACATACTATGCACAGTATTTTTACTCTAAACATCATCATTTAAGATACACATACATCACTGAGGAACTAGAGCAACTCTGTCATTGGTGACTTTCACAGGGTTTGGTTTTGACAGACTGTATGTTGTCCTCCATGCAGGGTGTCCTTTACACAGATTTTTGTCAGAGCATTGTAGACACTGCACATGATGCAGGATAGTGTTTACTGCTTGCTGGTGCAACCCTACCTCCTCAGTCCAGCCTTAGATAGATGTAAGTGAAAAGTCTTTTTGTGCCATTGATTGTGGGAAACAAACATTTCCCACACTACAACAAGTGCAGGAACCTGCAGTCCTGCTGAAGTTTATAGAAACTGCCAGTAGCTCTATGGCAAAATTGGAGCCTGTAGGCTAGAAAAATGATTTTTCAAACCCTGGCTGCAGTTTTAAATTTGTGTAGTCATTTGAATGTCACTAATTTGTGCTCCATGTTTTTTTGCAATGCAGCAGCAATTTTGTTTTATTTTAGGAAATAAGAGGAAGATTTTGGTAAGAGACATCTATCAAATTCAGTGCTCCTATTGCAAAAGATTACTAGCTTTTTAAGATGTGATAACATATCAGTAGTCTGGAAATACACTGGTAAGATCAAAATTGAACTGGTTAGAGGATTCCTGTCCTTCATTGTCAAGTTATCTTAGAATATTAATCTGATAGGAACAAAAAGCACTTTTATGTGCTTTTTGGCAGAAAGTGCACTGAAAACAAAGGGAAGGGGTGGAATATGGCCAATATCAGTTTTAAGTTCAAGACTAACTTAATTTGCTCTTTAGAGGTCACTAAATATATTTATATTTATTTCTCTAATGGATAAATTCTATTATTTAATTTTAAAGTTGTATACTTGCAGTTGTTTTATTTTAGACCATCCTCATGCTTGAAAGAAATGAATAAATTCTATGAGAAACTGGATGAAACTTCAATTTAATGAAACTTCTCCAAACAGGTGGGCTGTATCAGTGACATGTAGTTAAATCTTAAGTGCCAGATGGTTTATTTGCAATTTATTTCAGGATTTGGCCATAGATTCATTGTTTGTCAGTACCAATAGCTTCTACTGCTGTTATAAATATAAGCTTTAAACACAGAATGGAGTCCATCACTTTTTGTAAACCCTTAAAATTATAGCCCCCAAACACTCAATTAACTAACACAAAAGGATAGTATCTTCTGATATTCTTCAGAAGTTAAGAATTTTCATGTGGGGTAGCTAGAAGGCTTACATATTTGTACTTTTTGTTTATGTTGCTACTTTCCTTCATGGACACTTATGGTGAGTTACAGTATATGTCCATTAAGCTGCTCTCTGCAGTTGCCTTTCATTTGAGACATGCTGTGCATTTTTCTTTCAAAAATATAGTCTCTGTATGCCTACTAATAGGCATAAAAATGAAAAGTAACTAAAAAATTAACAGACAACTTATGTCAACTTAAAGGCCAAAATACTTAAATTTCAATTATTCATCTCACTAGTCAGATGGAGAATTATAAGATGGACAACTACAAAAAGGCAGTAATTTATCTGTTGGCGGGGGGGGGAAGTTTGACTGTTTTCTAATTTCTGCATCCCATAAAGCACAGTATTTAGTCTTATATGGTGATTCAACTCCTGTGGAACATTTCCTGTATTTGTCAAGGAGCTGCTGTTAGTTTTTGCAGACCTCAGTAACTGAAAGAACTTTTGGAAAATTTTCTTTAATTTATCTTCATAGCACCATCACCACACTTCAGTGCAGATGTGTGAGTGTCACTGCAAACAGCAGGAGGATGTTGCAGTCCTTCAGCAATCCCACCATTGACCATATAAATAAAAATATTTGGTCTTGCAACTATGTCAGAAAAAAACACTGACCAATGATCACAAATACTTATTTTTCATTAAATTGGCTAAGTTTGGGGTTTTTTTGTTGTTGTTTTTTTAAATCTGTGAAATGTTTAGCTTGATTTCTGTGTATTAAAAAAATCAGTGAACATTCAAATGTGTACAAAACATGTATTTTTGATACTGTGTCATCATTTTTAGTTTTGATTTTTACTGCTAAAATCAAGTAAACTGTAATGTTACAGTCATTGGACCAAAAAGTATTATTCTTTTGGAAACAGACCACACCCATTCAAAAGTATCCTTTATTTGTTTTTTACATACTTACTGTTTACTCATTTAAAAACAATATTCCCACAGTATATTTCATGGTAGCATTTTACTTTGGGACTAGAAATTGAGCTCATACTTCCTCAAAGGAGGAATTCCCAATTGGGAATTTGGTTGTAGTAGCATTGCTTTAGCTTCTTCTACAACAAGCAAAAGAGCTTGCATATCCTATGTAGTGGTTGCAACCCCTTGTGTTTTGTAATTCATACCGTATATTGTGCTTCTCACAAAGTGCTGTCTACTATTCCTTTGTCTGTTCAGACAGAGTTTTAGACATTAGTCTGTTCATTCAGATTTCAGCATCACCCCATGGAAGTAGCCTATTCTGTATGTGCTGCTCAAATCTGCTTTTTGTTGGAAAAAAAAAAAATAAATCATATAAGACCCCAAAAAGTTTATGAGGGATTACAGTTTAAGAAGGAAGAAGTAAAAACTCATGTAAATCAATGACATTGGCATAGGTTAGAAAAGAAAGGAAAGGCTTCTTATTCTCATTTTTTAATAGAACTTTCAATCCTGGTTTGGCTTAGTTTTGTGTTTTCCCCCAAAGGTGAAAATTTACATATTTAATTGATTTTCCACTAAATTCTCACTGATAACAGAGTTTTCTTGCTTCTAATAATTTCTAGGCTCTTCCCTGTGCAATCTATGATGCATATTTAGAACTCCACATTTCATATTGTCTCTTCATTTGCACTTAGCAATTTCTCATAGTGCATTTCTAAGGAGGAAGATTAAAAACATGATTGTTCCTGGATTTGGGAATGCATATTATTGCAGGGGAAGATCCTTCCTAGGAGAACACAAATGTCTGATTTTTTTTTTATCTGGAGGAACACAGTTGTTCCCAAGCTGAAAATAACTTCTTTTCTCTATTTGTATTTTTATGTTTATTTTCTCTCTGGTCAGATAGGGCTAATTCTGTGTTTTGTGTGATGGAGCTGTTGATTCAGAGAACTGTGAACAAATATAGATGAAAAAGTCAAAAGCCGTGCTCTGGCAAAGAGGAGAAAGGGCTGGTGATGAATAGCAGAGGATGATTGTTTACTGACAATGCAGACTCTTGGTGGCACACAAGTAGGAGGCTTTCTGTCTATTTTGTGTCACTTTTTTCTTCTTTACTGGCAAGCTACTGATCTAGGTTGACCTGTATTTGAAATCACCTGGTGGTACCGACTGTGAAATATGTTTGACATGAGGATGAAGATTACATACTGGCCTCCCACCTTCAGTTTTCCTGTGATTTTCATACAGCCAAATGCTATCTCATGCTGCTTATTAGGAATCACACTGACAATTTCATTCAAAAGTGTAGTATGACATGCAGAATTAGTAGGGAATGGAATAAAATTAAGTGAGCAAATAATGTATTTCTTCTAGCCTTCTAGTGGCTCATTGTGGGAAAAGGCCTGCTTATTTCCTGCATCAGTGCAATGACAAGGACAGCAGTCCACTCTGAAAAGCGGCTATATAATATGCTTTCCCTGAGTTTGCAGACTGAGTAGAAAAGAGATAAAAATCCAAATGTGCAGATTACAAAGTCAGCAGGAGAAAATGCATTCTGACTGTTGTGTACTTTGTCATGAGTATTAATTTGCAGAGAGAATATAAGTTAATATTTCTATGGTTTGGCATCCGAAACACTTTTTCAGGACGCCAGATTTCTGTGGCCACAAGATCTCTGAGTCTGGACCACTCTGCTCCCCAGATTTCTGGAGTTGGCAGGGTGCGTTCAGCAGAGCACTCTGCTGCAGCAGACAGGCATTGTGGGCACAATGGGCACTGTCATGATTTCATTCTCACCCCTCTGACACGTGCTGTGCTCTGGGGAGGACCTCAGGCCCGCCCTGTTGCAATGGACTTGTCCAGTGATGCAGATCCATGGCTGCCCTGGCTGCCATCAGCCCAGCCCCAGGCTGCTTGTTCGGGGGCCGTGGACTTGTGCCTCTGAGGCAAGGGCTGCCTGTAGCCCCTGGATACCATGCCCCTGCCCTCAGCCAGCAGCCCCCTCCCACCCAACCCCAGCAAAATGTTTGGATGCAGCAGTTTGTCTCTTGTTTGTATGGTAAAAGGCTTGTCATTAAAGCATTTCAGTCAGCTGGAAACATTCATTGGCTTGAGCTTCATGCTTAAAAAGAGCTGGCAGCTCTGAACTTGTTGCTATGCTCTGCACAGGCAGTGGCCCTGAATTTCTGCTCACAGTAATGGATACTTGGCTTTTTCTACTTTTCAGCTAAACACATAATTCAGTTGATTCCTGTGGTGTACCCTGAATTTTTGTAGGTCTTTGGATAAGGAAATGGGAAGGAGTCTGGCTTTAATGCCAGGCAGCCTAACATCGAATTGCTGCCGGGTCAAGCATAGGCTTGCTTTGTCTATCCAGTGATGTAAGTTGTTACTGTGATGACCAATAAAGCAAATGAAGGGAGTTCTTAACTAATGACTGCTAGAACAATCAATCCAGAGGTCAGGAACATCATAGAAGAAGCATGCATAGTAGAGTGCAAAACCAGCAGTATCAAAAATATAGGAAAAAACCATATCAAACAGATTGTTTCTTAAGTTCAAAATGTATGAAGATGTTCAGTTGCTCTAAGGCAGCTCTTGGCCAGCTGTCCCAAGGACAAGGATGTGACCAAAAAACCATCTGAAGAGAAGACCTGAAGAGAATTTTCCCATCAGTATTTCAGTCTGTGGAGGAATACACTGCAGCAAATTGTGCTGCACTTGATGCTAGTTTTGGAACAGCAGGGATTTGAAGTAAATCACTCTGTAAACGCTGTAAACCATTTGGAGGGATGTTTTGTGTGTTATCTTGGATACAGCCTTTGTTGCTTTTTGAGTGCAAAGGCCTAGGAGAACATGAAAGTAGTACTCTCTAAAGCTCTGTATCTGTAACTGGCTGTTGGAGCTTTTGGGACATTTGAAGTGGCATTTTTCTCAGTATATATAGAATCTCTTTTACACTTTAAATATGGCTGATACCGATAGTAGTCTGTAGTCTGTTGTACCAATAACTATGGTTACTATCTTATTTTATTCTATTCTTCTTTCATTTTATAATATAACTATAAACAAATAGTATGATATTTTAAGCTTGTGCTATAATATATAATACAGTATAGTATATGAAGTAGGGATAGTCATATTGACATGCAATTTAAATAACTGTATTAAATGTCATGATTGTTTCTGAATAATGATTGAAGAAAGCATTTTCATATTATTAGCATCTTTGACATCTTGGAACAGTGACTTAAACAGTAAAGCAGAACAAGCTGTGGTTTTGTTGTGGTACATGTTTAGGTATTGGTAGCAAAGTGGTCCACAGAAGATGAGGTCAGCTTAAATGACTGGCAGTCTCATATGACTTCTTAGTAGGAATTGTGGGCCAGCTCAAATTCTATGCCAGACTCCGTAAGTTCTGTGACATATTCCTGGTTAAACTTCTATTGTTCTGTGCCCTCTGGTGCTTTCCATTAGTGCAGTGCTGAAAAGTCAGAGTCATCAAACAGAGACCCCTTTGAACAAACAAGAAGTCTGTCCTTCTCCCAGTGAGAATTACTCATAGTAGTTATGAGTGGAAGCATGAAATAAAAGGCAAAGACAGATGGGGAGTTGCAAGGAAACAGTGAAAGAAAATCAGGCATTCAGGACAGTGGTCTCGTCTTTCTAGAGCAGCCTACATGCTGTCAATTTAATTTGCAATTATCATAGCAAACAAGATTTAAGAAAGGATTTGAAGGAGGGCAATGAAGTAACTTTGCAGGTATTGCAGAGTTCTTCCAAAGTGTGAAGTGTAATGGGAGGAAGCAAAGAAGTGGTTCACTGAGAATTTAACAAGGGCATAATGAAAAATAACTTGCAGACTAATTGTAAGTTAGCTGTTCAGTACAAAGTGAGAATAATAATGAGAGTGGTCCATGGAACCAATGTGAACTTGCTTTTATTTGACATACCAAAGAAAGAAGTGGAGGCAAGGAGAGAAATCACACACTCAGAGCAGCTCCGCTCTGATAGGGTGCTGTGTTTGTCCAGGCCGGAGGACAAGATTTTGAATTAATTTGTTTCTGAGATGATGAGAATCTGGACAAGAGTATTAATTAAGTGCATATTAAAAGATTTTATATGAGCAATATTATGCATAAAGATTTTGCATATCTGGATTTAATGATCTAAGGATGATTTGGGTTAGAGATAACATTCAGACTGTACACAGTGACTCAGGAAGGATCTGGCAGAATGAGTTTGTGGGGGTGGGTAATGAAAACCCTAATTTGTCTTTGTGGAGCCTAAGCTGATGCCTGAATTTACAGTATCAGAAATACTGTCTGAGATACCAATTTGAAAAGAATGAGGTGGTATTGAAGTAGAAATGCAACATCTAAAGAGGAGATAGTAGTTGACACTGTGTCTATAGATGAGATTATGCTAGATAAAAGTTTTAGGAGGAAAAAAGACCAAAAAAATCTTCAGAAAGCACAGAAGAAACCATGAAGTTGTTCATTTGAATGACATCCAGAGCAACAGTTAGGGACATCAGGATAAGTCTGTGCCAGGGCAGCCAAAATATCAAAAGTAAAAACTCCTAAACCTGAAAAACTATTGGTATGTTAAAAAGGATGAAAAATGAGCCCACTTCCTGAGGCCTGAATAACTGCAAATGAAAGAGATTTAAAGAGTTCCATTTACACATTTTGAGTGCAAAAGGTGAAAGCCATAAAGAAAGGAAGAGAAAAACTTCACGCAGCAGTTTAAAGCTACTAAAGAGCAACAGGAAAGCAGGAAGATGTACTGGTGGCTAAGGGAAACACTAGGGCTACTTTTTCCTTTGTGAAAGGAAAAAGTGGTGAGAATGGGAAGAGAATGAAACATCAGTGGGGAAATCAGTCTCTGAAGGACTGGGAAACTCTGAAATGCATGTGGCTCTAAGGAGAGTAGAACAAATAGAGAGATTGAGGATAACCATTTTCTGTGCTTCAAGGATGAAGTAGGGAAAGGAAGGAAAAGCAAAGGAAGAAGAAAAAAATAAAATTGTTATTATGTCTTTCTATTATGCCATTATTTCTGCTGGAGAAATACGCATATGGAAAGAAGAGAAAGGAGGATTTGAGCACTGGAGTTGAAATGACAGTCAGGGATGTTATAAATAAATGGTAGAACAAAAGATTTATAACTAGAAAATGGGTAGAACAGAATTAATTTGTTGTGAAAAACAGGAGCTTTTCTCAGTGTAGGAAGAGGATGATGATGGTGAGAGGTGGTTCTTAGGTTTAGTGGTGGACTTGGAAGCACTAGGTTAATGGTTAGACTTGATGATCACAAGGATCTTTCCAACCTAAATGCTTGCATGATTCTCAAAATCAAGGCTGAGGTTAGACTAAAGTAAGAGAGAATAACAAATGAAAAATAGATGTGCATGAAAGAGCAGTATTTGAATAATTACTGAAATAAAATGAAGAGTTGTAAGACGTTTATAAGAAATGGTTGCATTAAATGGTTTTGTGGTCTCAGAATATACTCTGCTAAAAATGGGATCCTGTGATTGAGAGTACCTGACAGTCTAATGCATAGCATGTCTTAAAACCTTACATGCCATGAGTACTTTCCCATTCTAAATGGAAGTGGAAGTTCCCAATACTAGAGTTTCTAGTTTGAAAGGGTAATTTGCCAGGAGGGCTAGGAGACTGTGTATTGTACTGGAACTGGTTTTCATGATGAATGATAAATCTTTGTGGTTTTTCTTGTGGGTTTCTGACATCTATCTAGGCATAGTAAAAATGAGAATGTCTCATTTACATGAGAAGTGTGGACTAGGAGGAGTAAAGCAAGGAGAGCAGGGCATTTTCATTATCTCCGTTTCATCATTAGCAAATCAGGGAATGCTAAAAATACAATTAAATACACAGAGAAGGCAATCAGCATGGATTTTCATATTGTCACAGCTTTTGTCAGCATGGAATGTCAGATTTTTTTGGGATGCCTGTCTAACACAGTGAAATACCTAGGCAGTACTTCAGTGTAATGATATCTCTAACACTCCTGTTTGTGTTTGCTGATGCCAGTAACTTCAAGAAAACACTAGTTTGTTCAGTTTCTAGCTCTTACCCTTTTAAACTGTAAAACCCTTCTTATCTTTGTTATTTTCCAAAGAAAGTATACCAGTTTCTATTTGTATTGTTTGTGCTTCTTATGAAATTCTCTGATAGATGGAAGACTTTATTCTCCTGAGTTTCTAAGTCTTCCCTTGAGGAACCCACCATATTACATACAAGTTCTAAAATACCAGGCAAGTATTGCAGAAATTTTAAAAATGTCTTTTTCCACACAAATAGTTATTTAACTGATGTATTAAAGTACCAATGACAATTGACATGGAGATGTTTTCCATTTTCAGTTTCCGAATTCAATGAGTAATTTAACTTTATCTCATAATAGAATGCGGAAGGTTAGTTTCTTTCTGAGTCAATGATCAAAATCGATATTCTGGACTGAACTGTCCAATGTGGCACTTGTGTTGTGGCATTTACATATGAAATCAGGTTTAAACAATTGCTCATTTTCTTTAAGGAATCTCAAACATAGCTTGAATAGGGAGAGTGATCGTGTTCCAAAAGTTACTGTGTCTCCTACCCTATGTCTGGGAAATATTCTTGTTAAACCACATGAAGAGGGGATACAGTGACAGAATGAAATGTGTAAATTGAATGGTTTATGTGTTCGTAACTACATGTGATTGACATGCTCTCAGTCTGACCCTACTGGGCAGAAATCTAATCAACAGTCCAAAAACATAAGAATGATTCAACTTGCCCTTAAACAGACCACAGGAGTTGAACAGGTTCTGACAGATTTCTGACAGAGAATGGGCATCTTACTTCTTCATAAGCATGTGCTGCTATCTGTCCAAATTTAAACATCTATCTGGAGCACACTCCCAACATAGCAAGAAGTGGGAGATGTCCATTGTAATGGTAAGTGCAGGATGAACTAGTCTGCAGCGCCTACATGAGTATTCTTTTCCCATTAAATTCCCCACTTAGAAATGATTAGAGTAAGACCAGAGTGAACTCATGGGGATTGCATGACCTGGGGCATGTATCTCAACTCCGTGAGGTTTATTCCCATTTCAATCTGATTAATTAAGCAGTCAGGTGCACAACATCACATTTTCTGATATGACTTGTAACTTCTAGCCTAATGCTTGTCAGAGATTATTGTCACCCAGCACTCAATATTGTAGTGGGTGAAGAATTTGACAAACTAAACTTCTGATTTTGATGCATCCCAAAGTTAACTGCTGTTCTATTACAGCTTTGGTAGCTGATGAGAAAGGAACTTTTTGGTGATACGTTTGCCAGGCCACTGAAATGTATAGGCATGCAGTAGATGCTGATGTACTGAAAGGTGATTGCTTTGGTGAGAGACAAAGAAAGGAAAACTTCTTCCCAAATTTCTGCTGAAAAAGCCTCTATTCATTCAAGTTTCCAGACTGTATGCCAAATCCTGCTCGCTCCAGACAATTTTCCATTAATTTACTTGGGAGGACTCTGAATGTGCAGGAGAGTTGATACTTTAGCCCAGATTCAGGTTTTCATCAATATGTGAGTGTCTCTGTGCTGCAGTTCCATCAAGATTTTTTGTTACGCCAGGAAGAAATAATTATTATTATTACTATCTTACTAGCCTCTTGAATATATTTCAACAAACCTCACTGAGTTCTTTATTTTAGTGATGTTATGTCTTTTAGTGATTAAGGAGCAGACCCAAACTGTCAAGGGTACAGAATAATTCCATGACTTTCAGGAAACTACTATGTGGTTCATACACCAGTGACTATGCTGTTTGGCAACACCAGGGTAATCAAAGATCCTCGTTATTTTATTATTAAATACTGCTTTGGAGTTTCACTTCAGTCATGACTTTATGTTTTCCTTTTGTCCATCTTTTTCTTATGAAACAGTGGCAGTTGTGGTTTTCCTGTGCATGGGAGGAGAAGCACGTGGCAGTCAGAGATAGGGAATGCCCAGAGGCTGCTGAAGACAGGGTTGATACACTGTTGACAAAGCTTGTTTAAATGGCAGACGTGTGGGAAAAATGAGTGTGCTGAAAAGGCTAGAAGACGTTCAGATCTGTGGGTAGAAGTAGAAACTCTGGGACATGTTTTAATTGATCTGGCAGATACAAATTATGTGAGTTGTGCTAGACAAAAATGACGTATCTATGCATGTCTATGCAGATAGAATATAATATATGCACTTCAATAAAAGGATTCAAGTGAGAATGGACTTGTTTCCTGGTACAAACATGGTTCAGGTGTGTATGGGGCAAAGAATGTGTCATCAAACCTTTTACATCTTCCCTGTGTTTTCAGAGTTTCACTGTGCTTTGAACATGGGGTTAGGAAAATATACTTGCTTCTAATGCTGCACAGAGTTAAAGGAGAAACAGTCTGAAGAGAATACAGACTTCAAATAAAAGGCTCAGATAACGCAGCATTTTTTGGAGGTCAAAGAGGTGCAGAGTCCAGATTAAGCACTCTGCAATGTGTAAATGCCATGCCACGTATGTTGGAGTTAGGCTTGAGTGCTGCAGGGGGAAGCTCATATCTGCATCCTGTTTTGGATGGAATATTGTTTGTTGCAGCAAAGCAATTGCCCAGCCCCAATTGTTTTAGCGATGAGCTGATCGATACCCCATTACTGGATGTAACAGTTGCTGCAGGAAGTGCACAGAAAATTTTAATGCATGAATTATGCATGCTGTCCTCATTCTTTAGTCTCAGAGCATAGTGACAGAGATTGTAAAGATGACTGGGGTAGTTTCTTGCATAAAGTGACTGCAGTGAAATGCTTCATATTTTCATGCACACAAGCAGCATTGAGTGGGACGGCCTATTTAAGAAGATATAAATCCCTGAGCTTACAGCACAGAATGCTTGATTTGAAAGCTTTGCAGCCATGTACAGAGCCAGTTTTCTTGCTGTCTAAACCTGCTTTCTGCTGAAGGTTGGCTGAGGGATGCTAACGGCTGTGCTCTGCTCTGAGGTCACAGTTTGAAGTCCTTTTGTTTTTCTTTTTTTTTTTTTTTTCCCTTGTAATTTGCTTTCTGCCGCAGGAGAGGATCTGGGAAGTTTATTGGTATAACCATCCTTGTATTTTTTCAAAGATGCAAACTTGGAATAGTTACTATGAACAAGAGGACAAGAAGGAATTCACCATCTAAGGTAAAAAGGGGTATTTTTTATTTGTGGATTTGAGTGCAGTAGAGGGAATATGCTGAGACAGGATTATGATGATGCAGTGTGGTTGCATTGACTCAGATACCTGGGCTGGAATGCAGAGTCAGGGTTCTCAGGTGGATATAACTGCAGAGATTCTACTAGTCTGATTATTTTTAAATGGTTGTTTAAATGTTGCTGAGACTAAATATATTGTGCTTGAATCCTGCAATTTATTCAAGAGTGTACATTTCTGATCAATTTTTGTCTGCTGTAGATGACTGTGTTGTGGGGAGGGGCAGGACAGTCACTGAGCTGATCAATATAATAACATGATCTATTTCATTAGAGGTCCTAACTGAATAATGACAATGAAATTTCATTGACTTTTTTCCTCTTTCTGTACATTTTCTGTAACATTTGCAAGCTACAGTAAAATGTGTGCCAGGAAAATGCATCCCAGAATCTATTGCTTGTCTGTCATGTAAATAACGAAGATGATCATACTGTTACATTTTGAATAAAAATCTGGGCTTTTATTCAGTGAATAGACAAGCCTGTCCTTACTGTCCTTCAGAAAACTATGCAGTCTTAGAAATTTTACATATAAATACAGCTATTTCTAATTATGGAATTTGCTGGAAATTTAAAAAAAAATTAAAAGCATTCTACATTTTTAAAATTTGACAATTTTTGATACATTCAAGAAAATTGTCTAACTAATATAGATCTACAGTAAAGATACTGGCTTTTAAAAGAAGATAAGTTAAATTTCATTTTTTTAATTAAATTAAATTATTTGCCACAGTAAATGTTGAAACATTCTATGTCATTAATATTTTTTGCACTTGTAGATTTTTGTATTTTGGAAAAAGGAGTACAAATGCTTTAGCTTTTGTGTTCAGTATCTTGAAGACAGAGCTATACTTTCAAAGAGATATTGTCAGAGAGTATTGAGAAATAGCTAGTTTAATAAACCTGAAAGCTGTGTGTTCTCAAAGAGCAAGGTATTGCCAATAAGCATTACAGGCATCCACATCAGGATGCTACCCTTCCTTGGGTAAATGCCTTTTTATTTTGAGTTTACACTGTAATTTTACATTTGCATCTAATAAAGCCTGATGAGCCAGTTTTGGATCCCCGAGTCCTTATACCACATTGCACAGCAACACATACTGAGCCCTGTCTCAGTGAACAGTATGTGTTTGCTTGTTAATTACCAAATAATCAGCTGGAAAAACGCTGCACCAGAGATCAGGCGTAGTTGGTATTGCCCGACTGAAAGCAAGCGATCATCGGAGTGAAGCGGCAGTTTTGAACCCGCCGTTGTGTCTGGGAAGGCATTCCTTGTGCGGGAGCCGCAGCCCCGCTGCTCATGCCCGGGCCTTCTCCCCCTGCCCGCTCCGTGCGCCGGGGAAGGCTCGGGGCCGCGGCCGGGCGGCGGCGGGCAGCGAGCGGCGGGGCCCCGAGCGCGGCCTGCGCTGCTGAGTCACTGCCCGGCTGGGAGGGGCTGCCCGCCGGCCCCCGGAGCAGCCACCGCAGCGACATCCCGCCTGCGGAGGGAAAACACACCTAGAGGGGAGAGGGGGGTAAAAAGCCTTCCTGGCAAAGCCGGCATCTCGCGTGTGCTGAAGGCGAACGCGTCCCTCCCTAGGCGTGCGAGCTCTGGGCCGGGAGCGCGGCGGGGAGAGCAGCGAGGAGCGCACATGATACTAACAAGGAAGATGTGTGTGATAGCTGGCTGCTCGCACACATGCTAGTCAGTCTTCATTTGCCATGGAGGATTTACTCCATTTTCTGTGCTTCTGCCATGAAACATTACCCGAAATGCGTAATTTGCAGATTAAGCGGGTTTTCGACTGTGAAAACGGATGTAAAAATGAGAATAACTAACAGCAGAAAAAAACTTCTTAAATTCCTTTCATTCAGTTAATTAGGGAATACCTAACTCCAGTTTTCATGGAAACGAAGTAAATTAATGGGAATGCATATCTATGAGAGACAATTTCGCATGTGTGCATTTAAGGGTTGCACATTCAAATACTGAATAGGGAACATATGTGATTTACTGAAGTATGGCTCAGCTGTTGCAGTGCTTTGCTACTATATCCAGATGTATCAGGGAATGAACATTGCTTGCGTTCTTTGTCATAAATAAAAGGCATCACAGCCATAATCACAGTGACATGGATCTTATAACAACATTCTCATTTTTTTCATATTGAAGGTGAGGTATTTAAATTACCTGTTTAATGAGGAAACAGATATATTAATTAAAGGTAAAGAATTGGAAATACAAATATTCTCTAAAAAATAATGGCTGGGTTTCCAACATATTTGAGAGGTATCCAGGGCCCATTGAAATTGCCTAGGGACCATGATTATTAGTCGCTTTGGCTGAGATTTTTCAGAGGAGCATACATAAATATTTTAGTCACTGTAGAGCAAACAGCCTGATTAAAAAGGGAGGAAATCAGAGGCAGCCCAGCAACTATTTGCTGTTAATACAGATAATTTATGAAGAACAGATTTTTGTTGGTGGTGGTAATGTTGTTCTGGTCCACAATCTCCTCAGATAACTGGGTAATTATATAATTTAAAATACCAGTAAGTAATCCATAGTGCTATACAGAGAAAAGGGTCAAGAAGGGACAATCTTGCAAGCATCTTATTAGTAAGGGATATTGTTAGGAAAGAAAACCAGCTTAATGTGGATGGAAGTGTCCATTAATAACATCTTGGAATATTGTCTTTCTTGTTCTCACTATAAAGCCAAAGATTCAATTACAGTACTTGGTATTTTCAAATTGCAACTTTGTGAATTTTAACTGACTTGGACTTAATTATGGAAAATTGTCTTTTGATAAATACATTTACAATCAGACAATTGATGCATGCTACCAAATCTTATTGATTTTGTTCTTTCTCTGGGCTGCAGAGAGATTCATTCAGTTCAATTAGTGACTGAAGGGGTGACTAGTAGAAAAATCAGGAGCTTTAAGAGCTGATGCTTAGGCATCATGTGAACTCAATTGAACACATGTCAGTTCTCACTCCCTGTTGCAGTAAAGTAGCATTGTCATGCTTCTGAGTTATGGCCTTGTGATAAGTAAAAGGAAAGGTTTTTTATTTTGCTAGATACTGGTTTTAATTTGTTACTATAAAGGGAAAGCAGAATTCATGCATATTAGTAAGAGGAATTAATAACAGGAATTAATGCATATTAAATTATCCTGCAGTTGGTATTGTTCCAAAAGTGGCAAAATACTAGATTAGCTGTAAAGAAATATTTCAGCATGTATCTTTGCAAGCAGGAGCATACTCCTAAATTACTCATAGCACATTAAAAAATGGTTGTTGTTTTTTCCTGTAATTCACTGTATTATACACTGTTATTAGGAATTTATTTATTTTCATATTTCATCTCATGGTTGAGAAATAATCACTAAGAATAATGAGATTGCTTTTGAATGATTAAATAGGTCTTCAGACACTTAACAATTAGCAATTGTATAAAATAATTTAAAGCACATACAGATACTTTACCAGTGCCTATCAACAGAAAAATGTATTTGTATATAATACCTGCTTGCTTAACAAGTCTGTAAGTACTAAGTACTGATTTTTTAGCAGTAACTGAGAATCTTCATGTTTTCCTTCTGTTAGCATTTTCTTGTAGACAAAATCAAAAGGATGACAGAGTTGAATTAAATTTCACTCACTGGTAGCACCAAAAACTCATTTGACTGAGAACTAAAACTTCTCTATCTTATTTGCTGGAAGACATTGTTCACAGTACAGTAATATTTCAGTATATTGGAAATGAGGTCTTTAGTCTCTTAGGAGAAACTGGTAAGAGAAGCCTGTGTCATAGGATTTCTACTGGTAGCATTTTTACTAAAAAAATAGGCTGGTACACTAAAGATTACTTTATAAAAATAATTACTCACCTGCCTGTTGGCTGGAGGCTATAAATTCATTGATTAATGTAGGTCAGTGAAATCACTTAAAATTTTTCAGCTGAGATTCTTGACCTACATTGCATTCTTTATTTTAAAACTGAGTTTAATATCTGAAAACTTGGTCAGGTATGTGTACAGTAAAGCACAAAGGACTGGAGGAACAGCATAGCAGAAAACAAGATAGTCATAGACAGCAAAATCTGTTCCTCAAGGTTTGATGTTGGAAGCAAGTGTACTATGTAATATAATGGCAATGAAATTTGCAGACCTTTCAGCATAGGAAGTTCAAACACAAGCCATTTTTCTGGGTGCTGGAATATGACAACCACAATGTTTGTTCCTGTGCACTCCAGCAACCAGTCTGTCATCCTGAGTCCTTCTTCAAAGGCACAGAAACTGTGATCTTATTCATTAGATAGGAGGCTGTTCCCACTGCACCCTGTTACGGGATGAAATAGATTACCCTTGGGCTGTTTGTTTGTTTCTGTGTGGAGAAACCCAGCAGACTGTAAAAGTGTTGTTGCTGCTCTTGACATCAGATGGATGCCACCAGTTTGACATTTTTGTGTCACCAGACTTCATACTTGTTGTTACTGACCAGAAAATGGTGTTAGAAATGAAATACAAGATTTCATTGGATTAACTGATGGAAATGAAAAACTGTTATTAATCATACATATCTAGTTCTGGTAATGATGTTCACTTTGATATCCCAGCAGACATCTGGGGAAAGTTTAGGCTATATTTCCTCATAGGAAAACACTGACATTTCAAAAAAAAAAAATGAGTCTTTTAACTCATTAGACAGGCAAAATAGTGAGTTTACATGTTAGACACCATCATCAGAAAATGCTTAGAAATTTCAGGACCTTGTGTTGAGCCTGTGACAGATTCCAGTTTATGCTCTTCAGGGAAGGCTGAACTGCTCTTATGGACCAGGGTACATAGCCTTTCATGGTAGAAAACCAGAACTCTTCATAAATTTGCTCTTGATTTAAGTTTCCAGGTCTGGAAGACTGAGCCCCTTTGAAAATGCTCTTAGTGGGTGATGAGTGGGATTTCATAGCTGCAGGGAATGACTGAGTGGTCACAAATTTGGCTAGTCTTTGTCTTCGTCCTGGGGCAGAGCATGCTGTTCCCTTGTGCTCTTTGATGAGAATATTTCAGGGACAGCCATAGGGAGAAGTCTCAGCCGGGAAACAGCCAAGGGCTGGGAGCTGGAAACTGGCAGACAGCTTTCTCTTGCCAAATAGGACAGAAGTATCAGAAGGATTTCTGCTTTGTTTCACTTTTTTTTTTTTTTCTTCTTTTAGAAAACTTGTTTCTTAGAGTAACTTCAGTCCTTTCTGCTATATTCACATGTAGTTTAATGGGAATTAAAGCAGTATAAGGTTCCATTGCTGCTGCATCTGCAGTCTTTCAGTATGACACAGAAGGAAGAGGTTGTAGAATGGAAAAGGGGAAGCCATGCAAAGAAAACAAAGACCTCCATATTCCCTCAGATCTTGTCAGGGTGGTCTGTTTGGAGTGATTGGAAGATTATTTAGGTTGACCTAGGGTTTGAAGCCCTCATAACGAGCAGTTTTATTACATGAGTACAGTGACGCTTGCTTAGTCACAGCTTTGCCAGCTTCTCATAAAAATTTAGGATAGGGTGTTCTCCAACCTGAATGATTCTGTGAATATAATATCACAAATGAGGAGTACCTGAATTACTGATAGCATTGATTTGTATTGATCAGGTATTTTATTATGAAGAATTACATGTGTACAGATTTTGATTTGTCCAGGCAACACAATAATCTGTTCTATGATCTGTTCATCTTGTGTGAATCAGACACTTCAAAACAAAGCTCAATATGAATAGAAATAATGGCACAGAAATGTAAGCTCCTCTGCTTCCCTGCACTGAGATTCATGGGGCTCAATATCAGCTGGCAATGGCAGCCTCAACACAACACAGTGCTGATTTCCTACCAAGGAAGTAGCTAAGGTTTCAGGCAACCACATTGTCCCTGGAGTCTGTAAGCCAAGCCTAGGAGCTCTACCTGAACTGGTTATGAATTACCTGTAGTTCAGGGTCTTCACATTGGCTACTACTGCCAGCACTGATATTCTGATCAGTAGCTTCTGATCTCTTGTCTGCAGCAGTATCATAACTTGGGAGTTATGCAGGTTTTTTTCATGGAAAGGAAGAAAATTTGGGATGTTAACCCACACAAATGAGTGTTTTTTTTATCTTAAGACAGAAAGAAAACCCAATCTGGCTTTTAAAGGCACTACTACATTTGTGATTGTAATGTAGCATTGTATTGATCATGGCTGTATTTATAGAATTAGTACTGCACTTTGTTTCATTACTTGCTTTATACTCCACTTGAAACAGTGTAAAATACTGGAAAACAGTTATATAGTTCTACTAATATTCCAGAAAAGAATAATAGTTTTGCTCTTTACTGGGTTCAAATGCTTTGTCTTTACCAGAACTGAACATTGCAGTGGAAAGAAGAATGTTCCACCGTTTATCTTTTTAGAACTCCTGACGTGATTTTTCCTTTTTTACCCTGATTTGAAGCATCCGTTTGAAAAGTACCTGGGGATGGAAAAGGGAATATTTGTGCTGCTAGAGTTAGAGAAATACTTGTTAGTTACTAGTCTCCTTAGAGGCTAATGAATAAAGTGCTATACAATCCACAGGTGTGTGAGTTCCAGTGGCAGCAGGTGGGGCTTTTTCCCCTTTTACACCACTCTAATTGGAGGAGCACATGATGGCTCCCTGCACACACTGTGTGCATGGAGTCCATTTAATCTGCTGAGACAGCCTGCTATAGGCATTGAAACATGTTCATCAGAGCCAAGGTACCAGGAGAAAAACCAGCACTTCAGTTCTTGCTGTATTTCTCTCCTTCCTTCCTCCTCCTCTCTCAACTCCTCATCCTTAACCTCCTGACCTATCTTTCTGCTCTGCCTCCTCTGCTTCCCTGTCTCAGGAGTCATGTAGTGAGAACACCTCAGAACCCAGAGCACCCCAAGCATCAGTGCTGGGGCCAGGGCACATCATCCTTCCTTTTGACCTTTGAGCATAAGCTCTTCATCCTCTTACTAGGCAGCTCCAACACATGGGGAAAGCGTGTTACCCCCTCCTCTCTTCCTGTCCTCCTAGCCTGCATAGCTGCTCTGAAATCTACAGGCAGCTTTCTCATCGGAAAAGTTAAACTTTGCTAATTAATAATTTGACACCAATGATGTATTATACTCTCCTGTGTATTTTCTCTTCATGGTTTTAGTAGTAAGAAGCATGGAAAAATCCAGAAAAAGAAATTTATCATTCAGTCTATTTTTAGCATCCCGAGGGTTTCACATGTACTGTATGAAATTGTAGTTTATTGATTAATTCACTAAATAGGCAAGAGTTCTCATCCTGTGAGAAGCAGTGCACAAGCAGCTGCGACACACAACACAGCTTCAGAATTGAGAAAAATTAATTTATAAGGAAAACCATGTAAATAAAGGTTTTCTAAGGAGGCTTTATGTCATTTCATGATTCTAGTAAAACAAGAAAATGCAACAGTTTTCTGCACTTGGAATACTCCATTGCTGGGCATTTCTGCCTGCCAAGAGAAGGATACTTCTCCTTTTATGCCCAGGGATCGGTTTTTGTAAGCATGACTTTAGCCATGCCTGCAGAGATGGGGGCAGGATCTGCCTCAAAAATAACAGCTCACTGCTGAATGCAGGGCACTGATTTCTGCCTTTTCCAGCTGTACTTCAGTTAAGTCCTCCAGACTTGCTTGTTTCCTGAGGTGGGACTAACACTGATAGCAGAAGAGGACATACATGTGTATTTTACAAAAAGTTTCTGACTCTTGTACATTGGAGCATTTAATTCCTGAATTTTACCCATATAGAGCAAATCATTCTCATATTTGTTTAGATATTTTAGTGGTCTTCAGTTTATATACAGGAAGCACCTAAGAGTGCTTGATTAATTATATATAATTTTCTATATTCAAGTTATTAATATCTAGTCTGATTAGTTCTTTGGTATTGCTAAGAGAAGAAAGCCTGATGTGACATTGCAAGAAATATAAAACTGGAAGAATTTTGTTGTGAAGTGTGACAACCAGACTCTTGAAAACAAATGAAATTGCATAGATGTAAAGTATGTCTTTAGCCTTGGAAGCAGATGGGTGAGTGGGGTGAGGGGGGCATGAAGAGTGTGCAGAAGGAAATGACTGTCACTGCTTCTTGTAATAATTTCATTCAAATCTTGCTCTGTAGTGAGAAAAGCTTCAGAATAAGTGAAAGAAAGTATTTTTTATTTAAGGAACTATTAAACTTTTTGTGTTACTGCTACAGGGTGTATAGGTGCAAAATGTTCTTACAGAGGCTGAGAAAGTGATGAGACAAATTTGCAGAGGAGCAATCATTTAAAGACTATTAGGCAGAAAGGTGCTAACTCTGATGCAGAAAATTCAAAAATCCTCAAGTTCTGTAAGGACAGGGTGTTTTGGGGAAGTATAGGGTAGCACCCTGGCCAGATTTTCTGGGGCCCTGTTATGGGCAGGATTGGCAGATTAGATTAGTCCCTGGTGTTACTTTGCATGTTGTTCTCAGGTGTTTTAGGTGTGGGTTCTGCCAGCGGTGTGGGTGGTGGCCAAACAAACTGTGCTGTGTGGTGCTGTGGAAGTTCTGGGCAGTAGAACTGTCCATATGCAGCTGATCACAGGCATTGGGATGCAGCCAAACTCCTCAGGACCTTCTGGGTTGTGTCACAAGCCAAAACTACAGTTCAAAATCAGGAGGCTACTATTCCTGGTATTGGTGTTAGTTTCTTCAGAGGATGTGTACCTTCTGTCACTTACTAGTACATTTACAGATCAGGATCATCTTCGTAATTTTGAGGTTAGCATTTTGGATACTTTTTTGTTTGTTTGTTTTAATGCTTCATTTGCTATAATCTTATAGAGTAAGTAATGAAAAATCCTTCTAGACATTGCATGTTCTGTAAAATAAAGGCATGTTTGCACATGGAGTCAGATAAAGTAAACCAGTCCAAATTGAAATGGACACAGACACACTTGGGTGTGAAAGTACTGCTTACATATACTGCAGGAGCTATAGTGAAGCTGTATCTAGGATCACATACTAAGACAGAAACACTCTTCTCCTGTTCCTCCCAACATTTCCTCCTTTGAATCTCTGCTTGGGACACATTTAAAAATAAAACAGACTACCTTGATTTGCACCTGGAATCTAGTCATTAATGAAGTAACACTTGCAAGACGGAGATGCTGAACAGTTGAGTACCATCTGGCACAAAATATAGACCTCTCTTACCTGTTATTTCTGTTAGAAAGATCTGCATGAGCTACAGCAACCAGAAGTCCATTGGTAGCCTGGTAACAATCCAGACCATGAAGATTTTAAAAAATTTTTGTTGAGAAAAAAGAGAACCATTATTTCCAGTCTAGTAAAGAACCTTTGCCAAGGACTTCATCTAAGTAAGCATTTGGTAGTATTCAGAAAACTGGTAGTGTTGGTTATTTTGCTGCCATCATTCCTACAGAGTATCTATACCTATCTGAGACACCCAGGACTATCTTGTCACACAGAATATTTTGGGTGAAAGTTGATACAGTTCAGAGTTTTTGGGGAGCCTAATGCAAGGCCATGAGGAGGGCTGTACTGGACCAGACTTAGTCCAGCATGAACAGTCTTGTTCAGTCTAGTCCTTGAACAGTCACTAATAACAAATGCTTCCCCTGCTTTACCTTCCAGATTCCAGCCTTCAGCTACTTAGAGAATCCCTGATCCAGAGCCAGCTGGTGGGTGTTCAGTAGTCTCTGATTAACCCATCCACCAGGAATTTGTTTAATCTCTTTTTGAACTGGTTTCTCTCTTCAAATGCTCAGAAAAGCATTCTCAAAACACTTCTCTCTGCACTTGTAATATGTTCTTGTTTTCAATCCAATGGGAGTTTAGAAAATTCTGTCAAAGCTACCTCAAACAGGGAAAATATGAAGATAAAAGATCTCAAAACCAGAAATATGTGCTTTCACAGAGAAACTTCATTCTCTTAAGTGCCACAATGTGTCTTGATGCTATAATGTGCTTCCTCTTTGCTCCCCAGAGTGGAGATGAGTGCTGTGCTTTAGTACTTTTCAAGGTGACTCTTTAGGAGTTTTTCTCTTTTACTGTATCTCTGCTGTGCCTGCAGACACTTCACAGGTGACTTTATTTTCCTAATTCTGGCCTGCATCTTACCATGAGTTATAAAATTCCTTATACGGTCAGCTAGTTTAAATGGAGACTGGGGGAGAAGAAGCAGATGTATTCTGCTCATTTCTGTGCTTTCCATGTTTGTTTTCTCTCTTAGCCTGAACGAAGTATAGACAACTGAGACCTATATAAATGTTATTATTTTGCACTAATAATTTTTTATGAAATTCTGTTAAAAAGTTAAAGTTATTATGAGACTTTAGAAAAAACCTCCAGATATCTTTTTTTCAGGAGTGAAAGGAAACATTTAATGCTATAGTTTCCATTTGTAGTGGCCTTCTATGCTTAGCCTGTTTTTTGCGCATCCAAAACCTTTCACTTATATTAAATGAAACTTCAACCACAACTTTGATGAAAGAGGTACTTCAAGTGATTGACAGCAGTGGTTCTCAGACCAAATGAGTAAATGGCAAAATGAGACTGGTCACTAGAGGTTGCCAGTTGTGTAACGAGACCATTGCCTGCCCAGTGGCCTGGTGCTGTGAATTGAGTCATTAGATGTAGGTGCCATGTAACTGTACAGTGCAATCCTTCCTCCTTCCCGAGTGAGGGTTTGTCACGGGGAATAAATACAAGGATTGAGCTCTGATCTTGGTTGCAATGAAGGACAAATCAAAAATGCTAAGCTCTTGATTTACTCAAGTTCATCAAGTTTAATGTGAGAATAGAAATGCTTCATTCTTTCCATGTTTATTAAACTTCTTTCTTTGAAATAAAATGTTTGGGGAGCTCTAGTTTAGTTTTTGTTGCATGCAGAACATCAGCTTTTGAGCCTTCACTGGGAGTCTTATGACTTTGCTGTACCACAGATTATAGCTGGGTCCTTGATTTTAATGACTTTCTCAAGCAATGGGAGATGTCAGAACTCTTCCTGTTAATATTCTATAACCTTAGTCAGTATTTCTTTCTGTGTGGAGCTCAGCTGATAATGGTTACATATAACTCACTCACTGTACCTAATTATTCAGAGACATTTCTGCAGTAATGTGTGTGCTGGAACATACCAGATAGAGTATATAAACCAATGTCTTAGGTGTGTATGTTCATGGAAGACAAAACACTGAATAAATAAATAAATGAAATTTTCATTTATTCATAATAATTTATAAATAATGACTAAGTAAAATATAAGGGGAAGAAGTGATGTCTTTGGGAAACAGATTGAAATGAGAAATTTCTAAGATGAATTGCAAGTTTTAAAGTGATTGTTAAATTTCAGAGTGTGGTCATTTCACTGACTTGATCCAATTCCTGTTCTGTCATTAATGAATACTTGAGTAGTTGGATTTAAAAAAAACCTTCTACTTAGTCACTTAATGTTTTTTTCAGTCACAGGACAGATACCCAGTTTTGCAGGTTGTAAACTCAGTTAGATGTGCTGTGGGGCCACACCTGGCAGGCAGCTGTGGCCCGTGGTGTGACTAGAGTGAGAGACTCTGGGAATGCCACCAGGGTCTGGAATAGCTAGAGGATCTGAAGGATGGTAAGGTCAATGCCCTCTTCATTATCAAACCATATGACATGCTTGCATATGACTTTTGAGTGAATAAAGCCAAAATGCATCTTCAAGTTGTATTTGTTTGATCTAATATAAAAAATGTAACTAGAAATTCTCAGTAGCTGAGGTTGAGAGTGGTGTGGTGTAAAGTCACAGCCATTTTTTAAGGTGAGGGTTTGCTTACAAGCAAACTCTGTTAGAAAGTGTGAAGCAAATTGCCTCATCTAAATTCTTCCCCTGTATTCCAGTAAGGATTGCTTATTGGTTCAAATGTATTAAAAAAGGTAAAAAACCCCTAAAAATAGAAATTAAATAATGTTTTTTCTTTGACAGTTCAGAAACAGCTCAAATTAGGTAACAACTGGCTAATTTTAAAATTATTCATATTTTGATAGCTTGGGGTAAATTAAAACTTTAAGAGTAGCTTTAAGGTTTTTCCTGCTAATTTCTGTAAATAATATTCTTAATATATACAGCATTCATGCAATGTAGAGCAGTCTACTTAAAATGCACTCAATTGATTTTTATAAGTTATTTATGATGAGGCTGAGAACTAAATGCAGAACACATTTAAGGCTTTATACCCTGAGAATCACAATTTTTTCTCTTTTAATTTCTTTTGATGTATAGGTAATAGAACTTGGGCTGATTTCATATTCAGCAAGCAATGTTCTTCTTTCCCCAGAAAAAGTGCAGGATGTGATTTATACACTATGCTTAAACATAATTTTCTCCAGAACTTCATTTTAAAATGATGTTTAGATTGTAAATTATCTGAATATAATTAAAAAAATAAAAAAGATGTTGAAATGAAAATTAAGTATTTTCTCTAGGGAGACCAGTAGTAAAACCACTGAAAAACTTTTCTTGTTGTCTTTTCCAAGAAATGGTTAACTGCAAATATTGTTATTTTTTTAGTTTAAAATTTGCTACTAATAGAAGAAGAATAACTGTAAATCAATTGATTAACAATTCCTTCTCATAAGCCATCACTTAACTACTTTGCAGTGGCCTATTATATCATCTAGATAAATTTTCTAATGTTATGTTAGGTTTTCCTGCATGCTTGCTTGAATTCCTGTCAACTTTGAGCTACTTGTTATTAACATTTACTTAGAATAAAAAGTTAAGAATATGAGAATTTGATTTTTTGAATCAGAGAAAGAAATAACTGGGCTAGGTGGACTTGAAGGAGTTGCAATGGACATTAGGAAGTAAGTCATACTATACAGATGAATCTTAGTCTGGATTTCAGTTTAAAATAATATCACAGGAAAGAAAAAGAAAATTAATTTCAGTACTTCAGTGGCATGCAATTCTCTTTAAATAATTTCATTTTAATATTAGTCCTAATAAACTGTAAATTGCAGTGGTCAGAGGGGCTTTTTCATGGTAACTTTTATGCCTTATTAAACATTAATAGAAATATTAATTTCTGAAATTGAATCAAACCACGATACTTAACAGATTTAAATAATAAATGAGTGATGAATTAGATCAGAGATCTAATCAGAGAATAGGCAAGTCAGTCTTTTTTATTTTACATCATCTAGATCTGTATACACAATTTCTCACATATGTGTAACACATGCTTGAGTCATTTAAAGACTGCCTTCATTTTCTGTCTTACTTTTTAATGAAATGTTTTCTGATTTTAATGAAATGTGCTCAGATTGATTAGACTTTTTTAAAAGGAGCTCAGAAAATTACAGAATTCTCATGAGATGTAGGAACTCAATTATTAGGGGTTGAATTATTTTGTTACACAAATCAGAGAAGTTTGCAGAAGTGTTTTTAACTTCATCTGCTAAATTCACAGGTCATATTAAAAGAAAAACCTTTATTTTGTTTTAAACCATGGTTAAAAAAATTTTAAAGACCTCTAAGAGAATTTCTCTAGCAAGCTCTAGTGTAGAACAGATTAATCTAGCATTGAAAGTACTGCTTAAAAAAATCTCACTGGACCTACAGGTGAATATTGTGAAAAGCCAAGCCCAGTTTGCCCTGCTCAAGCAGACTCATAATTAAAACAGACATGTTCAGAGAGCATCACAAGCAGAGTATGAAAAAAGAAGTGGATAGGACAAGAGCAGAGAGAAGTTTAATTCAAAACAAATGAAAACGTTAGATTACAGCTGCCAGATACTCCATGCAGGAGCAGGATGAGGACAAAAAAGAGCTTCAGGCATTTGGGATCTCCTCCAACCCATCTGTTTTATATGAATATTAGTTAGTGCTTAGACATTAAGTATTAGGCCATTCCTACACCACGTATCACAGCCCGGCACAGCAGACCACAGGAAGCTGGCAGTGCAGTGATGCCAGACCCTGGGCTTGTCTGTGTGTCTTCTGAGTGCTTCAGGCTTTTACAGATCTGCCATGCTTTAGACTACATCAGTTCCCCTGGCTGGAGTCCAGCTGGGGCTGTATCCCCAAATTGCAGAGTCTCCAGTGATTGTCTGCAAGTAGGTGCTTGGATGAGGGTACTTTCCTCTGTGATCTCAAGTTATATAATGTATCAGTATATTTTTCCCAAAATTGCAGCCTCGATGGGCTAGAAATTGCTGTAAGAGTTACCTATACAGATGCTTGATATTAAAACTTAATGGAATTGAAAAACATTACAGAACTTAACTTAGTTGCCCAATTGTCCCTGCTCAGTTGACCAAGGGAAGCCAGTTGATGTAGTCTTTTTGGATCTCAGTAAAAGCTTTCAGTGCTGCCTCTCACAGGATCCTTCTGGATAAAATGTCCAGCGCTCAGCTTTATGTGATGGGTGAGCAGCTGGCTCATGGTTTGGGTGCAAAGGGTTACAGTGAATGGAGTGACATCAGGCTGGTGACCAGTAATCAGTGGCATTCCAGAGGGCATTTTAGGGCCAGTGCTCTTCAAAATCTTCATAAATAACTTGAATGTGCAAAGATATATTAAATAGGTTTGCTGATGACACTAAATTGTGAGGACCTGATGATTCTGTCAGAGGCAGAGAGGCCCTGCAGAGAGACCTCAACAAATTAGAGAGCTGGACAATCACCAGTTGTGTGAAGTTCAACAAAGACAAGTGCCAGATTCTGCAACTGGGATGAGGCAACCCTGGATGTACAGACTGGGGTATGAGATTTTGAAGAGCAACACCACAGAAAGGCACCTGGGGGTCCTGGCTGAGGACCAATTGAATTCACATTCAATTGTGAATGTGAATTCACAGGGTTGGCAGCCAGGAGGGCCAACCCTGTCCTGGGGGGCGTCAGGCACAGCATGGCCAGCTGGGCAAGGGGGGGGATTGTCCTGCTCTGCTCTGACCTGGGGCAGCCTCACCTCCAGTGCTGGGGCCAGTTCTGGGTGCCACAATATAAGAAAAATTTAAGTGATTAAAAAGCATCCAGGGGAAAGCTACAAAGATGGTGAAGGGCCTTGAGAGGAAGTCATACAAGTGGCTGAGGTCACTTGCTCTGTTCAGCCTGGAGGAGACTGAGGGAAGGCCTCATTGCAGTCTGCAACTACTTCATGAATGGAAGAGGAGGGGCAGATACTGATCTCTGTGGTGGCGAGTGACAGGACTTAAGGAAATAGTCTAAAGCTGTGTCAGGGGAGGTTTAGGTTAAACATTAGAAAAATATTCTTTACCCAGAAGGTAGTTGAGCACTGGAACAGGCTCCCCAGGGAACTGGTCCCAGCACCAATCCCTGACAGAGTGCAAGAAGTGTCTGGACAGCACTCTCAGGCACATGCTGTGACTCTTCGTGATGGTCCTATGCTGGGCCAGGAGTTGGATTTGATGATTTTTAGGGGATCCTTTCAAATTAGGGTATTCTATGATTCTATTTTAAAATAATAAGACAAAGATTCAATTTTTGTTACACATAAATCTAGTGATATTGCCAAAAGCACACAGTAAAGTATAGGATCAGTAAAATTAGAAAATTGATAGAGTGGAAGTGTTAAATATCAAATGGAAGCCCTCCAGCAATGGGAGTCTTGAAGATAAATGTCAGTGGATTTGCTTTGTCACCTTTGGACCTTTTGAGGTTGGAACACTGCCTCTGAGATTGTATTTATATCATTTGCAGCTTCAAGAAGCAAGAAACCATTCTGAGCCTTTAAAGACAGCTTCTCAATCCTTAAGTAAACTTGATTAAGCTTTCAGAAATGCTGACAAACTAATTCCATTCAACTCCAAATGGATATGTAGATTCATGACATTAAAATGTAAGTACATTTTATTTAAAATACCATATTTGAATTTTTAACCTACCTTTAAGAACCCAGGTTTACTGAAACAGGAACTACCAAGTTATACCTGACACTGGATCACATAGAAGCTCTTCTGTTAGAGCCGTGCAGGCACTCCTGCTTTGCTTGTGCCCAATTACAGAATCACAGAGTCAAGTAGGCTGAAAAAGACCTGAGATCATTAAGTATAACCTATGACCAAACACCACCATGTCAACTTGACCATGGCACTGAGTGCCATGTCCAGTCTTTGGTGATTCCACCACCTTCTTGCACAGTCCATTCCAATGTCTAATTACCCTTTCTGTGAAGAAATTTTTCCTAATGTCCAACCTAAACCTGCCCTGGCACGGTTTAAGACTAATCCCTCTTTTACAGCTGGTTGTCTGGGAGAAGAGTCCAACCCCTACCTGTCCGCAGCCTCCTTTCAAGTTGTTGCAGAGAGTAGTAAAGTCACCCCAGCCTCCTTTTCTCCAAGCTAAATAACCCCAGCTCCCTTGACTGCTCCTTGTAAGACACAAGCTCCAAACCCTTAACCAACTCCATTTCTCTTCTCTGGATGCTCTCCAGCACCTCAATGCCTTTCCTGCAGTGAGGGGCCCGGAACTGGACACAGGATTCGAGGTCCGGCCTCACCAGTGCTGAGTACAGGGGGATAATCACTGCTCTGCCCTGCTGGCCACACTATTCCTGATATATATATATATATATATATATATATATATATCCCAGGATGCCATTGGCCTTCTTGGCAGTGTGGGCACACCCTGGCTCATGTTCAGCTGCTGTCAACCAGCACCTCCAGGCCCCTTTTTTCTCAGCAACTTTACAGCCACTCTCCCCCAGCCTGTAGTGCTGCCTGAGGTTGTTGTGACCCAAGAGCAGGACCTGACTCTTTGTCCCGTTCAACCTCGTGCCATTGGTCTCGGCCCATCAATCCAGTTTGTCCGGGTCCCTTTGCAGGGCCTTCCTATACTCCAGCAGATCAACACACTGACCCAGCTTGTCCACAAATTTGCCAATGGTAGATTCAATCCTCTCACCCAGACCATCAAAAAAGATCAGTGTTTCCATACACTAATTATCTTCTTAGACAACCCTTCTTAACACAAATATTTTTGCCTCTGGTCTTTTTTCAAAGTGGAAATAAATTTGTGTTTATGTGATAATTAGGGGACAGAAAAATCTTTTTTTTTCTTTACAAAGATCTGAATGATAAAATGATTGATTTCAGATGGAATGATAGATGTTTGGTTCGTGTGGGCTTTTAACAGAAGAAATTACCTTCATTGTCCTGCAAATCCATTTGATTTAGTTATTGGCTTTGAAATTACCTGATTGAACAGTGTTCTTTTTTCCCCTCCTCTGAAAACCAAAATATGCATCTTAGAAAATTGTTTTCTGTAGATGGCTAGTTTTTTTAGAAAGTTGTTTTCCATGGAGGACTAATATTTTTGTGAGTGTGTACCAAAGGCCTGTCCTTCTTCATTGTGTGGACTGTCACACAAACCTCATGCATCCAAAGAGTAATTGCAGTTGCCTTACTGTACATATGCAGCCATCCTTATTCCTGTGGTAATTCCTGGAGTTCTGTAATGACGCTGTGACCCTGTTGTTCCCAGATTGATTCTCCCTTTACCAGGGAGCTTGTGAAATCAATCACAGGATGGAGTTCTGGAGAGGACACAGCGTCTCACACAGCCGGCATTTGGTCACGATGCTAGAAATTTTAGCTTATGGTGAATACACAAGTGTGTATTGAGTTCAGTTTGTTTTGTCATTTTAGTACAGAGTAAACAGGGGAGAGTACAAAAATATTCTCTCTTGAAAGGAAATTGTCTGTGTTAGGTAGTGTCCTCTAAGCTTGCAGGGAAAGATGTATTCCAGTGCAATTGTGGCTAAACTAAAAGGCCTGATTATCCTGGCTTTTCTTGACACTGACATTTGAGTGTTTTACTGTTCATAAAGAGGTTTCATAGCATGTGTATATATATATATATATATATATATATATATATATATATATATTTAGGTACTATAAAATAGCTATAAAATAGCACCTAACTTCTATGCAGTACTTGAGCAAAATCATGCATCTGGCTGAGGCAGCAGTTTGACATGACAAGCAAAGTAAAGTTAAAGAACCTACCTCTGAAAAAGCTCAGATTTTGTAATAGAAAAATGGAAGGAAAACAAAATTTCTTTTGGATGCAAAGGGGCATGTATGTAAGATTTTACTGGTTTGTATACAGAGTACATGCTATCAAAACTGTGGGGAAACACGAATTATGTAAGATTTTAAAACAGTCTATCTATCTGGCCTAGTATTTTCTCTCCAGGACTTTGAAATAACATATTAAGAAGGAAGAGTATAAAAAAAATTATAAAATTTTGCATAATGCACTCCTACAATATTCTGTCTATCCCCAGAAGTTTGTTACTTTGGGAATTCCCAAATCACAGCTGCCATCTTTGGACTTAATTTTGTTTTAGATATTTCTGTATTGCTTGATTGTGTAATTGCTTTTAAATTAATTCAGAGAAACTTGATATCCTTACATAATCAGTAGTGAGATCCATAGTACACATGCCTACTGTGGAATGAGCTTTGATAGCAATCGCCATATTTTCCTTTTTCCCTGTAGAGGCATGGGCAGTACACAAACTAAGTTTCTTCTGAGGAAACTGATGTGAAACTTGTGCTTCACATGCATCTCTATTTTAAATGAATATTCTCATTGGGACATTACATGAGTAACCTGTTCCTCAAGAGAATCTGCAAGCAGGATATATGTGCTTTGGGAATTCAAATTTATTACTTAGTGTATGCAATAGATAGAACAAAAAAGCTACAGAATATCACTCTCAAAAAGATGTTTCATGTGCCCTGATGTTCCACAGTGGGCATCAGCCGTGTGGGGAAATGATGATTTATTATCTTCCCGAGTTGCCATCTTCCAAGTCCTGTTTTTTACTGTTGGGGTTTTAAACCTTGGGGGTTTAAACCTTAAAAGCATAACAGTTCTAAACCATTATGTTTTCCTTATGAACTGCTGTGATGCTGTGTTTTACCTTCTCAACAATAACACCTATTTCTGCACTTTTCTTACCTCACAGTAACTGTAGGTTACATAGTGTTTTACACTTTCCTGTCACTCTTCATGGATAAACTGGAGCAGCAGCTACACAGCTGGGCTGTGCTGAGTCTGGCACCACAGACAGCTGAGTCCTCAGCTGAGAGTACACGGCCAGGGCTCAGTTGTGCCACCACACTAGCCTGGGCAGAAGTGGAACACCAGAAGTGCAGGTGGTGTGATCTGTGAGGTCCCTGGTGCTGCTTCCTCCTCGCTGCTCCTGGAGTCTGTGCAGGGTCTGTCACTGGTACCCTTCCACCTCGTGTTTTGGAGTGGAGGAGAATGAAAATCCCAGAAATGTTTGAAGTACCTAAGCATCTATAGGATGGCATCATGACATTTTCTTGTGAGGTTTCTGTTTCTTTCCTAGTAATACTTAATCAGCTTTGAGGTTTTTTCACTGTTAATGAGCGATAAGTTGATTATCTTGCTGGCTTCCTCAAAGAACTTCAGCAGAAATGGGAGGGATGGTTGCCTGCTAATTAATGCAACTAATCTTCCCTGGTATATCAAACTTAACAAATACTAGAATTTGTATGCATTTCAGAGTTACCATTCCATTGAAGATTTAATTTTTTTAAAAATAATTGCTTCTTTCTCTCATAACATACATAAATATGCTAATTTCTTTGCTGTTTTATTTATTTTTTTTTTCACAAAACCCAATACCGTTACATTCTGTGTTCGATTCTTAATAATTAACTTACTCTTACTAAACATGTAACATCAATGACTGCAAAAGAATATAGGACACTTAAGGAATATAAAAATGCTGTGGTTTTTAGTCTGTGCACAAAGAATTATTACAGAGGAATACTTCTTAGTAACTAAATTTCAGTTGTGTCTTAACTACTAAACATATCTGATGTAAAATAATATATTTTACTGCACTCTTATTAATTACAGTGGTAAATTTCTTAGACATAATGCATATATATGAAATATGGTCTATCAGATCAATTAGGATGCTTAATCATGAGTCTCAAGTTATTTATTCTGAGCCCACAAACAATGCAGTAGATTTTGAGACGCTTTTACAAAGCTACAGTATTTTGTGGCCTCAATTTACAAAACACTAGACAAAACTGTTTTTAAAAAAAGAAAATATGTTTTAAATTATTAATTATAACATTATGTAATTAAAAACATAAAACTTAAGTGGAAAGCAATAAAAACAAATTATTATAATTTATTTTACTTCCCCTACTTCCTTCTGTGGACATTGGAGCAGCTGTAATTACTGTATGCAAGCATTTATGCTTGCCAGGGAAAAGCTAAATACATGTAATTGATAGCAACAGCTCAGTTTCTCAACTGAGGAGAATGAGTGCTTGTGCTTACATCCAGTAATTTCAGCCAGTTTTCTCTTCCCAGTTTGCAGCAAGTGACCTTGCCATGGCTTCAAGGAAAGATAGCTGTTTTCTTCATGAACTGGAGGAGGTGGAAAGCAGATAAATCCAAAAGAATGTGAAGCTTATGAGAATTGAAGTGACCATTTTCTAAATGAGAAAGCAGAAGCTAATGGCTCACTGTGTCTGAATAATATCTCTCTATTTGTGCATGCTGAATTTCACTTGGATTGTAGTCTGTTGTCTATCTGAAAGACAGACACCTAAAAGAATGTGAACTAGATGTAGGGAGAGGATGCCTGCATGTAATATGGCACATATTACATATTCCAGTTCCTCGGAATAGCAAGGCACTAATATGTGTTCTCCTTAAAAAATTTTTTCCAGGTTGCAGATCAACAAGAATGTTCATACTGGCTTAGCTCCAGTGATTTGATAAGGAAAATTGTTTGTTCTTGTCAAAATGGTTGTTTAGCATTAGCCAGGTAGACACCTGTGGTATGGGTATTTGGTACATTGTACAAATGTATGGGTGGCTGTGCAGACGCAGGAGTTTGGGTGGTTCTTGTTGGAGCAGCACTTTTGTTCGCAGTTTGTGCAGATATTCACAAAGTCTTGTGTTTGCTGCCCCAGCATGAGCTGGTTCCAGTGGCAGTGTATGTTTGTGTGAGGAGAGGCTGCTTCCATTCAGGAGCTTAGAAAAGCTGAGGCATTGCTTGAGTAGCAGAAGCAGATTTAAAATACATGAGGTAGGATCATTTTTCTATGTGGATTACTATCCTTACATGATTATTCTGTATGGTTTCTCCTGGTATGTGACATCTGTGGATATATGACAGTGTGAGGCTTCTTTGTCCATCAAAGCAAGTTCATGCAGGGTATTTGCAGAGCTCATTTAAAGCTGCCCATTAGAGTTAGCATACTTAACACTCCTTTTCTGCTCAACATGGTGTAGCTGCATGACATAGTTAAGTTGAACTCAAAATTATTGCTCTCAGCTTGTAATAAGCTTAGAAGACTGCTGCTACTGCTAAGAGGCAGAGAAGAGTTGAAAAGTCTGAAGGCTTTTTAGTTTTTTCCACCCATATGAGTTTCTTCTGGTTGTGAAACTATAATTGCCTCTATCTAGAACTCATCATAGCTACAACTGGACCCAAGTCTTGTTCCTTTTGACTCCTACTGAAAACTGGATTGTTATTTCTGGAGACTTAACTCGTGCTAAAATGTGGAGGAGGTTGAGTGCTAATGGCTGATTTAGAACCTGTTTTTCTGCATGTGCAGTTACTTTCCCCAGTGTTCATCACTTGATATTATCGGACCTAATATCAGATTATGAATTTCATCTGCTATTTTACCATTTTACCTTCAGTAACGTGGTATCATGATCTCCTGTCAGTCTTCACAGATAGCTTAGATCTTACTGCCTTGAAGAGTATTCTGTCTTCAGCATTCTTTATCATCTCAGTGTTGTGCCCTCTGTCGTCACCTTTATGGATCTGCTACACAGCAAAATATCTCTCTCTGGTACCCTTGTTCCATTGTCAAAACCAACCCATTATGTCTACACTTTTTCCCCCTTATTTTCTACTTATTATCTATAAAAAGAGATTCTTGCAGGAAACAGTATTTTCCAGGGGAGTACCCTGTTAGCTGTGGGTAGAGGCTGTATGTAGGCCTCCAGTGTTCTTTGCTTTGTGGGATTCTGGGTTTACATCCTTCACAGAGCCAATCAGCAGAGAAGGATGCTTTATACAACTCTTACATATTAGGCTGGCTTTTCCCCTTCTTTCTGGATTTGCCAGTGGACTACAGTAAATAATTGGAAGAGCAAAAATACCTCTTTCACAATAGCTATATCATTTTGGGTGAAAGGAAGCTTGTATCATGACTGAATTCCAAAGAAAGGTAACATTAGATGCATAAAATTTGGTGGTTTCCAGCTTTAACTTTTGGGATCCATCTATTGCAAAAACCTGCTGTTTAGATTTGTGGTGTGTATCACATTTTACCTGGCCAGTAAAATTCATGGTGTGATAGAACATGAAGAAGTTGCACACAATAAGGAAATTTTCAATTCTGTATTTAGTAGACAGAAGAATAAGTACAACAGATGATACTCCAGAAGGCCTGCTGTACCTACTTTAAAGGAAAACAAAACATGATGTTAGGATTAGGATAATTGCAGCAGTATGGTTGCTAACTATAAAATTATATTTTCTTTGTTAATTTCTTCAAGTATTATAGAGGCTTACTGAGCAATTTCCTCTTCTGGAGTAAATTGGAGAAATGATAAAAGGGAAAAGCAACTGAAATAAAAAGTGTTAACATGACAGTTTTTTGAACTCCCAGCACTGCCATTTCCAAGCTGTACAGCCTGATAAATGTGTGTTCAGCAGCTTATTGTAGAAGCACCAGTGACATCCGGTGGTGGCATTCAGTTAGACAGCTCCCGATCTGCTGATTTATAAGTTACCATAAGATCTTTAATACTCAGCTATTTGAAGATGGCAGCTTGGGATTTACGTCCTGACCCAATTCATCTTATCTTTGTTTTATACTTTTCATTTTGGAAAAACAGGATTTCTTTTACTGCTGCATTGACAATGAGATTCAATGACTGTCTCCAGCTGGTGTTGCCTTTTTTGTTGCTCTGCATGATATCCTAATTGACATAGAATTGTGGAATCTGCTTGCGATTACACACTGTATACTTTAGCAAAAGAGTCTAGGATCATTAAGATTGCATAGCTGACTTCCTGCAGCGCCTATTAGGGATGAACTCACGTTTATGTGTAGTGTTGACAACAGAAGCTGAAACCATATATCCTTCTACTTTACGTAAGAGAAATTGTAAATCTCAGCTGGCTACAAATGGTTATTCCTGTATTAAATTTCTCTTCAGGTTTTTAACAGGTTGTTCTCAATTTGGTCTCTTGACACTCAGCATTAGCACAAGACAAATGCAGTTAGGATGTTAATTGTCACACTTAGAAGAAAATTTCATGGCAGTAACAACTGTCTGGCATTCAGCTGCCATCTAGGTGTATTATATCAATTATGAGTGATTAGTTTTTAAATGCATACATTTTCAAAAATAATTTCGTGAAAACAGTTCGTGAGGTTGCACTTTCCTGTTGGAGATGTCAATGAGAGTAGTTAAAGTATCTTAGTGTTGTTAGGTCTTTTTACTACTATCAGTGGACTTGAGAATATTGGATTGTAGTAGGGCTTTGCATATATAAAAACCTGAAAGTAGCCTCTCCAACAGAAATTATATTGCTTTATTTGTATTTTCTCCTGAGGCACAACCTTACATGAAGAGGCCAGTTCTGCAAAGTGAGAAATCATGTATTTATTTCCATTTTTCAGCTTCATTATTTTGTTGAATGCCATATTCTTTTTTGAGAGGGACCATAACTGAGACTGTGTAGAGACAGACATGCTATGTATCAAAGATAAATCTGGAAACAAGACCCTGTCACTAAATCAGAAGTGGTTTCAAAACTATTCTCTTTATAAGCACTTTTTCTGACTCTTTTCAGATTTGCTCCTAAAAGGAATAGAAGATACAGATCCTGTCATTTTTTAATATGTCAAAATGTTAGGAGCCAGGGACCAGGCTCGTCACACCTAACTGACCATCTGTCTTCAGCAGTAAGTGCACATCTTTCTAGAGCTTTAGGAGAAGCCATGAGATTTACAGTTTGTCCCTTTACCTTTAAGCTTCTTCAGCAAGAAGTAGAAGGGGTTTAATAGAGAGCCTATGCTACTTAAATAACATTCTGAGCTCTACAGTTTGTTACTATAGTGTATGTTATTTTTTTTTCACACAGACCTTTAAGGAAATTTCTGTTTTATAATAATTAATTACTGACATACCTTTTGCTAGTCTTCAGTCCCATTTCTCTCAAATATTTGCAAATGTCTCTCCATAAAAGAGGTATTTGCCCAAGAGTTAGACTCTACTGAAATTACTGTTTGTACCAAAATTATTACAGAAACAAATGAATGTACTATTGGATACTGCTGAGAAATTACAGCAAAACAGTTACTGAAAATCAAAGTAATCAAAGAAGTAGACTCCATCTTCCACTTCTGGAACTGTTCATCTTCCAGCTTAAATGAAAAAAGCTCTATACAAATCAATTTCTAGCCATGACTCAGTCCCCAAATTCAGTCTAAATTATTATGTTTAAGGATCACTGTAAGGTGCCAATTTTGTGAAACTGTGCCAGTGATAATAAAATGGAATAAAAGTCCAAATGTGAATAGCTGTAAGATAATAAAGCTGAGGCAGTGAAGGATTGGAGGTGCTTTCAGCTAGTTACGTAGTGAAATTTCATACCATTTACAGTAAAACCTTAGTCTAAACCATGTAAATCATGTAAACTATGTAAAACCATGTAAAAGAGTCCCATCATAGGAAACTCCATTGCAATTATCTGATGTTGCTGACTACAGCAGATGAGATGCTTTGCCAATTGCCTTTTCTTCAGAACACAGGAGAAAGGGATTATGGTGGAATTGCCATCGTTTCCTCTACTGCTTTTACACCACTCTGGACTTCTGTTTCTAGTACTGTCTAGCACTTTTCATAATTTTCCCCTTCATGCTTATAGCATATTTAAAAGCAAAAACTGCATGTAGAAAGCATTGCTAAGGCCCACCAAATTGCAGTAGACGGGCATGGGCAGACTTTTGCCATTACTGAACAACTCAGTGTGCTGGAAAGTGTGAACTTTGCTGGAAATGCCTGATTATCTTAACCTTAAGGTCCAGCAAAAACACTATCACCATCATTTCTGATGTACGTTCACAGCAAAGAAGTGAACTACAGAGGCATTGCAACTATTTCCACCATGATAAGAAGCAGGTTATAGCAAAACAGTTGTTATAAGGAATTTACTGTCCCTTATTGGAGATGGGAAGCCTCCTGGATTTTGTTCCTGTAGAAAATGTCCTTTCATGACAACACCCTTTATTGGCTCTGAATTGCTGCAGTCAGTTGCTGGCAGAACAGTGAGAACTGTCTCCTGGAAGTTAAGTATTTGAGGAGGGCACAGCCCAGTCAGGGCTTGGCAGCTATGACAAGTTAAGTCCAGTTACTTCACCCTGAGCTTGTAGACTATAAAATATTTCTTCTCTCTGATTGTCAGAGACCAGAACAAAACAGGTTGTAGGATCTTGCTTCCATCACTAGTGTCTCCTTATTTAGTTTGGGTTTGTTTTGGCATTTGTAATGCAGATGATCCTCCTCAACTGAATGTTAATTTATTGCTGCAAAAACTATAGCTTAGTTTTGAGAGGCAATTTGTGGGTTTGTGTGAGTCTTTCCTTGCACTGACAAAAGGTATATTTGTCCTAAGGCAATTTTTCTTTGAGGAGGTACAAGACCTCGTACACATCATGAAGTGGATAGAGTTCAGATTTAATCCCATGATGGAATTTTATTTTAAATTGTAGAGATGGACCTTTTTATTGTGCTTTTTAAAAATAAGCAGTTGCTTTTCTGTGATAATTAAAAAGGAAGTGTGTGGGAAATCTTCATTACAGGCTGAATGACAAAGAAAAGTTAGAATCTCAGGAGGGAACTAAAAGACCGTGTACCAGTTATCTATTCAAAAATAGGTTTTTTTCTTTTACTACCTTACCATCAAATAAAAGTTTGTGTTAATGTGGTTACTTTCCATAGAAAGCAGTTGTCCATGTCTTCAGGCCTGATTTGGTGTCAAAGAAGGAACATGGTGGTGGTGGTGATACATAGGATGATAATGCAAAAAACACTGAGATACAGAACAGTGACTGCTGAGTTTTTAGGTGTTCCTGGAAAGATAGGAACTGTAGCAGGATTTTTAAAGTGTCATCAGACTTCAAAGAGAAATACAGTATGTGGGAAGATTTTTGTTCAGTCTAAGCCACGTAGAAGACTGCAGCTTTGGAAACAAGAAGCAGCAGAACTGTTAAATGAATCTGCACCTGAATTTCTGTGTGGATACATACTTTCTTTCTTGAACTAAGTACTAAAACTGTTTATGAATGGTTTAAAATTATTTGTTTATTAAGTACAAGTATTATTCTAATTCCTCAATGTATGGAAACCATAGGATTATTTGGTAGATAGTTTCTATCAGTGTGTGCAGAATAATGGCAATTAAGTGTTGGCAGAACATCAGCTAAAAGAGGATAGACTTTTTTTACCACTATTGTTTTCGCTTCTTTTTTTAAACTTGTAAAAAAGGAATAATTCTGGTTTTTATGATGAGTAAAGGTAAAATGCTTTTAACATTTTCATGGTTGAATAAAATGACAGAATTTTTACAAGCAAGATGAGCATTAAACTAGAAACACTAAATTAATTTTGATTAATCTTTTATTGTACATGTGTGTTTTCCTTTTTTGTTTTATATGTACTTTCACAGGCAGTTCAATAGCAGGGTTGTCATCAAATGTCCTACATACTAGCAGTAGACAACATCAGTTGATGTTGATATCTCCAAAATTAACTTTTGAGCAACTACCTTAGTGATAAAAATCATCTTCACTTATTAAAGATTGGTAGTTTAAAACAGACTAGTAAAGATTGAAGTGTTGCAGAAGAAAATAAAGTGTGTGAATTGGCTTTGTTTTGCTGTAACATTCTGAAACTGGGACAAACAAACTTGGCATTGGGGCATTGGAAGTAAGCAGCCTCCAGTTGCTTTCATGACATAGGAAACTTGCCACATGATTACAAAAGCATGGATAATGCTTCAGTGATCATCCTGGAGTTCTTCTCTGGCTTTACAAATGGAACTTGAAGTTTGGCTGGAGATGAACTGTAATAATCCTTTGGATGCTTAGAGAGAGCACAGCAAAGTTTTAAACTCTCAATTTCATTTAATTTCCTGCAGACATGCAAAGTATAGAAGTGTCTCAAGGTTATGAAAGCTAGCCAGTTTTCATCTTAACTTAATTGTAATAAGCTATTTAAATTGTTGGATACAATAAATTCAAAATGTCTTTCCTTGACTTCATCATGTCTGATGCAAATTGTTACATTCTATAAAAATTACCTATTCAGTGTCTCTTTCCCCTTGTGTACAAGCTCAGCTCTTTGTGTGCTTTCAAAAGGAGGTGATGCAATTTCTCAGGGCCCGGAAGAGCAGGCTGCTCGGCAGGGGAAGGCACTGCGTGAGCCAAGGCTGGGCCAGTGTCCTCAATGACACCAGAACCATTTGTGCTGCCCACACGCATCACCTCATTACAGTCCCCATTTACATACTCAGCCTGCTGCAACAGCCTTCCCCACTCACCTTTCATACACACAGACACATGAAACATGCAGATTCTTCCATTCCTTACAACTGAAACCATACTCTGTACATGTACTTGTATATAGACGTACACCTCGCTATTTATTACTGAATAAGAGCAGAGGAGGTCCAGTGATGGAAATCAGGAAACAGGCAAGAGTCTGGATTGCCAGTCTGGACTGAAGTCAGCAAGGCAAGGTCAGGTCTGGGTGCAGGTGTCTGCAGCATTTCTCTGGCAAGAGCTCGAATGCAGCATAGCCCCCAGCCCAAGGGTCAGCACATGTGTAGTGGAGGCCTCGGGGAGGCTTCTCACAGCCCATTCTCATAACTGGGTTAGGGACCCATGAAGTGTGTTCAGAGAGGTGTGCAAAATACAAAAATACAGTTCAAGAACAGCAAAAGTCACTTCTATCAAGGACATTCCCAGAATCTGTGGTAATCATTTTTTTTTTAGCATGGCATGGAATCAGACCAGCTCCATCTGTCTGAGCAACTCGCCCTACTCTTCTTAATGGCAAACTTGGCACAGTGAGGTGTGTTGAGTCCTCAAGCCCCCAGTCAACATTTTATAAACCTAAACATTATGGGTCAAATAAGTTTTGAGATTTAAGTGAGGCTGTACTTATAGTTTATTTGATATTAATATAATCTTATGAACTTTGATATACATTGATAAAACAGAATCTTGAATCACATCTGAAAATATGTGAACAACTTTCCAATTTCTACCAAATGCTCTGTATAGATCCCAGTTATAAAAAAAATAGATATTTGTCTTCTTTCCATGTAGCCTGCACCCCTATCCCAGGAACATAATTCTTTTAAGACAAATTTCAGGTTTTTTATTATTTATTTTTATTTGGAAACTTTGTTTAGTTTACTGCTTAGTATACTTAGTAGTATACCAGGTTTACTTAGCATACTCTTTTACTACTAGGCACTTAGTACTGCTCAGTACCAGCTCTTCTTTTTCAATTCTACTGGTAATTTCCTGTCTAGAGGTAGACAGAAGCACACATTATTATTTCCCCCATTTTGTGACAATGAGTGAGTGCTAGCCCTGTGTTTCTGTGCTAGAGAATATGAGTACTGAGACAACCATGTCTTTTTACCTGAAATTAGGTTTTAGGGATAGCTTCTGAAAAGTGTTTTCAGATCTGATAAAGAGCAATTTTTATTTTTTTCTAATAAAACATTTTGAAAAAAGCTGATAGGCTTCTTTGTGGTAGAAAGGAGGATACCAGACTTGTCAGGAACCGCAAATGTTTAAAGTTCCCTGAACTGCTTCTGTGTAATCTGGGTAATATAAGCCACTCCCTCCTGACAGAAGCTCTCTGTGTAGGAATCCACAAATCTGCTGTTATTTACTGTTGGATGCAATGGCAGGAAGCTCGGTGGGATGCCAGGTGAATGACAGGACCCTGAGCAGCTGATGAGTTTCCTAGCATTTGACCCTTGTGCAGGCAAGCCTCCAGTGGCACCACTCATTTCCTTTCCCAAAGGACTCATATTTTATACCCATTCCAATGTGAAGATAAGAGCTGGAAGCAAATTTGTGATTTTCAATTATGCTTCTCTCCACTTTTACATATATATTAAATCAAATCAAACACCTTACACTATGAATTATGAAGCCAGCAACACCATATGTACGGGCATGTTTTCTGCAAACTCTGAAGGAAAGAAACCTGTAGGTATTTTGTTAGGACTGCCACTCATTAAATAGTCTCTAAATTAGTTTTCTCTAAGCTTTAACATATGGTAAAATTGCATCTGTGAGAGAGATATTTGTCATCTTCCCTAGGTGTCATTGTTTACCCAGCAGAGTTGCTGGGGGACAATTTAGGAGCAAGCTTTAGAGTAGGAGGTGTCATATGCTGAGACTCAGGACCATGCAGCAGACAGCTTCATACTAAAGCTGTATCCTTCTACTAAACCCATGTTTATGGGATAGCAGGAAACAACTCTCTAGTTTGGCACAAGGCAATGTAAAGCAAATCTTGGGAAACCTTTGCAGGAAATGAACTGTATCTAATCCAGTTTGATATAGTAGGCAGTATATTATTAAGCCAAATCACCATGTTTATCCCTTTTTTCTTTGCACCCTTGTCCCTGAGGCCAGTACCCTTCCCTCCTCTGATGAAGCTGAAGTGTATTGAAATTGGAAGGATGAGAAAGCCTTCCCTCTGTCTCCTCCCCTTCTTCTACCCATGCTGTCTCTCAAGTTCATGCCAGTACTTACTGCTGAATAAGACGCAGCACTCCATTAAAACCCAAATCACTGAAATAATGAACTGTAAAAACTTGCCAGGGGCAAAGTGTGTTTTGTTAAGATACCAGAAAAGATCCACAGGGGCCTGGTCTTTGCATTTACTCTGATCAAATGAAAAAGCAAGGGAAACAACACAACTACTAGGAGGCTATACTAATTTTATTTTGAGACTGCTCGTATTTTCAGCATTGAATCCACTTTTCCTTTTCACCCAGTTCTGTTGTTTTTTTTCCTTTCATTTTTTTGTCATCTTCTGTCATGATTCTTCTTCCTTGTTTTTCTTTTTGAGTGATTCTGGTCAGCTGAAATGGTAATTGGCTCCCTGACAGGCCAACTTAAGGATCTGCAATTTATTTTTGCCTGTCACCTGTTGAAAAAGGACAGAAGATTCCTTCTCTGCCAAGAGAGGAGTCCATTAGTGATACAAAAGCAGCAGCTGCATCATGGCAGGGATGCACAGTAGTTATATACATCACTTACTCTTTATCTGCTACAGGACATTGGGACAGATTGTTGCCTGTAATTCTGTACCTATGAAAAAAAGAGTCCATACAGTGCTTAAAATAATCTGCTTTCTATTTTAACTCTTGAAATGACATCTCTTATGCCACAAAACATTCTAGAAAAATTATTTAAATACAAACAGAAAATGGTAACAGCTAAAACATGCTTCAAGTACAGTGCTGCACTGTTTCTATTTTTATGTTGTATAACCTTATCCAGAAGGAGTAGTAGCACAGTGGTGAATTACGTGGCTTCTCAGGACGCTTTCAAAATCTGTGATTCACTTAGACTGGCTTGTCTGAGAATTCAGATTATAGTCCAAAGCCATAATGGTCTTATTCATGCAGAAAAATCAGCAGTCAAGGTATTCATCATTTCTTTCCTTATTCTCCACATGTTACATTGAAGCTAGAGACATTGGAAATATAAACGATTGCGTTGTATTTCAGCTTTCATTAAAGAAGGGAAAACTAATAAAAACTGTGATATTCATAAGTGGATTACAGCCAAGAAATCTGAAGAATGCTGTGGTCACTTCTTAAGCCTCCTTTATTCTGTCCTTTTATGCACCACCACACTGACCTTTGGCAGGATGCTCCCTATGGAGACAGGTTATTTTCAATCTGCTAGCCTTCTTTGGGCTTTGCCAAGGGCTGGTAGTAATGGGGTTTCAGACATCCTTTCCAGTCTTGGAATTTCATACACCCTTTTTATTTGCTTTTACTCCTTTCTAAAAAAATACTTTGTGTCCGGGTCACATGGTAACATTAGCAGTGCATGCAGTGCAGTGTGTTGAACTAATTGCCAATTAAATTATAGGGAAGGCCAAGATCTAACAGAAAATCATTGTGCACAGTTCATTAACTGCATTTCACAGAACCGAAAGCATGCCACATGATTTTTAAAAACAGGTTTAAAGAATGAACAGTTTCTTCCTTAATGCTGAATAGCTGCCATGCAGAACAGAATGGAAATATAGGCAGACAAGCAGTTCCTGGGGTGTTCAGTTCCTCCCCCTCCCCGAGGTAGATATCTGTACAATTCAGACATTTCTGTGGATTAGTTTATCATCTCCATGAGGTGAATTTCTATAGAAAAGACATGGGCAGTCTTTGAGATAATCAGTATCTATGTGTAAATATTCTTCTCTGATGTTCAATTACAGTAAAATAGGAAATATTCAGTAAGATTGAGGTAAACACTGCAGATGCCTTTCAGGCAGATTTATAATATTTGAGTGGCTTCATAGAAAAATCGTAAGAATAATGGAAGTATTTGAAATCATGCCCTACCATATAGGGTGAATACCATAGAGTATTTAACTTACAAGGACTCAACTATTACCTAAAAGCAATGGTAAAGTACTATTGGAGGAAGCTTTTGTTTAGCAACTAAAGGTACAAAAAGGCTGGTTCTTGATGCTACTGGTTCCTGGTGGTAGGCAGATGCAGACAAGAAATTGAATGGATGTACATGTGTTTATCTGAATGTGCTTGAGATTAGGCAAAAATGGCCAAGTCCGTTTTATATTGAACGTCATTATGCAGCACATACAGGATGGCCAGGGTATCAGACCTAGCCAGAATGGATTTAGGAGGGGTGGGTTGTGTTTGACCAACTTGGTCTCCCTTTATGACCAGGTGACCTGCCTGGTGAGTGCAGGAAAGGCTGTGGATGTTGTCTATTTGGACTTGAGCAAATAGACAATAGACTTTGGCACTGTCTCCCACAGCATCCTCCTGGAACAGCTTTGGCTTGGACAGGAGCACTCTGTTCTCGGTTAGGAACTGGCTGGATGGCCGGGCCCAGGGACTGGTGGTGAAAGATGTGCTGCACCCAGCTGGGGACCAGTCACCAGTGGTGTCCCTCAGGGGTCTGTGCTGGGGCCTGTTCTGTTCAATATTTTTATTGATGAAATAGATGAGGGAATTGAGTCTTTCATTAGTAAATTTGCAGATGACACTAAGCTGGGAGCATGTGTTGATCTGTTGGAAGGTAGGAGGGCTCTGCAGAGAGACCTGGAATGGCTGGATGGGTGGGCAGAGTCCAGTAAGATGATGTTTATTAAGTCCAAGTGCCAAGTGTTGCATTTTGGCCCAAATAACCCTCTGCAACGTTATAGTCTGGGGACAGTGGCTGGACAGCAGCCAGGCAAAAAGGGACCTGGGGGTGCTGGTGACAGCAGCTGAACATGAGCCAGCAGTGTGCCCTGGTGGCCAAGAAGGCCAATGGCCCCATGCCTGGATCAGGAATAGTGTGACCAGCAGGAGCAGGGAGGTCATTCTTCCCTGTACTCAGCACTGGTGAGGCCACACCTGGAGTGCTGTGTCCAGTTCTGGGCCCCTCAGTTTGGGAAGGACGTTGAGACTCTTGAGCGCATCCAGAGGAGACAACGAGGCTGGTGAGGGGCTTGGAACACGAGACCTGTGAGGAACGGCTGAGGGAGCTGGGGTTGTTTAGTCTAGAGAAAAGGAGACTCAGAGGTGACCTTATCACCCTCTACAACTCCCTGAAAGGTGGTTGTGGTCAGGTGGGTGTTGGTCTCTTTCTCCAGACAGCAACTGACAGAATGAGAGGACACAGTCTCATGCTGCATCAAAGAAAATTTAGGTTGGACATTAGGAAAAAGTTTTTCACGGAAAGAGTGACAAAGTACTGGAATGGTCTGCCCGGGGAGGTGGTGGAGTCACCATCCCTGGATGTGTTTACAAAGACTGCTGGTGCCATGGTCTGTGTTAGGGCATGGGTTGGACTCGATGATCTTGAAGGTCTCTTCCAATCTAGAGATTCTGTGATTGTGTGAAAAGCGAAAAATGAGACATAAGAAGTGAATTGTGTTTGGGGAAAGAGTGGAAGTATAGAAGATAGAGTGAGCAGCATTTCATCTTAAATACCGTAATATGAAGTTTCAGTGTTAAATTAATTGGTGGAAATGGGTAAAATGTTTAGGAAAAAAAGAGGAAAGAGAGAGCACCCAAAAATATTTGGAAAATATTTGAAAATTATATTTTTAATAATAGATATGGAAATCAGTCTTTAAAATTTTTGCCTGTACATTTGAAGAATCAAGTTAAAAGTTTCTCAATACTCTTTTACATATGGTCTATGGCATTAATTTAAAATATACCATGAAGCTTGTTTTTTTAAGAGAGAAGCAGTGAGATCTATCCATAATACATGGAGGTCTGTTTCATTATCTTGCTGCTGATGAAATGATGAATGTGCTGGTTATAAAGATTTTTTTTCTTGCAGGTAATTTATTTCTATGCAAATGGAACATCTTTCACCATAATTCATAGCCCAATAACATCTCCAGACCTTTAATAATTGTTGTAGCTATTATCAAGAAGTTTTTCTTTTACAATCATTTCTTTCTATATTTTTGATCTCTTGATCACAGCTTTGTTTGTAGCTACCACAGATGTCTGTAGTACTCAGAAAAGAAGTAGATTGGAGTATTTTTAATTGCTAGGAGCAATAAAAGTTGCTGCTCACTGAAAAATAATCTACTTTGAACCTCACTGGAGCAGGACACTTTATTTTCTGGACTCACTTTCACTTTCCTTTGTGGAAAACACTAAAAGGAGGTGCTGTAAAATGGTGTTTGGAACAGGGAACAAGGCTTGTCAGTCTGAAAGGATCCCACTCTGGAGAAACACCATGCCAGAACATCATCATCTGCCTTATATCTGCAGCTCGAGGTCTTGAAAGGCAGTGAGAGCTCTGTCAGTGAGTTTCAGCCAGCTGCCTCAGTGTTGGTACTTGCTGCCTTGCAAGAAAGTGTTTAGTACTTACTGGAGACTTCAAGAGCTAGGAATGTCTCTGTATGCCTTGCTACAATTTTGCCATACATCCCATCTAAATCATTCCAGAATCAAATTCCAGATTTTTAGTTTTATTGTATCTTTCTCAGGAATATAGCAGTACCCTTTTGTCTCCCATATTTTCAAGACGTACTTATGTTCTGTAACCAGGATATTCCCCACTCATGTCTTTGGTATGCCATACAGGTTGAACAAGCAAAATTCTTGCCATATGGCATTTTCTCCACTCCTTTTGTATAATTTTTTTGTATATTTTACATCTCTCCATGCTCTTTAAATAAATATCACCCAGCATCACAATTATTGGTAATGTTCACAAATGAGTCATGCCAGTTCAAATCAAATTTGCTTATTTCTAACAAGCAAATTCACATGATAATTGTATTTCTCAGTCATTTAATCCCTAAGGGTCACGCAGTTCTTTTAGGCATAGCATTGTCCTGGAAACCTCAGTAAAACTGCTTGTCCACTGTATCCCTTAGATGTTTTTCAGAGTTGCTGCTGTCCAGAGAGCACCCATTCTGGTTTCTGACCTCCATAATTTATTCCTTTTTGCACTGAATGCCTTGATTTTCTAAGCATGGAAGAACACTGTCTGCTTTGTACTTACTGATAATGGTGTTTTTTTAAAAAACAGACTTTTTTTCATTTGCAATTATACCATGAGTGAATTTACATTTACTTCCAAATGACAAGTATTACCAAGCTGAACAGGTCAAAAACCTCCTCTGAAATGTAATTTCTTTTTCCATGTCCTTCCTTTGGCACTATTATATGGGAAAGACCCAAGACTTCAGAGCTTTGCTTGTATCTTACAGTTGTGTGCCTGCCTGGCAGCACAAACATCAATATAGGTCTGAAAGGGAAGACATGAGAAAGGAAGTTTGCTGTGTCAAAGTGACCCTGAAACATAGCCTCAGAAAGATATACTTTAGTCTCTTCTTGAATTGAAGGAAACTTTCACAATGCCTTCTATAAGAGTTGTTAACAAGGGCTGTCAGACTTCTTCCACCTGAGTGTTACTGTAAGATCTAACCTGTGTCTGTTGGGAATTAGGAAGAGAATCAACATAGGAAATGAAAAATTAAATGTGCAAAATAAATAACAAAAGGTTTCAAACACAAAACAACCGTTTAGAACCATCTTCAAGGTATATATTCAGTTTTGAATACAAAGGTATTCAAAATATCTTCAAAATGTATACGGATTTTAGTCAAATTCATTAAATTTTTTTCACAACAGCAGATAATCACTTTCAGATAACCCTCCTCGGAATTTATATTTATTTATTATTATGTGTTTGCGTTTTATTTTAGATAAATGGTTGCAATAAAATGTATGAGACACTGGATGAGTCACATTTATTTTAAAACATAATGAGGTCCAAGAGCTCCTGATATTAGTCACTTGCGACCATCATCTGACCATTTCTCGCTGTATTTGATTCAGATGCATTTGGTGTTCATTGTATGTTCACATTCTTTTCAAGATAAATTCAAATTGCCAAGCACAAACATTTTTTTAAAAAAAATACTAATGAAACGTTAGAAGAAATAATCTTAAGATATGCCATGAAGCATAAAATAGTGGTGTTAACAGGAGCTCTTAATGAAATTATCTGACACATTATATGTTATTGACACAGTGCTATAATAGTTTGTGAATAGTAAAGTTGTCCATTAGTGATTGTTTTCTTCAAACTGTATACATCAAGACAGAGGAAGGTTGATGGTAAGCAAAGGAATTAAATTCTCCTTATTTTTTCTTCTCAATCTAATTGCTTTTCTTCTGATAAGACATGTAGACAATATGAAGTCACACAATTTACTGAAGAATATAGCAGGGTGTCTTAAATAATTTCACCTGTAATCTCAGATGTCAAATATGAGAGCAGACATGAAGAGAATTTTTATTTTTGTCTGTATAAAAAAAATCTGTTCTTGACCATGTTATAGTAGTCACAGACAAAGGAGAGTTTGCCCATGTAAACCAGGAAAGGTCTAGCTTTTATTCAGTTGACATGTACAAGGAAGGGTATATTAATGTACATTATTTCCCAATTCTTCGGTACATGATCTGTTAAGGGGGTCTCGTGCGTCAATGTTTGCTGCATGTATTCTGAACCTCATCTTTTCATGACAATCTGATAACACTTTATTCCCATAGAGACTCTAACCTTTGACCCTTTAAGGGGTCTTAAACAATTGTGTTATTTCCTTTTTTCCCCTGTGCTTCTACTTAAATCCTTCAGTGCCAATATGCCATACTGACAAAGGATTGCTCCTGTTGTTGTCATGTTTCTGCTGAGGGGTACAAAGAATGATCTGCAGAAGTTGGGACTTGAGATCATGCTTTGGATCATAAATACTGAAATGTTAGCTCTTCAAAATTGCCCTTGCATTTCTGTGTTTGCTATAAAAGGAAAGTGAGATTACAGCATTAAAATAAATTACCAAAGCAAATAGTAATGTAAGATGGTATATCTAAGATATAGATCTATCCATAAAATATATAATACTGACTTATTATGAAATTTCAGTGATTTTTCTGTTGTACCATCAGCACAGAAGCTATCTGTGCTGTGACATAGAGGTACTCTGTAGCTAGCTTCTTAAAAGAAGAAAAAGGTGAGTTTTATTGTGTATATCAAATATATTGTAGTAATTTTTTCTACTGGAAGATTTTTTTCATATTGGTACTGTAATGGAAATTGTAATTTGTTTTTTTTTACCAAATGAAGGCAAATACCCCAGAGAATGCTACAGAACAAACATTGTACATTGTACATTTAAAAGATGATTTATTGTAATATTTTGAGAACTGGAAATACTAAATGGCTAAATTTGTGTTGCTATAATGTTTCATTTGACAGATGCATTAGCAGACCACAGAATGTGATATACAGCAATTCTGGGTAGCTACTAATAGCATCATCCTTCACATAGCCTTTTAATATATTGTTACACATGCTGAACTGTGTTCTCATACCTCCGTCAGTATGAAAGCACGGAGATTCCAATGAACATAATGATGCTATTTAATTCTTGGTATTGCTTACTGTGAGTAACACTTTGTCTGTTCCCTTGCCATTTCAGCTGTACATCTGGGGATAGTTTTATCAAATTTTTTTACAAATAAATTGAATGTGAAAAGTATCTTACATGCCTCTCCATTTAAATTAGATCAATTAAGAAAAGTTGGGCACTTTGGGGAAAAGGTCAAGAAAGAAGGACATGGGCAGGCATTATAGAAAGTATGTGTAAAAGTTAATGGATTAAAGCCTCTATAAATTGTTTCCTTGAAAGACATTAAGTGTGGATGTTTCTAATTTGTAGATCCACCAGCATATCATCAGAGATATTAGAATATATGCTGATTACTTTGCCTTTACTGGGTAGAACAATGTCTGTCGGTGATTATATGCTTTTCTTGTTCTTAGGTAATGGGTTTCTTGACCTTCAGTTGTGGTACCAGACAATGAAAAATCAGAATATTAATATTGTGTGAATACTTAACAGTACAGTTGGAATGACCAACCTTGCTTTCTGAACAGTTTTGGTCACATATAACACCCAAATAAACCTAAATAATTGAAAAAAAAAAAAAAAAATTCTATTTTTTTGTCCAGACGTTGGAAATCAAGAATTACCAAGTATTGCAGCCTGTGGTCCCTTGTCCAGCTGCCACCACTCAGTCCTCTGACACATTTTGTTATCTCCTGCTGCTGCCACCATAGGGACCTGGGCTCATGGTCCCGTCCTAGTGGTGGGCGCCTGTTTGTCTATTCACACACATGCACACAGAATAGAGACCTGCCACCCAGAGGAGTCACAACCAGACCCTTTTGTCCCATTGTCTGTCCATTTTCCCATCTATTTTGTTCCTTGACTTTCCTTGATTTAACCTAAGTGCAATCATGAGATCAAGATTCTGAACAGCTTTGGGAAAATATGATTTCTTATGTCAGGCGTAGTGGTTTTGGCACAGAGATTTCCAAAGGCTGTTCTGGTGGTGCATATCCCTGCATCCCTCCTTGTTGACTAAGTGTTAAGAGAGATTTCTGTACCTCCTGTGTGCCTCTGAGACTCTACTGGCATTGGTAGATAACTCACGTATGAAAAGTATCAACTGACAATTAGGAGGCAAGAAACTGAGCTTTCAAAACTAAGCTTTCTCCCCAAAAATCTGAAGACTACAAAAAAACCGCTTTGGTTGTAGGTCATGAAATCAATAGAATGAAACCATTACTTGTCTGCTAAAATCTTCAGAGTACAGCTAAGCCTACCTCATGAGCATGTATCCTTGAAAAGTAGTCTTTAAAACACAGAGGAGCTTTGAGATGGTCGTGGCAGCTAAAACCTATAAAAAACACCAATGGATCTCACCAACATCTGTTCTGAAATGTGTAAGCTTAAAACCAAAAAGGCACAAATAATGTATTGTTCCAAAATCCACCAGCAAGTTTTAGTAAACATTGAATTGATTCTCCTTTTTTCTCCTTTTTGCAGCTGCTAGTTTGATTCAAACTGTTTATTCATAGGATGAAAGAGATGTTTTTAAGTATTCTCAACAGTTCCAAGTGATTGATGTAAATTTAAAAAATGCTACTCTGATTTCAAGAGAGTTGCTAGGAAACATGCATTTTGAAGATGAAATCTCCCACTGAGCTTGTCTTTGGCTGTATAATAAGAAGTATTTTATAGAGTATCTTGACTTACAGATTATATGGATAAACTGTTACATTTTTATGTATATAAATACATCTGCTGTGAACTTATTGTATATACATGATTCATTCCAGTATCTCCATTTACTGATGAATAACAAGGTATTTCTAAGTTCAAGAAAATGTGAAAATTTAATGAAAATGCCAAGAGCATGATATTTTTTATACAGTCTTCATTTCATTTTTCTGAAACATGATTGTTTTTTCTTAGAAATCTCTTTGAGATTTAAGTTCAATATAATATTCTCATTAATAGGTTTTTTTATTTTATAAACTTTAACAAAATTTAAGGCTCAAAAAAATAACACCAATTATACACTTAATTTTTCTGGAGAATTAATGTGTTTTGTCCCTTAAAAGTTATTGGCCAAAGTAATCTAAAAATCTGTGTTATCATGAAGGAATACCCAGTTTTAGTAATAGATATTTATTTGTATTCATGGCTGATGTTTTTTTGTGCTGACTTTAGAGACTTGGGTATGTTTGGTTACCCAGGAGTCAAATTTAAAATGCTTAGTCTTGAAGACACAAGTGGAAGGTACTCATACATATGGGAGCAGAGTAATACACTGTTCTGTGGGATGCTCAGGACTTGAAAGGAGGTTTATTAATTTTTGTTGCTGAAATATTTTACCAGGCAGTCTTTAAGCAGCAAATGCCTTACTGCAAGCTTTCAGAAAAGTGAGTAATGCCTGTGTGTTAAGACAGTCTTAAGTGACCTTTTTCATATTTATTACCTTGGAAGAGCAACCAGTTGCTGATAAATCAAATAGTGTGAATAGGGACTGTCTGTCTGACCCTTAGTTGCTGATGTGATAATTAAAGACAGTGCATAAGTACCACTAAGCATCATCTGAAAGTATTTCAAAACGATGTTTTTGCAGCTGACTTAAGAAAAGTAACTAAACTGTATTAATGATTCATAGTAAAGATGAGTTGTTGAACTTACCACAGATTAGAAGATGCCTAAAATATTTCTGAAAATATATGTTTATAACAGTATTACCAGATGACCCTTCGTTACGTAGGTGTTGGTTAACTGCAGGCTGAGACAGATGTGTGGCTGCCCTAAGGCCCTTGTAGGGAAGAGAATTAATGTTGATTCATGATGAATTGGTGGATGCAAATAACAAAAATAAGACTGTCGCTGAAGGACACGATGTATTGAGGATTCCCCAGATAATCGGACACAGACCAGCTGCTTCATCATGAGGCAAAAGCCTTTATTGTGGGGTTTTCTTAACCCTTATATCTTTCTCCAACCAGGTCACCCTGATTGGTAGAGGGAACAACACCTCTCTCATCCCATTGGTGGGATAAGAGAGAACACACCAAGAACATCTGTTCAGTATTATTTTGAGAAATATAATCTATTTACAATAAAACAGTCCTTGAGAGAAAATTTCCCAGGAACTTTTCCCCTGGGAAACAGATGAGCCCCTGATAGGCTGAAACTCTCTCAGGCTCAGAAATCATGTCGACATAAGACTTATTATTAGTTGTGTGAACTGTGAGAAAGAGACAAAACAGAAATAATGAAAATGGGAGTGATGATACAGCTTGTGTTTGTGCATTCTTTCTCAAGTGCAGGAACCTGCATTTGCCTTCATTGAATTTCAGACAATTCTTCTCTGTCCTCTCCAACCTGCTGAGACCCTTCTGAAGAGCTCACAGCACTCTGGGGTATCAGCCCCCCTGTCAGGTTTGTGTTGTCAGTGAACAGACTGAGGATGCATCTTTATGCAAGTCATCGATGAATACATGAAACCATACTGGGCCCAGTACTGAATTTGGGGGACACTAGTGACAGGAGTCCAACTAAACCCTGTGCTACTTATTATAAAACTTTGGGATCTGCTGTTCAGCCAGTTCTCAATCCACCTCACTGTCCATTGGTCCAGCCTGCACTTCCAGAGTTTTCCTATGAGGATGTTGTGTTGAAGACAGTGTTGCAAACCTTGATGAAGTCGAGCTAGAAAATACCCACTGCTCTCCCCTCATTCATCCAGGCAGTTGTTTTATTGTAGAAGGCAATAAGATTGGTCAAACATGATTTTCCTTCCCAGAATCTTTGTTGCCTACTCCTAATTGCCTTCTTGTCATCTATGTGGATAGAAATGGCCTCCAGAATGAGGCACTACATCAGCTTTCCAAGGACTTAGGTGAAGCTGACTTTTTTGAAGACTGGGGTGGCTTTGCTTTCTTCCAGTCCTTAGGGACCATTTCTGATCACCACAACCTTTCAAAGATGATTTCAAGCAGCCTTATTAGGGTGTCCATCAACTCTTTTTGAGCATCCTCTTGTAACCAGTGTTCCCACTACATTTATTAATGGACCCACATTTTATCCTTTGTTTTCCTTTAGTTATTGGTGCAGTTGAAGTTCTTGTCTTCCATGTCATCTTTGTTCACATTTAATTCCAGATCACCTCTAAGATACTGATTCTTTGTATTTCCAAATCAGTGTTTATTAAGCAAAATCACAGATCTGGCTGAGTTATCCAACTCAAGCAAGTGATAGAAACATTTGATAATTTAGCCTTTAAAATATATTAATAAACTGATTCTTGGTTGTTTTGTTTTGTTTTGTTTTGTTTTGTTTTATTATTGGTCACTTAGCACCTGTAAGCAGTTAAAAATCCCTGAGTTGTTGGAGGGGAAGGATTAGACTGCAAGTTGCTCCAACTTTGTGCTTTTTTGTTATGTCATTGCATATTGTCCTTGAAATTGTAAATTCTGTTCAAGAAGAGTATCTTACTTATGGGCTATCAAACTGATGTGCTTTTTATCTGGATTTCATTCATGTGAAAGGGAGAGTGTAGCTGTATTCTTTGTTTAGGATGAAGTGGAAAATATTAGAAGCATGACTGTTAGTGATGGACTGTTTGGGCCAGTGGGCAGTATTGTGAGTGGTGGATTTGAGATTCCATTTCCACTTGAACAAATCTGTCAAAAACAAAGATTATAATTATAGAAATCATAAGGAAGTGAAGTATTTCTACAAGCCTTTATGAAGGGAACTAAAGTCACTTTTGGATTCCTAAGTGAGCACTAGCTAACACCTAAAATCTTCTGCAGATGCAGCAATGCTGTAAGAGCAGGGTTGGCTTGGAACGTTGCTTACAGCAATCCCAGACCACTGGAATGAAACAAATCTGTGCTATAGCAAGGATCTTGACTGTCATCACTTTTCCAGTAATAGAGAAAGCTATAAATTCTAGTGGCTAAATTATTGGCTTCAGAAATAAATTCGATTGTGTGTGGGTGATGATTGAGAAGTCAGACTTATGAACAAGATTCAGTGTCCTTTTTAATGTCATGTAAATTGTCAGAACTCATTCATTGATCACAATATTAATTTGCAAAGGACAAAATAGCAGAAAAGGACAAAAAGCACTAAAATAAATAATATGCACTGCACATAATAGTTTTTTTTTAATTAAAATGCTTTGTGGTATTTCTACACACTGAGCAACTACTAAGATTTGTGAGGAGTTACTTATCATAGAAGAAAATGCAACTCTGTTAAGAAAATAAAGATGAGGAGCAATTACATGCTTACAAAAATCACTGAAAGAGTCTGAAGTAAAAACAAATACAAAACACTGATTAGGCTGAAGTATTGTGTGACTCCTAAAAGACTTTGATTATAACTTGCCACTGTGTTAATTTGCAAGTGAATTATTGCAATTATATATATTCATTTTTTTGAAAAAGGATAAAGAACCACATATTTCCACTAGATTGTTGTATCTATTTACAGTTTAATCTGGACAGAATCTCTATCAATTCTAGAACTTGAATGTCTGTAATTATCATAATACCAGGAAATGCGGATCATAGCAGGCATCTCAGTTTACCTCTTCTATCTAAGTGTACCATGCCAGGGCTCCTAAACACTTTCTTCTGCCCTCTCTCTTCCCCTTCAGCACTTGGAGCTCCTGACTGGAGCCTGGAGTGGATGTCAGGGGCTGATACAGTAATCACAGTGTTCCCACACTGAAAGCCTTGCCAGAGCAAGGTTCAGGAAGGCTCTTCCATGGTAAATGTTGAGATTTACTGACAGAAGCATCTGGTAATTCTCGTACATCTTTATCTACCTATATCTCCTTCACTTTCCCTCTACTGCCCCTTTTAGGTTGGTTTATTGCTTCCATCTTCCCACAGATCACTTACGTGTCTCACGTGACATCTCTTCCCTCTGTAGTGTTGAGATCTTTACCTTGTCTCTTCACCCCTTCAACATCCTCTACTGTTGCTCTGCTGTCCCTTGTCTATCCCTATCCCTTGATTTCAAATCTGGTAGATTATGTACCTTATTTTTACTGCCTTTGGTCTTGAAAATATTTATTCAAAATATTAATATTTTAAAAATATTTATTCAAAAAATTACTTCAATTACCTGCTGTTTGTAATTTCTTTTTGTGTCTACCCTATAAATGCTTTATGTCCTTGCAAAATGATAATGTCATCTGCATGCTTGGATTTAGTAGGGAAGTGATGGAAAACACTGTCTACTTCCATAGCTGTAAAATAGGTGTCTTTTTCTCTTTAAAAAATGCCACAGTGCACTGAAGATCTGAAGAAAGCCACACAGGATATGGCAGAAAATGTAGACATTTCCCTAATTTGCATTTTGAGAAATTGGGAAAAGAATCCTTACAATTGAATACAGAGAGACAGGTTTAGCCTTGTGTCCTGGGAACACCTCTCATGCTAATGAAGCAACACGAGACACTGCAAGCTTCCAGAAACACTCTGACAGGTCCCTGTGTTCAAAATTGAACGTGCTTACCATTCAGCTGCCAATGCCCCACTTTTTTCCACATCCTCTCGGAGGATTGCACTCCAGAGAGCTCACCAGAACCTGTTTTTTTTTTAATCTAGCAAAGGCTCTGTAGTGGTGAGTGGCTCTTGGGAAACTGAACAGTCCAAAGGGAATTAAGTGTGTTAATGAGCATTAGTTGGTATTTAAACATGACATGGTTGCAGTTAAATGCCTGCTTGTTTTATTACATATTTTTCAAATGGCTTACTTTTTTGCTAAAATTTTGATGCTTTGTTTGGAAGAAGAAAGATTGTGTACTGTGCAGACTGAAGGAAGTATGTCTAGGTATGTAGTCACTCAGCTTTTTCAGAGAAGAGTGACTCTGCTGATCATTTGTTCAGGAATGATTTTTAATTAGGCAGCAATATCCCTCTCACTCTGCAAAGAAAAAAAAAGTTGAGAGCTGTAAAGCAGAAGTAGATTATGCTGCCTGAGCACTGCAGCCCACGGTGCTGCCTGCGGCACCAGTGCTGCTAGCTCAGATGTGCTGGACGACTCCTTGGGCGGCTGGGTGGTAACACCGTGCTCAGCTCTAGCACCTCACACACACAGCGATAACCTGCATGCTGTCTCATCTTGTAGCAGCCAGTTCTGCCAAAATTCAGCAGAGCAATGTGAAACAGCTTCTCACCCACAAGCTGAGATGAATCAGGAGGGATGGCTGTGCTTTATATACAGAACCCACTCAGCCGAAACAAGTGAGAGTAGGGAAAGGATTTAAATCCTGGCAGGGTGGATATTTTTGTCTCTGAATCAAATGAAGTATTTATAGCATTTACTGACACAATTTTTATTTACTGCAATTGAAGTCATTGTTCAAACCATTTTTTTTTTTTTTTTTTTCTGAGCCAGCAAAAAGGGATTTTTTGAGAACTGGAGAACATTGTATATTCCCAAAATTGAACCTAAATTCTGATGAAGAGAGGGAGGAGGGATCTTCCATCTATGACTATAATTCAGAGAACACAGTGCTCTTAACAGTCTCCTCTATCAATACGCTTGAACACAGTTATTATCACCATGAGCTGATGTGTAATTACCATTGTTCCCTAAAGGGTTCCTCTTTCTTTGCTATTTAATTATTTCAGCATAACTATGCAATTTACTCATGTCATTTGGAAACAAATGTTTCAGGGAAGGCAGTGTTTTATCATAAGGATGTCATAGTCAGGGCATGGCTGCTATAAAAGTATACAAAGTCATTTCTTGGTCTAACTCACCACTGTCTTCTGGATGAATCATACAGACACAGCAGTTCATACATCGGTCAAGGCCAATGCCTGAAATAGTTGTGGATATCATTTGTGTGACAGACTCTCAAGAAACTTTAGTGCCAACAGAAGTGGGAAGGTAAAGACATTTAGTAAATTTTTCTCCTTGGATCCAGCTACACTAAGCATATGTGTTGCCAATGTAAGAGCCTTTTTCTAGGGAATATTTCTAAATAAATCTCAGTTCTGGGGAATCACTGTTTAACTCTTGTCTGTTTTGCTGAGCTCAGTTTTCATATAACAGCCATAATTGTAGGGTCACGTAGCTTTTAACTTTTTATTTAGGATTTATTCCGCTAAAAAAAAAAAAAAAGGAAAAAATGTGACATGCAACAGCTCCTGTAATTTCTGAGCTGGAAGATTTTCTTGTGATATTTCTTGTAATTTTCCTGCATTTAGAGTTTATCAAAACACTCCTGAAACTCTGTTCTAAGGAAGTTCACTGTTGAGGCATGTTCAAATGAATATCTTAGCATTATTCTGAGAAAGAGGGGACAAGTAAAAGGCCCCGATGGCCAAGCCACTACAGCAGGCATGTCTGGCAGCAGCTCAGATGAGAGGCTCTCTGTAATACGGGCAGGATTTATCCCAACCATACTTAGGAATTCAAGTGTATTTGTACTTGTGCTTTGTAATTTAAAATTGCTCCTTTCTTGGTATTGGAGGTGGGAAACAGGGCAGTTTCAAAACAAGATCTAAGATATCTGGATTTTAGAAATTAACAATTTAGTAAAAATTTTGATGTGGAAAGGGAAAGAGTCATGGTAAAATGTGGACATTTCTGTCAGAGTCATCAACTCCTGGCATGGGGGCCTGGAAAGCAGGAGCACTGAGATTACACCTTGCAAAAAGCGAGAGTGCAATATTAGAATCATAAAATCGTTTAGGTTGGAAAAGATCTCTTGAGATCATTAAGTCCGTCTGCTAACCCAGAACTGCTCAAATCTACCACAAAACAATGTCCCAAATCTACAAGTCTTCTTTTTTAGCATGCGCCGTGTCCTGGGATGTGTATTACTGAAAGGTGTTTAAGTATGTATAAGCATATTTTATTATGAAATAGTAACAAAATGGATATACTGAGGAGACTGGATGATATCAGCATGTGCCTGAGATACAATATTCTGTCAGAAATAAGCTGTGAGCCTTTCTTTGTGTGAAGGTCTTAACGAGTGCTAGAGCAGATCCAATCAAGAAGTAAGAACAAGATGTGATGGATGTAAAGGGTGTATTTATATATTCATGACAAGAAATCCATCAAAAAAGCCTAGAGAATTGCGTACTGCAAACATGATGACACATTTCCCTAAAGAAATAGATAATAGTCCCTAGCAAGAAACAAAAACTTGCAAAATATTCTGATTGAATGTAGTAACAAATCTTACAGAAGTGTCTGAAAAATAATTTAGAAAATCTTAGATTATTCAAAAGAAGCTGCATGCTTTTTTAGTTTGGTTTTAGTATATATACAGGCAGAGTTTCTCCCTATGGAAGAGAGAAACCTTTGAAAACAACGTTGCAATAATGATTATATTCAGTATTTTAAAGGAAACTCATAAAAAATAAAACCACCTCTGTGAAGCACCATTTATTGTTTATTAAAAGTTTAAAATAGTGATATACTAGACAAAATGAATCTGAAAGAGATGCATGTGCTTCAGTCTCACTGTGATCTTCTTTTTACAGACTTTGAAGTCATGAATTGAAATGTAGTATTTACTGAGATGGAGGATAGAATCCAGAAGTGTAAAAAAGGATGTTCAGTTTTAATATTTACCATATTATACTATCACCAGAAAATTTCAGTACTCTGAAACAGAGAGCTTTCTGAATAATAGAGATAATTGATTTAATCCAGAAATTCTGATGATCCAATTATTATTCAAAAGATTCTCTCCTATATTAACTCTTAAGTATTCAGTTTAGTCACATAATCTGCCAGACCAAATGTGATATGAGATAAAACTTTATGTCAGAATTATTCACTCTCTCTTCTTTCTCTATAATAGGCATTTTTAGTTCTCTGAGTGATGGTATTGCAATGCACAATTCCTTTTGAGATAATGGCAGAACAGAAGATATCCATTTGGTTTTTCATCTATCATCTTATTACACCTTGTTTTGTCTACTCCCTGGCAGGTAAGATGATCTCCTGTGTTAATTCATTAAAGTAACTGTTGTTTTATGTGTTTCAAGGACAATTAGAATGTTTGTATGGCTTTATTTTATTTGTGCAGGTACACCAAATTACTTAATGTGAACAATTAAGCTGTCAGGAAGCATATTTATTAGACTGCCTGCCATAGTAAAAAGTTTGGAAAAAGACAGATATGGACTTTAAATTTGGTGTTCTCTAATTTGATATACAGAATTAAATCTTTCTCTAAATTGTAAAAAGTATATAAATTGCCTGTTGTGCACAGATGATCAACATGTTTAGAATAATGAAAAACAAAATTCTATATTATTGACACCATCTCGTAATTTTTCTGAAGCCCAGTGTAGTGGTAGTTTTCATAATACAGTAGGGCAGTTCTGCATATTCTGACTTCAATTTATTATTGAAAATTACAACATTTTTCATAAGTAGAGGTGGGGCATAGATAATAAAACATTCTGGAGTCATATTTGTAGCATCTGCATTTAGAGAAATGTTTGCAATTGAAATTCTAGTTCTATTTTGAGAGATAGAGGGAGGTCTGTGAAAAGGCAAAATTCCAACTGTTCCTAACAACTTTGAGATTTGTAAAGCTTGTTTCAGATTTCCATGCCAATTTAAATGAATGCTGGGTTTTACTTGCTGGCATGAATTTTAGGCTAACATAAACAGAGCATGCACAAAATATTGACCAATATTTGAAAAGTGCCAACATTGTGTACTAATGTTTTGATTCACTTCAAGGTAGGCTTTAGATCCTTCCCTACTTTGAAGGTCACAGACTTGCTTGATCTGGGATATCATTTCAGGCATTGCCTCAATTCCACTACCATGAGACTGCATTCCTTTTTATTGAGTCAAAAAATCTGATTTATATTGTGACGTAAGCTCATTGCTTTTAAGAAATTAGTCCAGAGCTCACAGGGATGATTTCTGGTTTAGCAGAAACATTATTTTATTCTGTAGTTTTGAATGCTGTTCTATACTCCATGTCTGAGTTGAATGGGGGATTGACTGATGACTAATAAAAATCAATACCTTCACAATATATTTGCTGTGTATTTCAAGATGTTTTTTTCATTGTTAAGATATGAGGCTTGCTGATAGCGCCAAAATTAAAACTTTAAACTCACCAATTTAATTCAATACTGGTCTTTTCCTGAAAGAATAAAAATAACAACGAAAAATACTGTAAAGTGCTATCAGTAATGTTACACACATGATTTTGCTCTGGACCTGTTGACATCAAACAAAACCTGCAGTAGCCAAACAAGTGCTGGATACTGGTTGATAAAAGAGCTGAGTCAATCAAGGTGAAAAAATGTTCAGGTAATTTCTTGACAGGCAGGATCAAATTATTAATGTTATTGTGTATTCTGCACATAACTGTTGTGCCCATTAGGCAAAAAAACCTTGTCACCAGAACATAGCTGCTGGCAAGTGCCTGAGAATGGCACTGGAAGGTTGAGTGCCATGAGGGTCACAACAAAGTGACATAGAAGAAAAAAGGGGGCTATCGTGACACTGTGTGCAGCCTGAGTACACTCTTACACTGTCATGGCAAGGCTTGTTTGATCTCTCACTGGACTGCTCTTGGCACTCTTAGATTCCACAACAAGATAGGAGCCATTGGTGTGAAGGATTGTGAATCCAGGGCAGGTTCTAATAGTGCTGTTACAGTTCAAAGAATTTTCCTATCTTATCTCATGGTATGGAATAAATGCTTGCATTTTACATCAAAAGCCAAAGTTAAGACTTTTGACCATCTCTAAAGGTATGGCACCGCCCTCCAATGTGGAAGATTCCTAGTTTTATATAATCAGAGTGTGTTTGTTATAGCCAGTGTATTACTGCAAGGCTGAGTTGTGCACACGGTCTCTGCTCCTGGACTTGCTCTATTTCGCATAAATCATTAAATAACCTTTTGAGTGGAGAGAAAATCTGCTTCTATCATCTAGGGTTTATGGCACCCATCTAAGTTATATAAATCTGGTGCTGCAGTCTTTACTCAACCCCAGCACTTGAATCTTGCTGGAGGCTTTCTTATTTCAAATGGGTGTGAGAGCTGCTGGCAGTTAGTCTTAGCAAATTTTCCTTTTGAATATATTTCTTGGCAATGAAAATGCCATTGTATCCAGAAAATATGTATCTGCAGTAACCAAGATGAAATGTAACGGGTTGCTTGGAAGTGTTCTCAGCATGGTTAAAAAGTGAAAGATACTGAAGAGAAGGAAGGAGCACAAGTAGAAGTGATCAAGTTAAGTTCTAGGAGGTGTTCTTTCACACATGATATCAAGGGGAATTCTGGCAGTCTCAACAGTAAGGGAGAATATGTAAACTGGGGACAGTTTTTGAGTGAAGATCATGAGTTCTCATTTAAATAGACAGACAGACCACATTCCAGAGTGACCAGTTAACTGGAAGCAGATGTTGAAAGCAGAGTATTTAAGAAGTTGTTTTAGCACCTTTTAACAAAACACACTTTCTCTGGTAGTATATTTGTCTCCTCTTGCCTTCTGTGGTGCTGGATCCACAATTCTAGGTGGTTCTAATCTGTAAATTGCCTTCGGCAAACTCATCTGGGACTCTGTAGTGTAGGTTTTTGTGGTCTGTGCTCCCTAAACAGACTAACTATGATATTAACTGCTCTGGACCCTGGAAACTGATAGCTTGCAGATACATTGTGTTTTGAGATGCCTTACCCTATGGGTGTCCTCAAGTTCAAAGATATCAGCCAAAAAACCTGAAAGTGTTCAGAATTCATGTATTTGGCTGAGCGTTAAGAGCTTTCAGACTTTAACATCTAGAAGGATTTGGGAAACAGAGAGCTGGCAAGCTGAAGCTGCACTGACTTGAGATGTTCAGAATTGGGCCTGAAGTGATGGCAGGTATTCTGAGACTCTATAATTGAGGGGTTTTATTTGTTTTCAAATTGTTCTTCTTCTCACTGCAGGAAATTCTAAAAAAAATTCCCAAAGTGAAACAGTTTTTTAAGAAATTTAAAGTTTACTTTGGATTTTGCACCTTAATTTTTTTAGCCAGTTCTATTTTGTGGTAATCAAAGGCAGAAATTGAGAACTGTTGCATTGACTGTCCATTTCTCATCAGTAGTGAATGTGCACTTACTTAACTGAAGGGAAGCAAAGATTTTATGAATCAGTGCATCAGAGGTATAGGCAGAGATCATCTGCAATGAGACAGGAGCAGTATTTGTTTTTCAGGTAAACAAGTGCTTGAAATGTAGTCTTGCAGATATAAACCGGTGAAAAAGCCATAAATAATTTGGTCTTCAGCTTACTGATAGAACAGACAGTTGTTACAAGGGTTGCTTTTCAGAGTGCGCTTTGAGTAGTGCAAGGCAAATGAGAGCAGCAAATCACTCCTCAGGGAACATGTCAGTGATTGTCAGTCCACTGCCAAAAAAGTTATTTGATGCCTATTACTGATAATATTTGACTCTTCTTCACTTCCCCCTGACATTTCTCCAGTGCTTTTCCAAGTTGCCTTTGACTCCCCATTAGATTCCTGTCCTGTTGCTAGGTCTGAATTTCAAACTTTTCTGTTATCCACTACTTTCCGTATAAATCATTGAACTAAAGTGTATCTTCACTTGGGATAATAACCTAACACCAAAAGAATTAAGACTGTTTTTCAGTTACAGCTTGTTTTGTTCTTGCAAAAGACTAATCAAAAAGTGCAAAGACCCTGTATTTTATTGTGCTTAATGAATAGTAGATTACATTTGGCTTTGAAAGGAATCCATAGTGAAAAATGTCCCTCTGATGATTTATTCCTCATAAAAATGTTCTACTTTTTGCTTTGGGATTTGACAGTGAGAAGCCAGACAGTATCTATGAGTTTAGGTCAGATCATGCCTTAGAAGGCAGCTTATTGCTCTAGTAAACTATTCTGAATTGTGCAAAATGAGGCAATAGTCCAGGGGTAAAAATGTCAAAAGCCCTTCTGCTTTTTAGGCAACAAAATTTCCAAAAATCACAAGGAACTGAAACTGTAGAGAAGTCTGGTGAAACAAGAAAGCCAATAAGATGCAGAGCCTCTCAGTGCAAGGCAGTTGTTTTAATGAGTACATGGGGATGCTGTTAGACAGCATGCTGAATTTTTGAGTGTGTTTCTGGTATTTCATGCGCACCAGGAGGGCTTGTGTGGGGAGATTGTGCAGAATAACTAATGCACTTTAGCTTCAACCCTAATTTGCCAGTCACTGGTTTTCCCATGGGATCTTGGGCTCTTCGGTCACTTTTGAAGTAATACTTAGATTTTCAAGGAAGAGTCACCTAAAAATTTAAATATTGAATAGGAAAATGGGAATATGTTTAAAATGCATTAATTGGTATTGGCTGACATTCCTCTTAGCAGTATGAGAAGACAAGAAAACTGTACTCTGTTAGGCACAAGTGGAGAAACTTGCTCTGCCAGGGGCTGGAGCTTTTCATACTTGAAACTTGTTATAAAGGAGAAACTACATCATTAACTATGTGGCTCTTCAATGTCCTCACTGGCACATAGGATATAGAAGTAATTACCTTGCTTCTTTGGGTCCAGAAAAATATAGGCAGCCTTCCCCAAAACAGTCTTAGTCTTTCATATCATATGAAGTGAGAGTACTGGAGTGGTTACCTTTTCTGTTTGAGTGCTGGCTGGCTCTTGGAAAATGATTTCACTTTCGCCTCTTGATGGCTTACATTTATGATGTGCCCCTCTCTTCTCCGTCATCATGATGCTACATTACGAAGTGTTTTAACATGAACACATCACTGCATCAGCACATAAGCTTCCCATGAATGCCAAGTACAACTTTCCCCACATGATTGAGAGAAGTACAATCAAGCCCCCAAACCTTAAATTATTCATGCTTGGACATTTTCCAGAATAGTAGGTTCAAGAAGGCATTTCTGAAGTAAGGGCTAAAATCTATATTATTTAAAGCTTTTTATCACAGCATACAGAATTATTCACATTCTCTAAGAGAGATAATTTTATTCCAAATAAAAAGAAGTGGATGAATATACTTGATATACTTAATACTTGTTTACCTAGTCTGTCTTATCCTTGCTTGGATCTTAGAAGACTATTTCATGCTACTGTCAAGTGCTTGACACTCATAAATAAATAACTATAATGTGTTTGGTGATCACGGTGCTCAGAAATGTGGAAGTGCACTGCTTATGTTCCTGCACACCTGGTAGAGATACTTTGGCCCATTCCCAGACCATCTTGTTTCTGAGCATGAGCTTCTCAGACACGAGTGGATCCTCATTTCTCTAACATATTGAAAACAGTACAAGGTCTACTTCTAAATATCAAATGGTTTCTGGTCTTGCAAGGCTAATGCAGAGCCTGACAGCTTAGTTAAACTGATAATGAATGACTCCAAAGATCTTACATTCAGCATCCTTTAGCACTCAAGGTTAATCTAGCAATGCACCATGTTAACAGATCTTTGTCCCTCTCTCATGTTAAAATATGTAACTGGATACAATACTTTCGGGTAGATCAATATTCACACCCAACGACTGTCTTGGGCAGGCACTTTTGGCAATATTAAGTGCCAGGGAAATAGATAGGTGTACAGGAAGCAGAAGTAAAAGAGGACTCATTAGAAAATGTCACAGAGAATGGATGACAGGGCCACCTTCCAGAGGGAAAGATTACTGTACAAGATCCATAGTCTCATCACTTGAGAAAAGATTTTCTTGACCTTTGCACAGACTTCCTAATACATTTTAGCACTATTTAAAGGTCTGAGTCTTGTTTTCAGTATTCACTGAAGATTCACCCTATCACTATTCCAATAGTCAGGTGATAGCTTCTGCTCTGATTTAAAATACAAATCACAAGAAATTTACCCATAACATAGGGCACTGTTGAGGTCATATAGTCCATCCTCTTGTCTAAAGCAGGACACAAACATAGGAAATGTGCTCTTCATCGCATCCTCAGTTTGCCTAATATATCCATTTTCTTCTTCTTTTTCATGTAGGAACAACTTCAGTGAGCTGGTGCTTTTCCTTGTACTCTTAGTCTTCCCTTCGTCACCCACCAAACTTTGTCACACAGTCATGGTACTTCACTTAAAGTGTGAACATTTCTTGCAGATCTTTTCAGGACTCCTTTCTCTTCTCTTCCCTTTTCTCCTATGTACTGTTTCATATTATTGGTTCATGCTCACCTTGTGTCTGAGAATGAAAGGTTTATTGTTTGCCATACCTGAAATTCAGTGTGCACATCTTATTCTGCTCAGACAGACACCTGAAACCAAATTCATAATAGATTTCATCAGAAGTACCTTTATAAAGCACATTTGATAGGTGTGAGAAGCAGGAGTTCACTCAGTATAATTAATAGTGCTGGCAGCATTAAAAATGCATGCCATGAAATGCCTAAGTGCTCTGTAACATCATTTGAGTCCTAAGGTGAAGAGTCAGCTGCATATGATATGGCTATTTGCTGCTAGAGGCTGTTGGTATTCTGTATTCATATTTAAGCACTGCACAGAACATGCCATCAGGTTTCTGGCTTAGTCATTCCAGTCTCTGAGAAAGTGAATGAATCTTGACTTTGTGGTCTGAAATTAGTTCTTCTTTTGGTCTAGCAGTATGTAGAATTTTACATTATGTTGTGCTTTAAAATGTGGAAAAAAAGCAGACCATTGTTCAAAAGCTCTGCCTTTCTAGCTGTTCTTCTTTGCTTCTTTGAAACAATTCTCATTACGTAAATTAATTTTTTTAAATTAAATTGCCTTACCATATATCTCACAGTGTAACTAACAGTGTCTTCTGTATCTGCTGCTGTCCTCAAGGGAAATGGTGACTTTTCTTCCCCAGATTTGAAGTTGAAAGGGAACTTGCTTTTTATCTGCAGTCTTTTTCTAGTGCTGTAATCCAGTGTCCATCTATGAACAGGGAATTTAGAAACAATAAAAAAGATATCTGCAGAAAGAATGTTTTATGCATATGTGGTATTTTTACACTGGTATAATTCACATTCCTTACGTATATAGAGAGACTTCTTTTATAGGTTTCCTAAAAACTGTCTAATTTAGTCTAAAATGTTCTAGAACCAAACTTTAGGACTTCTAAGGGAATGAGTACAAAGTCATCATTTGATTAAAGAACATTAATACTTTACATTGCCAGTTTATTTACTTATCTGAGAAGGTTTTTTTAAATTACAAGATATGTAGCAAATTTTTATAGTCAGCACAGACACTACTGCAAAAAGTTAGGATTTTTCCATCCATAACCATTGCTTTTGAGTTAAATTATTCAGCCATCTCTGAAGATCATATTAGTTATACATTACATGTTTTGCGTTTCTCTTGTATTAGAAGACTCTTGCAGTCATTTTACAAGTCTCTGGCATCTCTAGGATTTGGGGCAAGGCTCTGAACTTGAATGGGAGGTGAACCTGTTAGCAGTCATGTACGCCTTTGTTCTCCCATGAATTTGTTTACAAGTGTCCATACTGTTATTTCAGTCTCAGTAGAGACCTGTGAGAATTAGACAAATGTGTTGTCTCAAAATTTTACCTATATGGAGCATCCACTGCTTCCTCAGAGAGTCATTCTGTACCTAGAATGCATATTTGATATTTTTGCAGGAAAAAAAAAAACCAGTTACATCCTAGATTTACTAAGAATTTTCCCAGAATATTCCACCTTTGCCCTTAGTCTTGCTTCTTAGACCCCAAAGAGCAACCTTGTATGCTTGGAGGAGATAAAGGAGAAGAGAGTGCAGCAGGGGTCAGCAGACCCTACCAACTTTACAACAGCATCCACAAATGAAGGATAAAGATTACAAACTACAGTTTGTGTTCAAACCTGTTTTACATTTATTCACCTTTAAATGCTTGACTTTGCAAGCTGAAATTATTTTCAGTGTAGGACCTTTTAAAAATTGTGTTTTGGAGTGTAGAGGCTAATACATACCTCAGCTTAAAAGGAAAGACAGGTGCGATATAGAAACAATGTAATTTTTGGCTTTGATACCAAACATAAGGTGGTTTTTTTTGGTCTGATGTAAAAAAGATTCTTTCTGAATACATAAAATCATTGGAGATGATTAGGTTATAAGATAAGGAATACCTATGAGTAGTTGTTTTGGATGTGGACTTTTATGATCAGAATTTTTTCTTTTCGGTTAAGTAAGTTGGTCTCACTGTATTTCTAAGGGACGCATCTTCAGTTCCTAATTATCTCTACATTTGGCCTAAACAGTGACTAATAAGTAATTTCATCAGGGGAGGCACAAAAGGTAGTATTAGAGGAACAGAATGTGAGTTACTTTTGTTCTCAGAAGGCAGGAGTCAGAATTTAACTTCGGGTGAGTCACTATTTTGCCTTCACATTTTGATTCTTGAATGTGTGATGCAAGTTTGTCTTCAGTTTGACTGCTAGTTAAAAAGTGATTAATCTGAAACTCTGTTCTGTTTTCAGAGGAAGGAAACAAAGGTTATGGACCTGTTTTTGAAGAGCAACCTATTGATACCATCTATCCAGAAGAATCTTCAGATGGACAAGTTTCAATGAACTGCAGAGCTCGAGCAGTTCCTTTTCCTACTTACAGGTAACATCTCCTGTTTTGATTTTCAGATCTTGCATGTTTGATTCAGCAGCTATTTCAGATTGTGTTATTAAATGATTGACTGTCTTACAAGGTTGCAGCAAAGTCTTCAAGGCAGGAAAAAATGGGTAGATATGCAATTTTTGAGAAAGACTCAAACTTGGTTTGATTTGCCAAAATGTCTAATCAGTGTTAAAAACTGATTTAACAGTGTTAATAACAATATTATGTTAAATATTTTCAGCTTTTGAAGGAAATACTGATCCATATGTAAACTAAAAAAAAGTGACCATTAAAAAAAAAGAAGTTATTTTTCTGTCTTAGCCTGAAGTTGACTGAGATTTGGGTCTTCGCTCTTTTTGATTCAGAATGGCTTTTTTTTATTCTCTTTTGCTTTGAAAAGAGAAGTATTGATTGTTGAACCTGGATATTCTACATCCCATGTTGCTTTTTCATCCAATGTATGGCAGAGCAGTGATCAAAAATGTGTCAGCTATGCTACTGAAGACAGGAAAAACTTTGTTCTGAGTAAACATCTCTACTACTTTTAATACAGATTCCCACATGACTTCTTTCACAATATTTATATTATTGTAGAAAACAATGCTTTGTTGTGCATTCATATGAGTTTGTTACTCATTATATGCTCATTGTGTAAAGAGAAACATACTTAAGACTATCAGTATTAAGACTGTGACTAAATTACAATCTGATCATGGGAAGAAAACTGCTGTCATTTTACTAGAGACAGACACAATATCTTGCCAGCAAAAGAGATCCATTTCAGTAAATTACCCTATGACCTGCCCCCAGTACTCACTTATGTGTGTTCCCAGACTGGTTTCTAGAACAGAAAAACCTATCAAGTCTGCTGGCTAATCTTTTAATCTGCTACAGTATTGCAGTCAGCTATGGTATTCCTCCATCTAAACAGCTTATTTCATCTTCATTGCCACTTTTTAAAAGATGCTAACAGGTTGCCTACCTGTACAGAGCCACCATTTGAATATGATCCTGCTACATGACATTTTGTTGCACTTACTTCCTCTTGCCATGCTTGGAAAGTGTGGAGAGATTACATACGCTAGAATTTGATACCCTTTGATGTACTTCCCCGTCCCTTACAGCTGGTCCAGAGACTCCCCCAACCCTGTCTGCAAGACTGCAAACACACCATCTCTAGGTTATTACAGTCTCTAAATAAATTTTGACATTCTTCTTTATCTGTTTTGGGCTCAGCAAAATCTGAGCTAGCAAAATCACTCTCAAAGAATTGCATTGGACCTCCGGAGCTTCTCTGTCTAGGTACAGATCTGACTATTAGCACTGATAGGTGATGTGATGAGAATTGCAGTACAGAATAAGGCACTTTCTTATTTCTTGACGCATTATATAGTGTATCTCAATATGTTATCTTGATCTCAGCCATCTAACATTTATCAAGCCAAAATTCTTCTGTCTCAGAGGTAAATAAGTCCTTCCTGCCATTTTCATTGCAGAATGAGCTGTCCTCAGGACATTTATACCTAGATATTTCTGAACAGAGGATAGATTTATTTTTTTCTAACACAGACATATAGTATGTCTCACAGGACTGAAGTGATACCTCTAGCATTCTATCAAAGTGCTATTTGCTGTATCTTTAAAATTCTTTTACTTAATTAGATTTTTTTTATTTTTTTTTTTTTTTTATGTCACTCTTACTATTATTTCTTTCTATGGTAATTGCAAGTTCCACTTCCAAACTAGAACTCTGCATATTTTGGTACATCTTCAATAGTGAATGAACAGGTGGTGTGTGTGTTATCATTGTCAAATACTAATCCCTAACCTTACCTTATGAAAAAAGAAAATATTTATGGGGAAATGATTTGATGATCTTTAAATGTATTGAAGTTTCATATTTGCGATTTGTGCACAGGAGCCAGGCAGGTCCTTTCTAAGGTAGCGGGCTCCCTCTTGTGGGCGCAGTAATAGACACAAATATAAATCATGAGTCCTGGTACCTACTCCGTGGTTTTTAACATTTCTTAAAACGAGTAGAAATCGATCAGAACTGGGCCGCCAATTAACATCTTAATTTCTTAAGTGAAAATTACCGTAATTCACTGTATTGGCTGTGGGGTTTTACCATAACTAAGGGAAGAGTGTCCAGCAATTCACTGAAGTAGCAGTAAATAGGTCTTATATGAAGCATGCCACAATTTTTGCACTGATTTTACTGGCACGTTATGTTTCATAAAGCATTTTCATTATCTGAAGCAGGTTTAAAAAAGTCTCTCATTACTCCATACTTTAAAAGTGCAGAGGGAGTATATTTTTTATCCAGTCTGGCCTTAGGTATTTATTTGAGATAGATTTAAAATCCATGTGTATGGTGGCAGCTCATTCACAGTCATCACAAGTATCTCTTACTGCTGGCAAACAACTATGTTTTAACAAACTATGTTTTTACATCTCTAAGAAGGAAGAATTGACACTGTTATGTTCAAAAGACTTCTGGACTTCAAATCTGTGCCTTTTGCTGAAAGAAAACTTAAAACTTGTATAGAAGAATATTAATAACTTCCTGCATAGTTTGTCAGAATTTATAAGTTATTTTTCAGATCATGTTTTTTTTACCAGGTTTGCTTTTTGGGGCCAAATCTTATCTGGCTTTTCTTTTTTAATAGGTGGAAACTCAACAACTGGGATATTGATTTAACAAAGGAGCGCTACAGTATGGTGGGAGGCAGACTCATTATCAGTAATCCAGAGAAATCAAGGGATGCTGGAAAATACGTCTGTGTAGTGTCGAATGAGTTTGGAACTGTCAGAAGCAGTGAAGCCACTCTGAGTTTTGGATGTAAGCCATTGTTTATATCAGAATATAGAAAAGTTATGATTAGCTAGGAATGCCCAATGTTTTACACTGCAGTGTATTCTGCTAACGTGTGCTGTATATGTATTATTCTGTAAAAACAGCACCTTAAGTGCCTTAGTCTGCAGAGATTGACACAAAATAACTTTGTAAGCATTTTATATTTAGCATTCAGCTGACATAACATTACAACCTTCCCAGTGAGTTATTGTTGAATTATTAATTGAAGAGACTCATGGAGCCAGATCTGGAGATAATAATGTCCAGACCCTTTTAAAATCATCGTAGGACCTGAGGGGAAATAGTCACAGATAAAAGACTCAACCGAGGGCATATGGTGATGAGGTGTAGTGCAAACACAACTGCAGGAGGAATGAACAGCACTTGATAGTAAAGTATGCCCCCACTCCTAGGCTACAATAAAAAAAACTTTCTGGGGGAAATTTCTGTCAGCTTCTGACAGTCAGGAGATAGTTTTGTGAAGTACATGTACAGAACTGCATATCACCAAATACACGAATTGTTAAAAAGTGATGTACTAAATGAAGAGTAATGCAGAATTTTATGGACTTAAGACAGTGTTTGGGATTTTTGTTTGATTTTGCTTTAAGTTACCTTCTCCCCAGATATATTTTATCATCAGAGGGCAAAAAAGGGAATCCTCCAAAAAAGGAATCCACTCTAACTGGGGTCCATTCACAAAGCCCTGGGTGCCCTGACACTGAGGTTTTGGTGCCCCTTGTCTTTAACCAGCCTCCATAAGTAGAATTCATTCCTTGCTGTGTAAAAGTTCAGCTTTCTGATAGTTGTGAGAATGTGGGACCACAAATATTAGAGAAAGTCAGAAGCTGTGATGAGCTGGTGCATCAAATCATCATTGATAAGTCTTAGTCTGTATTTACCTAGTGTGTCTTCTAGAAAAAAAATTAAAGGCCAGGTTGTTACTTCCTTTTGATGGAGAAAACATCAACATTCCATTTATGGGATATTTATTTATACCTCAAGCAGGCTTCAGTCATGTCAGTCCTGAATAGTCAATAGGATAAAAAAATTAAACCAATAAACCTAATGCATGAAAAAAATAGAACCAAAACAGTCTGAGGCATGTTTCCAGAGCCTTTCAGTTCACTGGCTGCATGAGCTGAATGTTGATAGTGTACTGAAAAATTATTCTGGACAGAACTCTAATATACAATATTTCAATATGTAAACTAAAATAGGGCAAAGAGGTAAGGAATAGTGAAAAGATATCTGAAAACTGATACATATCTGTTAAAAAAAGCACCTGCTTTCATTCTTCTATATACTGTTGTATTTCTTCCTTTCTCCTTTTTAATGATCATCTATAAAAACATTTATTTCTACAATCACTGTTTCTAATGAACTGAATATAGTTGCTAAAATTATTATAAAAAATGCCTCATCTTTAGTGTATTTTTTTTCTTTTGCTTATGTATAAACTGACTGAAAAATGTCAACTACCATTTAGAAGAGTTCAAAAGTTTTGACGAGCTGTAATTTTGTTTTCCTGTCAAGTTTACTGAAATTGTGGAACAAAACCCATTCTCTTATATACTTTGTCAATTAGTCCATTTGAGAATACTGTACATACTTTATAGATCCAATGCCTTAAAACTCATTAAAATATTTTAAACCTAACTACTCTTAGGGATAAAGTCTGCATCACTTTTTTCCTTCCCCTGGCATTTACAATTATGATGACAAAAATAATGTGAAATAAAAATTCATTTGGTAATGACAAATAAGGAAAACTGGCATTAGGGGTCAACAAGTTTATATTTGCTATGTATTGATGCATTTCTATACTAATTTCTATAGGACTTAAAGTAATGATAATAATAAAAAGTTACTGTATTTAAAATCCCTATTCTCCTCCCCTTGCTTTTTTAAAAACTAGATCTGGATCCCTTTCCACCTGAGGAACGTTATGAGGTTAAAGTGCGAGAAGGTGTTGGAGCAGTGCTTCTTTGTGAGCCTCCTTACCACTACCCAGGTAATTCAGCTAGAAGTGCTTCATTTTCAATGTCTCAAGAGCAAAAGATAAATAAATATTTATTTTTGCAAGTGTCCTTTCTATTTACTCAAACAGTAACTTTTGTGCTGCTTGAGAAGCACCACTTAGGTTAGGTTTCTGTTTTGAATGTGTTTGTCATTGACCATATGTTGCCCATTCATTCCACCTGGTAAAGTCACCTCAACTGCTATGATCATGGGCTTTTATTAAAATCATGGAACAGCAGAAGCACCCCCAGAGAGTCAGAGATGGGCTTATTTATTCTCTGGAAGTGACTTTTTCTCATCATTAGCTACTGAAGAGCTCTGCAGGGATCATACCTGTAATCTCAAGCATCTGGAGTTCCATCATGAGATATGAAATCGGCTGTTACCATCTCTTCCACCTTGTAAAATGGAATAATGATTTAGTTGTCATGTTCAGTTTAAGCATTACAAGGAACTGAAGAAGGGAGACATATTACTAGTTAAAATATTCTAAGGTTTTGTCTAAATCATAAGACTGGTGAAAATTTTCCAGCTTCTTAGTTGTGTAAGGTCAAGACCCAGCTGCCTCTCCCATCCCATCCCATCCCATCCCATCCCATCCCATCCCATCCCAACCCATCCCATCCCAGTTCCTGTGGGATGGCTGTGCCCAGAACAAGGTGTGCACAGGTCCCCAGTAACCTGCACTGACAGCAGCAGTGCCCCAGTGTTCAGTGTAGACAGGAATGAGCTGGCTGCTGACACAGTAATATAAATGTAAATCGATATGTAAAAATAAATATACACATAAAGATGTATAAATTTCTCTCACATAGAAAAAGATCTATAACCTAGAAATCAGACTCAAATGATTTATATGCAGACAGTATTCTTTGGCTTAAGTAGCTGATAAGTGTTGGGTTTTAATATTGACTAAAATATTTTCCTCCAGATGACCTCAGTTATCGCTGGCTTCTAAATGAGTTCCCAGTGTTCATTGCTTTGGATAAACGACGATTTGTGTCACAGACGAATGGCAATCTCTACATTGCAAATGTGGAAGCATCAGATAAGGGCAATTATTCATGTTTTGTGTCCAGCCCTTCGATAACAAAGAGTGTATTCAGTAAATTTATTCCACTTATTCCACAATCTGATCGTAAGTATTTATTGGAAATACTATGCAGAGCATTTTAACTGTTTGTATTACAATTTTCCTAGTTCATACCTACTTTCCTTTCTGTAAGGGGAATTATATGGCAAGTTATAATGGCTACTGCACAATGTTACTTGGTATTTCAGATGCAAAAGTATAAATCATTCCCATCCACAGTGCAAGTTTTCTGAAAGAAATCTCCATGGATTAATTCTCAAATTTCTTTCCAAATCACTGAGAACAGAGTTCTTATTCCCAGAATTCCCATCTATTTTATGTGATAAGCCCCTGATCTTACCCCAAAATCTTCAATATCTTTTCTAGTCTTGGCATTGGTTCAAAGGAGTATGGCTGTAAAGCAGAAACTTCATGTAAGTGTTGATGAACAGCTTCAGGATTTATTTTTTTCCCCCCAGAAAATCCCCCATGAAAGAGGATAATCCTTTTCCCCTGATGAAACTGCCTATCCAACAGTGGCCTAAGAGCTTTGTGTCTCACGGTCAATCTCCTAAAACACCTCTGTGGCTTTGTGTTACTGGATTATTTGTCACCATTTCTTCACGAGAACTGCATGTTTTCCAAATAGGAACCAAATTCCCTTTGTCACTTCAGACTGTCAGTCACTAAATTCTCATAAATTGATTATCAATTTTTCAGTGACCCTTTTATCTGTACAGTTTTCCATATTACTGATTGAATGCATATAATTTTAAATTAACGATCTTTGACCAAATATTCCGGTATTCACCCAGCCATCTTCATCTAGAGCTGCAAGAGGGTTCCTACAGGGATTGATAGTAGAGAAATTTGATTACATTTACATCCCTGTGCACTCATTTAACTGCAGACGTGCTTGCTCTAGCTCCTTCATACCCTTACTGAGATAAAATTGAGCTTAAATTCAAAATAATTCAAAATATTGTATCAAGTAAAAAAACCATGGAAAACAGACAGGTTTTTGTCTACCCACACACAGAGTCCATCATCATGCTTCAAATGCAAATAGAAATTCTGGAAAAAATGTTAGGATTTGTCATCCAGAGAAAGATAACTAGTTGCTGAGTAAAACAATTATGCCTTACTAGTAAAAGTTCAGTGCTTAGTCAGACTTTATGAATTGACAGGCTGCTTATTCAGGGTAAAGAAGAATTTTGTCTGGAATATTAATAAAAGTTTTATTGAATTGTGGAAATTTTAATAGCTGTATAACTTTCTGACATGCCTTTTCTTATAATCTTTTTTTTTTTTTTTTTTTATATTAGGAGCAAAAGTATATCCTGCTGATATCAAGGTGAAGTTCAAGGACACATACGCTCTCCTGGGGCAAAATGTGACACTGGAGTGTTTTGCTCTTGGAAAGTAAGTGCGTTTTAAAGTTATTTTACAGCACGAATTGCTTTCATATTTCAGGGAGTGAAAATACATATTTCATGATCAAATGCTCTTTTTGTAGTCTGCAATTTAACCGCCAGTTCTTGAACACGCTGATTTGTACTTTACTGTACCTTTTCAAGTCCGGTTCCTGAACTCAGATGGAGTAAATACCTTGAACCCTTGCCAGCCTCTGCTGAGATAAGCATGTCTGGTGCAGTTCTTAAAATCTTCAATATTCAATATGAAGATGAAGGACTTTACGAGTGTGAAGCTGAAAACTATAAAGGAAAAGATAAACATCAAGCAAGAGTTTATGTACAAGGTAGGAAGAACAATTTTATTCTTGATGATATGTGTTGCTTTACTCATGTTGGAAATATCTATTTTCACAGTTGATGTCAGTGTTGATTCATACTATCATCCTCACACACTGCTGTTCAAGTTAATAGAGCAGCATCAAAAATCTTGCATTAAATATCAGGCATGATATTTATGTATTAATTGGAAGATTACTCAATTTGTCTGGTTATGATAGCTGGTAGATACAGTTTGACAGTTCTGTGTTAACATACGTACATATAACGTAAATTAAATTAATTTATAGTACTCAAAGTGAGAGAACTTCTGGGAATAAAAGACACCATTAGGTTTGTTAGGATTTCTTGTTATCTCATTTTGTTTCTGTTTTCTGTCTTAGCAATTTGTCTTATTAGCCATGCACAGTTCTTTATTCCTCCTCCGTCACTTCCCTTTATGCATTTGGTTAAATTAGGTAACCAATTGCTCATAATGATACCATCCCAAGTAACTTGGCTTCTTGTCTGAGGTTTATGCCACAAAATCATGACATGAATAGGTCACACATAACATCTGAACCACCCTCAGAAGATTTATGTCTCTTTCATTGGCTGTACAGAAGATCTGAGTTAGGATCCTCAGTTAAGTGCTAGAACTTCAGTAGGTAAAACTCAGAATTAATGTGGGAAACTTATTACTGCTTATAATAAGTAAAGCTAATAAATTGGTTTGTTTGCTTAGCAAATGCAATATTCTGGACTGTTTTCAATATTAATTTCATACATATACTCTTTGGACCATGAGAATAATTTCTTGGAGATCCCTTCAGTACGTAGAGTATTTCACAATTTCATGTCATTTAACAATCATTTTCACCGTGCTACTGAGTAATTTCCACACTGAATAATTTACAGATCAATATAAGTGGTAATATCTTATGTCTTTTGTCATTCAGGAACTATTATTTCAATTCCATATTTTTTTCTCATAAAAAATAGTTAGAAGCTTTTTTGAATCTATGTTGTAAGACAAAACAAAACAAAAAATACCTTATTTCTTTTTTGTGCTGGTGCATTGCTGAGTTATCATTTGAGAGGCCTGTTTAAGTATCATGGAAAAAGCAGTGGAATTAATACAAAATAATGCTAATTAAATATGTATGTGCTGTATTTACAATGTCTTACGTATTTTATTCTGCAGCTGCTCCTGAGTGGGTAGAACATATCAATGACACAGAAAGGGATATAGGCAGTGACCTGTACTGGCCTTGTGTAGCTACGGGCAAGCCTATTCCATCAATTAGGTGGCTGAAGAATGGTGCCGCGGTGAGTGTATTGCTGTAGGTAACACAGGCTTGAGTGGTTTGCTCATGGAAACAGCTTTTTGAAGCATGCATTATTAAAATAATAAAAAGGTTGAAGGAAAATTAATTACAATGGTCCAAATATTTGCTATTGCGACTCGCATGAGGCATTAAATCTATTTTTTAAAGTTGAATCTCAGTATTCTCTTTTTTTCTTCAGGCTATTCAGTATTCAGCTTTGAATTATGAACTTAACTTTTGACCACATGTTTAGGAGGTGGATATCCCTTTTTCTCCAGGCCTGTTTAAGTAAATGCTCTTCAGTCTGGACAAAAAATGTCTATCAGCTTCATTTTAAAATTAATCCTTTTTACCACATTAAACATGAATGTCTCTTCAAAAATATGTCAAAATAGTCAGACTTATGATAATAAAGATAATTTTTTAAATTATCAGTGGTCTTTCTATATCCTGTATTTTCTCACATTTATTTCTAGCCACAGAGTGTTGCAAATGTTTAGGTGATGCTTAAAAGACTTTTAAAGAAGTACTGTTTGATAATTTAATTCTATCACATTGGATATTTGGTTTAAATAAAGTAGATTTTCTGTCCTAGAAACATGGAATCACAGAATGGTTTGTGTTGGAAGATGCCTTAAAAATTGTTAAGTTCCAGCCCCCTAGCCATGGGCAGGAGTACCTTTCACCAGCCCTGGTTGCTCAGAACTCCTTCCAGTCTGCCCTTGAACAATTCCTGGGATGAGACATTCACAACTTCTCTGAGAAAAACCTATTCAGGCATTTCAACAGTATATTCAAAGTCTATTGCTTATACTATATGAGAAGCCATTAAAAAAAGAAGAGAATACAAGGGCACAATGCAGCTCTGCATCTGCTGAGCTGTGGTGACCCTTATCTTGGCAAACAAACAAAAAAAGACAGTGAGGCAGCTTGGTTTTTGACTGTATATTTTAAGAAAAATGTATGATGTTGGAGGGAAAACAGAGATATCACCATCTCCTATATATATGGAGGTGGCATAAACCAGGGAAAAACAATGTTTTTGTCTAGCTTTGGTAGTTCTTGCAGACAAATAATTTAACAAGTGAGTTACTTGCTGGTCCCCACTGAACTTGGCTTTCCCTAACAAAGTCTGCATACTGGATTGCAGAACGCAGTGGGTAAGTCTCCCAGACACAACACCAGATTATGCTGTGTGTTACTATGATAAGATGATTTCCAAATGGAAGATAGCAGAAAAATGTTAATTGCCTTGAAAATGTAATTTGTTTCTAAATCAGATAACTAGTAATTAGGCATTTCATTTAGTGCACAACAAAGATTTCTTGTATAAAATCTGATTAGAACATCTTCACATTAACCAATCAGATAAATATGTTTCTTTTAATTTCTCTTTTCAGCCAAGTACTATTCTCTTAATCTTCCACTGCTCCATGCACTCCAATGTACTTAAATACAAAAGCTTGATTTTCACATAAAAAACAGAATACATTAACATGATCTTTCAAAAACTGATTGACATCGGTTTGTAATTTACAAAATATCCCACCTTTACTAGCTATTTTGATTGACTGTTTTTTTCTTCTTCTATTAAAACAAAGTAATAAAAAATAATTTGTACTATCTCCCAGAGGAATCTCCTGAAAAACTCCCATCTCACTGGGACTTGATTTGGCTTTTTCCTGTTGTACAATGATGTAACAACAGAAAGTACTAACCAGTAAGCATGGCATAACAAAGCATGGCATAACAAAGCTTATGTGCATAAAATCAATTTAATTCCTTTTTTTTTATTTCTGAATCAGTAGTGTTTACACTGATATGATAACAGGGTACTAGAGAGTAAATTTGTCTACTGACACTCACCTAGGACTTTTCCAGAAACTTAAGTATTGAATGACAATGAATCTTTCTTTAAAAGAAGGTGAACCCAATGTCACTGAAAAAGGGGGGAAAAAAAAAGAAAGAATGTGGATGGGTGTGGATTCTTCAGCTCATGTAGTTTATGTTAATATCTTGTTAATTTATCAATTCTGTGTTTTAGTTCCGGAAAGGTGAACTAAGAATGCAAAGTCTGACCTTTGATGATGCCGGCATGTACCAGTGCATAGCAGAAAACATGCACGGAATTATTTATGCAAATGCTGAACTGAAGATTGTGGGTTAGTGGGACTATTTCTCTATTTACTATTTCAGGGTTGAGTAATACAGAAGTAAGCATATTTGCAAATACTCTTTGGTAATAGATTCCTGTGAGGATGAAGTAAGGACTCTCACTCAGTCTAGGTGAGGTGGAGTTTATTTGAGCTCTCTAGCTGGTTTTTTGACAATTTGAGGAATAAATTTACCAGCTTGTGGGGCATGTTTTCTGTTTGTATTTATAATACTTGTTCCCTGCTGTTCCTCCTCAGAGGAACTCATAGTGCTGAAGCTATATGAAGCACACAGAGTTGCAGCCTACCTTTTTAAGCTTGCAAAACTGGTTAAGGAGCATTTTCATTTTTGCTAATCCCAACCCATTGCACAACAGTGCTTCATTCTACACTGTTCTTCCATTACTATGTACTCACCACCAGCTTGGTTTACGCAAAATGAGCACTTTTTATCTGTGCATGTTCAAAATCCAGTGTTGGATATTCGTCAGAGTTTTGCTCTGTACTTCTGTAATGAAATAATAGCCTTATTTCCTCAGGCTGTGCACACACTTTCTGGCATGATTAAAGATGCCAAGATGCAAAATAATAAAAAGCTTTTTTTCTTTTATTTGGTTTCAAATAAAGAGCAAGTTAATAAGCAAGGATCTGTCTCAGAGACATAAGTGTGGTGCTTATGACAGTCATGTCTCAATACTCTTGTACATCTGAGAGTGCACCTAAAACCAGCTGGCCAAACAAAACCACAAAGAATAAGGGCACAGTTTTAGTTTGTAGAGAGGGTTAAAACCACTGAAAAGTAAACCAAACTATTCTTTGGAATTACGATTGAGTGAGCAACTTGTTAAAGATATTTATCTCCAGGAATCTGAATTTTATTAGGGCTGATCAAAAGGCCTTTTGAAAGGGGGGAACTTTCAGTGGACTTTGATCTTGTTAGATTAAACTCAGATGAAAGTTCAGAAATCAATAGAAAGAAACCTCTTGTGTAACACAGCACAGAACTATGTAATGATTTTTCATGTTTCTTGTAGATCACCCTGTACTTCCCAGTACATCTCTGTATCATTAATTTCCATTTCCACTAGTCTGAATAATGAACATTTGTAAACAATTCAATAGTTCTTTCATTTGTTGTATGTTGCAAACAAATTCTGTTTTGCGCTAAAACCACTAACAGTAGTATTTATGTTAATTTTTGCTTTCAGCTTCACCTCCTACTTTTGAACTGAACCCTATGAAGAAGAAAATCCTAGCAGCTAAAGGAGGCCGTGTAATCATTGAATGCAAGCCCAAAGCTGCTCCTAAGCCAAAATTCTCCTGGAGCAAAGGAACAGAATTGCTTGTAAATGGGAGCCGGTTAGTATGGACTGTTAGTGAATACTTTGAGCCTTAAAAATGTAACCTTATGTATCTATCTAGGATGATTCTCCATTTTGCAGACTTCAGGGACAGGGGAATGTACAACTTCATGAAAATAATATGCCAAAATGTTGCTGGCAGTATGAATTCAAAGAGTTAGCAGGACATCCAACTGTACCCAGTCTGTTTTAAGAAATTGAATTGTACCATAAAACTCTAAGAAAAATACTTGAATGAGTACGAGTGAATAGAAGTACATTCTCTTGTTACAGCAATCTGAGACATCTAATCATGCCACAGTCTCTTTAAATAATTTTTACTGTAGGCATGTTTATAAATCCAGTAGTTAGATGTGAGCTTTCAGATTATGTTTGTGGCTTGTTCTTTCACTTACTACCATTCTACAGGAAGCATTGCTTTCTAATATAAAATCTAATTTCTTTTAGTGTATTTTTTACACTTTCCATAGCATACGTATCTGGGATGATGGGAGCCTGGAAATTATCAATGTCACAAAGCTGGACGAAGGTCGCTACACTTGTTTTGCAGAAAATAACCGAGGAAAAGCCAATAGTACTGGTGTTCTAGAAATGACAGGTAAGCCTCAGAATTGCATTAGTTTGTTATGGGTAGAATCCCTTAATTCAAAATGACTGATTTTTGTTCCAGAATTGCACTACTTTTTCAAGCTGTTCTACATCTTTCTAATTTAATTGTTCATTAACAATTAATTGATGCTTTTAAAGCATATTGCTCAGTTGAAACTGGGTATGTTTGCATCAGTTCTAACTGTATCTCAGTTTTCAGGGTTGATTTTTCCATAACAGATTACTAAACAAGATAAATTAAATCAACATATTTTAATGTGTTCACTCTATTTGGTAGCTTAGCACTCATGCTAAGGTGTAATTCTGGGGCCATGACTCACATATGCTGACCTTTCTTAGTGGTGTTTGTTTTGTTTTGTTTTGTTTTGTTTTGTTTTGTTTTGTTTTGTTTTGTTTTGTTTTGTTTTGTTTTGTAGGGGGTTTGGTTTGGTTTGGTTTGGTTTAATTTGTTTGTTTGTTTGTTTGTTTTGGTGGTGGTTTTGGTGTTGTGGTGATGGTGGTGGTGGTATAAGTATGTTTGAGACAGCATTGCTGTTAAAGAAATAGGTATGAAATTTGTGAGATAAGGCATGTATCCATATTATTGCACTTCTAAATTATCTTCCTTTATTAGTATTTTTATGTACGGATTGAGTATTGATACACTTGTGTGTGTTTTAAATCTGATGTCAAATAACTAAATAATGGACAGCATTCTGTAACACCTACATCTATCAAGTACCACTGATAGTGGAAGAGACATTTGTCAAATAGGTTTTTAATCTCTGTTCCAAGATCATGATGGATGTGAGAGCTCAATGCTGATGTGCTAATGTAAGAATTAGTCTGTAGCATCATATGAAAGCAATTTTCTGGCTGATAGATTCCAAATTTTTTGTACCAAATGAAATGTAAAACTGTATTTTGATGTTTGCAGTTATTTTTTATCTTCTGCTGCTTCATATATCTTAATATTACCCTCAGGCATTTAATTATTTTGAAATTCTATGTAAATAAATATATCCAGCCCCTTAATTGTTATATCTTCTAAAATCAGAAAGAATATTTGCATACTAAATTTGTGCAGTGAAACAAAAACCAATGTGTACTTATAAACTAGTATAAAGAAATTTTAAATTTTGAAAACTTCTGCTCTAATTCCTCTAAAAATGAACACCAAGAGTATAAGACATCACAGCAGAAACAGAAAGGACAGTTAACTTATTTCAAAATCACTTTCATATTGTGGGCAATGCTGAGGGCCGGTGAAGAATGCTTTGAAACTGGCATTCCCTAGCACATTGTATGGCCCATAAAACTTATCAGACATTGCACACATAGGAAATTAAAAAGTTAAATCTGAATCTGACAGGTGCTGCAAACTCTGATGGTTTTTCCCAGATGCTGTTCATTCCCTGTCACTGGCCCAGTCTTTCAGCAGCTTTTTAGAGTGATGCTGGTACTGGTGGAGCACGCATTCCACCACACTGGAATGGTGATAGTATCCTAAGCACGTGTCCATGTGTAAGGCCCTGGAGACCAGGTGTTAACAGGTTGCTCCAATGCACTGTGAGATGCTCCATACAGCAGGCAGCAGTAGTTGTGCCATCCTCATAGTCTTGGTACTAAGCAGGTTTTACATTACTAGAGTAGGATCTGGTGAAAGATTTCTTTCTGAGACAGATTGATAAAGTACTGGGTTTGCTGAGGATATTTTCTTTTTCTGTGTTAGATGGAATGGAGTGTGCTCCTTGGAGGAAGCTCAAGCCTAGGTTTTAACTAGTGGCAATAATTCTTTTGGCTATTGTCTTCCAACTTTTGATACCCTACTACCACTGTCATATTGGTGGGACAGATATTACATGTCATGGAATAAGGAAGATATTCTGTGGATTTTTATTTTATGATAATAATTGTAAGAAAGGGGAAAAGTCTCATTGATTCAGTGAATTACACACTTCCAGAATAGTTGCTAATTTACTATATGAGTTTCATGTATGTGAGCTTGAGCAAGTGTCATGAGATGTCTGCTTTCTTTTTTGTTCCTGTAATAATGAGACATTGCTGAGGAATGCACATATTTATTTCTTTTTTTTTTGTATTGTTTTCTCTTCTTTTTCACATGTAGCTATTTACACAATTTGTTATGCATCTATTCTATTGCTTCTCAGTAGATAAATTAAGATCACAATACCTGCAATGCTCTAATGAAAATGTGACTTGGCCTAACCATGTAGAACTTTCCATTCATTAAAGAGACAAGTTTTAAAACATTGGAAATATTGTAATTGAAACAAGAAACACAACACAAGTCACGTAAGATTCATCATGTGTCTTCTTTGTACTTGAGACATAGTTAATGAATAAAAATAGTTGTAATTTAACTCAGAGATTTAAACAGCTAAAAAGAAGTCAGGTATTTTAGGTGTAAAATGTTTTCTTTGTTGTCTTCAGTTTGGTCCTTTGAAATGTAGTTGTATGAATAACATGTAAACTAGACTTTGAGGGAGTGGCTTTATGTATGATCAAACAGTTATGGAGCTGAGCTTATATTTGAATAAACATTTATTTATTGGAATTTGCCATGTTTGTCCTTAACTTCACAGAAGCTACAAGGATTACTTTAGCTCCATTGAATGTTGATGTCACCGTTGGAGAGAATGCTACCATGCAATGCATTGCATCCCATGATCCCACATTAGACCTGACATTTATTTGGTCTCTAAATGGCTTTGTAATAGATTTTGAGAAAGAACATGAACATTATGAACGGAATGTTATGGTAAGATACTATAGACCTTATTTAATACATAAAAACCTATTTTTCTTTGTCATGAAGAGCTGCCGTTTCTGTGTTGGTTTGGGTCCAATAGGCCAAGAACATAAAATAGAATTGCAATTCAGACACCTTACAGATAAATAGACACTCACAGGCAGATACCTGAAATCAGATATCTAAATTGATGCAAGTGTTTTGGTACAACAGAGAAATCCCACTCTGATTATTAGTGAAAATAGCTGGTAAGTAGATAGCCTGATTGTAAACAGGGTGCAAATTACCTCAAAAAAAGTTTGCATATGCCTTCGTTTTTACTAAACCATGTTTTTCTCATCAACATTTCTGGAATTTGGCACAAAACTGGGCCAGATGGTGGGTAGGAGTCATACAGTCTGTAAACACTGAGGAAGAACAGTTTATGTGAAGGCTAAACAAGTTAATACAAAGGCACTCATTTTGGCACATAGAACAATCCTAGTTCCTTTTTATTTGCATGTATGGTTATGTTTTTAGAGTCTTCTATCAGATTTATTTAAAATTAATATCTCTATTAGAAATCCTTTCTTGTTATGTCTAATCACATGCTGATTTGCCTAATATTCAGCAACCTCCAAGTGGTTGCCTACTTGTGTAAATATTTATTCTGTTATTATGGATTTAAGTTATACAATTATACATTTAGATACCTGGGGTTTTTTTGTGCTCCCAAGAGAAACTGTGGCTATGGAAAGAAAAGGTTGTTGATGGTAGCTGTAGTGTCTGGGAACACCAGGGACCACGTTTAGCTTTAGCTTTGTGTTCAAAATGATGTACCAGTGCCTCATAGGCTTGTAGTACTATCTGATTTTCCATAGACCAAGAGATTCCTTTTTTTAATTTTAGTATCTGTTTATGTCCATGTGAAAAGATGTGTAAAGTGTAACTATTTTTAGTCTGATTTAGAATAAAACACCCCTTTGAGGAGTCAAGAGTTGCTTCAACCCGCTCATTTGCTGAGTTGTAAGATGTAGCTAAGAAGCCACGCTGCTCTTTCAGTGAGAGAACATGTCCAACAAGCCTGCAGAAGTATGCTAAGATCAGCTGATAAACACTGAAACCCAAAGACATACACTTGTTTATGCAATAAATCTCCTGGAAGTCTGTGTCCACACTCAGTAGCAAGGTAGTAAGTAGTCTGCAGTGTCTTTTGTTTTGCCTCAGGAATTAATAAGTATGCAGTTATTCTCCATACACTGGCATCTTTCAAAACATTTCTGGCAGGCGGCTATTAAGTCACACTTCTGACAGGTCTTTATTCTACTCTGGTAATTAATGCATAGGAATAACTTGGAAAAGCTTGAATTGCCTCCTAATTGCATTAGTTTGTCCTTAAAGGCTGGAATGAGTCTGAATATCAGACAAAATAAGAGGTTAGAGTAAAGCCCCAGTAAACTTACTCCTTGTAAAAGAGCAAATAAAATCAGTCTGTGTCAGATTTTATTTAGTTGATTGCTTTTAGCTACCTGACAGATGTCACACAAAGAAATTTGTTCTGCAGAACAGGAAAACAGACTGAAAGTGTTGATGAATCTGTTATTTTGGTGTGGAAGGAAGGTAAAAATGGTTTTATCAGAAGAGTTTGTGGTGCAAGAGAAAGGAACCTGATCTTTCTCCATCTGTAGGTCATGTGTTGAACATGTTAAAAATTTTTATATCACTGATATATACTTTTGGGGTTTCCTCCAAATAATGAAAATAGAAATATACGGCTTGTGGTTTTTTGTTTTGTTTTTTTTTTTTTTTTCTTTTAGGAGAAAATAATACCAATTTTAGGACACTTTCTAGCAAAGCTTTTCAAGTTGACAAATATGGGACCAAATAAGGCCTTCAGAAAATGTGTAATTCTCTTAGAACATTGATACTATTTAGTTTCCAGCTACCTGTTTCATCTTCCACATACCCAGTGGTCCTGGACTCCTTGATCTCAAAATTCTGATTATCTCCACAATATTTTATTTTTCTTTACCTCCTTTATTTTAGGCCCTTTATTAAAGTGCTTAATTTCAAAACCAAATTACCCTAACTTTTCTAGACTACCTTGGTCTCTACAAACTTTCTACGGTCTGCAGAGGGGGGAAAAGAGGTGCTTCTATTCATGTGGGTTTTGAATCTTGTCCTGGAATGTTTCCTTTTTCAATAGATTATAGGTATGGATACTTCACAGGATTCAAAAGCTGAAGAACTCTTAATTCCCTTAGACCTTTAAAATTAAGTAGTTTATATCTAAATATCAATTGATTTACTTGTCAGTGTATAACCCCAGAAGGATATCCTCCTTTCTGAAAGATATTTCTTGGTTTGTTTTGCATTTAATCTGTCAATACTGGTAGAAATTCTTTTAGCTGAGGCATCTTCTTGTTTTACATTCCTAAGCCTTAATTCTGGGCTTTCAAATACAAAGCAAGTGCAAATGGTCTTTGTTGCTCTTCCACAGGCACCTTGGTCTTTATTTGGGACAGAGGGGACAGTAGGATTGCATTTGAAGTCTGCATTTGTAGGTATTAGATGGTTCAGTGCTTAAGTAATAACAAATGCAGAATTTTTAACAAATTCAGCAAATCCAATGTAATGGTTTATGTAGGATATAATTAAGAGGAATATGCACTTTCTGTATTTGTTATTGTATTGCTGCATTAAGGGTCTCTTTTCTTCCTGGGTGAGCAAAGGGATTTTCTCTTTTCTCCTGCCACTTTCCCTCTCCCTGGCAGTTCTGAGCTGAAGTCACTGGGTGGCAGGTTTGCTCAGGCTTTCTAGGATGAAAAGGGTGAGCTGGTTTACACTTGTCAGCAGCAGCCCAAACTGCCGAACTTGAAACGTGCTCACCAACACTTCACAAACACAAAAGGAAAAAATATTCTACTGTGAATATGAAGATAAATATTATACTGTGAATAAAGGTATATGAAGCATGTGCTCTGTGCTGTGATTTCCTGTTGATGAAGGATCCTCATCTATCCCTCTGATAATATCACTATTCATTTATGTGACTATACAGATCAAGTTGCTGAGACTTGATAGAGCCACAGTATTTCAGTTCTCAAAATAATACTATTATTATTGTCATATAGACATAATGAAATGCTAATTAAATTCAGATAAACACCTGCATAATTCTCCTTTCTTTAAATGCAAGCTTTGGTATCTCAATCATTGCTTAAGGCAAAGCTAATTTGCATTACATTAGTATTAAAATTAATTTCTCAAAAGGACATTTGTCAGTTCTGTTTCATTTCCTGTGACAGCAGTATGTAAAGGGAAAAAAAAGAAAAAAAAATTTGGCTTGCTTCCACAGAGCCAAATGGATTCTTCAAAATCTTACAATTGAATAGATTACTTTTAACTTTATGTACGGTTGTTCCTCTGATTATTTGACTGAGGAACTAAACATTAGCACATCTTTTCAAGTCCCGAAAAGATACAGCTCTTCAAGTGATCCGGAAAAATCAAATGTTTTTTGTTGGTTATTTATAGTTCTGCTTTTTGTCATATATTTTTAAAGATTGAAAAGATTACTTTTAAGATATTTATATTAAAAAATACATACAGTATCCAAGTAAGAACATTCCTTTAAGTTCATTAAAAAGAGTATTTTTTTAATACTTATGGGTTCCACTAGTCCATTTGTATGGATAGTCAAGAACAGGAACTCCATAATTTAACTGGTTCAAGTCAGAAACTTGTACATAGACTTAGGAAGAGTTCAAATTCAGGTTGTGGTTGTCTTAGTGACATAATGACACAAATACATTTTAAAATGCTTTCCATACCAGCAGTATTTCTGTTTGCTACATTATTTATTAGTTGTCTTTAGCGATATTAGTGAATCTGAAACCCTGATACTTTTATTACCATTTTATCTTTAATAAGTTGAATTGCTGTGCAAGTGTTCAGGAAGTTGACAAGCCTGCAAATAACATTCTTCTTTAAGTATTCAAAGAAAGAGTGAGTGGTGATGGAAAGATACAGTAAAGCCAGATGATGAATTTTGTCATAGAGACAACTGACTTGTAACCTCCTCACCTTTTCTCATAGAAATGGTCATTTCTCAAGCTGATGCTGGCAGACCTCAGTGTCATGGCTGCTACAGAGCAGGAATTAAGACCTGCTGAATCCACACTGACTCTGAAGTGTGAATTCTGAGTTTGCAGTGTTCTCTCCAGGGACATGGCACAAAGGCAGACAAATATATTCATTGTAGAATTTGCAGGACCCATAGCTCAGGCTCTATTCAGCTTTGAAGTAGCTTCTGAATCCAAGGTGTCTGTGCATAAGCAGCTCTGTATCCCTGCAGCTATCTTGTGGTTAACCTGCAGTAGTGCAGACTTCTCTGAATACTGAAAAGCTTGCTTTTTGCCTATGCAAATATTATTCCTCTTACTTTATCTCTCTTTGAAGTACAGAAAGCTTTACAGTCTTCCAGGATGACATTTATAATATTCTGGGCATACACGACCAGACAGGTACTTTTCATTTAAGTGCAGCACACATGGAATAGCCTGTTTCTTTGTTTAATTGTTAAAGGTGGTTAGTCCAGATACCAAAATTCACACTGCAGATTTCTGAAAGAGGTGAGATGAATTCTAGATTGGAGACAGTGTTTGCCAAAGCACTTTGTTTGTTTCTTCTCCAAAACCGATTGTTTTGTAGACAACAAAGAACAAGTTGAACTATAAAAATCAGATTAGAGGACTAGAGATTTATAGCTGCCTGCTTTTTGTACATTATTTTAAATTGCACTTCATTGGCTGGACATGGATTGACAAAGTTATTCTACTGCATGCTCCTGCTTCAAAAGATTTCCATGGAGACACTTAGTTTTATTTTTTAAATCTGTATTCCAACCCAAACTATTCTATGATTCACCTGTTACCTGCAGCAGGAAATATACAAGGATTTTAATTTCCATTTTTCTTCATTACTTTCCTTGGTAATCCTCCTTATGGAGTGTTTAGTCTAGGTCCATCTGTAGACTAGGAAATTAATAGAAAGTTGGTTCAAGAGAACTGAACAATTGGAGTAATTTATTTAGATAGAATCACAGAATAATGTGACCTTTAAGAACATTGAGTCTAACTGTTAACACAGCACTGTGAAGTCCACCTCTAAACCATTTCTCTAAGTGCCACATCTACACATCTAAATACCTCCAGGGTTGATAATTCAACCACTTCCCAGGGTAGCCTGTTCCAATGCCTGACAACCCTTTCCATGGAGAATTTTTTCCCTTGTTATTTGTTTTTTGTTATTTGAGAGAAGATACCCCCACATCAGTATTCAGGTAGTTGTAAAGAGTGATAAGGTCCCACCTCAGCCTCTTCTCCAGGCTGAACACCTCCAGTTCCCTCAGCTGCTCCCCACCACGCTTGTGCTCCAGCCCAGTCACCATCCTTTGTTGCCCTTCTCTGGACTTGCTCCAGCACAATGTCTTTCTTGCTTTGAGGAACCCAAAACTGGGCACAGTATTGAAGTGCCTATTCACCAGTGCTGAGTACAGAGGGACAATCCCTGCCCTGGTCCTGCTGGCCACACTGCTCCTGATACAGAACCAGGTGCCAGTGACCTTCTCGGCCACCTGGGCACACGCTGGCTCATGTTCAGCTGCTCTCACCAGCACCCCCAGGTCCTTTTCCACTGCACCACTTTCCAGCCACTCTTCCCTCTGTAGCGCTGCCTGGGGTTGTTGTGACTCAAGGGTGGGACCTGCACCTGGCCTTGACCTCATAAAATTTGCCTTGGCTCATTGATCCAGACTGTCCAGATCCCTCTGCAGAGCCTTCCTGCCCTCCAGCAGAGCAACACTCCTGCCCAACTTGGTGTCATCTGCAAACTCACTGACATGAACTTGATCCCCTCATTCAGATTGTCAATAAAGATATTAAACAGGACTGGTCCTGGTACTGAGCCCTGGAGAACCCCAATGGTGCCCAGCTCCAGCTGGTCCAGCTCCATTCACCAGCCCTCTCTGGGCCTGGCCATCCAGACAATTTTTTTCCCAGCAAACAGTCCACGCATCCAAGCTACAGGAGACCAGTTTCTTCAGGATAATGTTGTGGCAAATGATGTCGAAGTCCTAAAGTCCAGCAGACAACATACACAGCCTTTCCTCACCCACTAAACAGGTCACCTTGTTGAAATCAGGTTATTCAAAATAGGAAAGCTCAGTTACACACTGATTAGGAAGAAGAGGTTATTTATGGCCTAGAACAAAGCTGCAGTTGTAGTGAGCTCATTTAGTTCAGTTTTTGAATGCATTAAGGTAGCAGGTGATTGTCAATGAAGCCCAGCTAACAAAATCAACTGCCTACTGAGTTTTTTTTTATGAAAGAGAGTTCCAGGACTCTCTCAAGGTACTGTCACAATACACTGCTTCCAGTGCCTTGATGTATTAGGGAGGTGCTTTAGACATGAGTGAGCTGAAAGTCACTCTAAATATTACTCCAAAGCTACCCTATTTTGGGTAGGTTTGGAGTAATATTTAGAGGCAATGGCCTAATAATAGCTTAGTGAGCATGGAATGAGATGGATGGAGTCAGTGGTTAAGAGCAAGGGCAGGAAGGAAAGCAGAAGATATAATGCTGAGGGCAAAGCCAACAAGCAGTTTTCTCTGGCAGAACCCTTTGAGGAAACTTATTCTACTTACAGCACAAAATATTGTAATTCCTTTAGAAGATGAAAATCTGCCAGCTTCTGTTCTAGAATTAAAAAATCCTCTGCAAAAGCAGATGACTGTAACATTTATGTGCTTGTAAGACTCACCAGGCTACCAAAATTCATCTACCACCTGTAGTTAGATAGCAAGAGCTGAGAAAGCCAGGTGTGAACCTGAGAAATGGTTTTGCAGTGTATTGTGAATTTTTGTCATTGGACATAAAGCTGTGAGCCATGAGCATAAGTGAGCAAGTAGCTAGGCTTTTTCTGCTCGTATAAGTGAAATAACAAGGCCCATTACCACAGGGATGCTGGTACAAAGCACAGTGTCCTCAGGAATTCTCAGTGGTATGCTGAATGGAGAACAGTAATATATTTGTTGGAAATACTTCCCGGTCCACATCTCAAGGGTAGAATTAACACTGTATATCTTTTACATATAAATATAGCTCACTGAAGGAAAAGGTTCTTTAGTGGGAATGACTGTCAGTTATCCTGCTGAGTTTTTATTTATCTGTAACTATGGCTTATAAAACAAAACAAGGTCTAAAATGAATTGGATTAAGACAGTAGTGTTGCACTGATGGTGTTGTCCCCATGTCTCTGATGTCAATATCAGGAAAACATCTATAATCACATTTACATTAACATACCTCAACAGCTGTTGGATTATCTTTTCTGTTTTTAGCAACCACACAGCTAGTTCTGCACTGGCAGGATCAAACCAATTTACTAAATTATTTCTAGCTTTGGACAAATTGATCTCATCACCAAGAATCCCCTCTCTTCTAGATTACTTCTTATTGATTCTCTTACCTTTTTACATCTGCTATGTATTAAACAATGCTGAAGCTCAGATATCTAATTTTAGAAACTGAATTAAAAAACCCACTCTGTCTCTGCTTACCAGGTTCTTCTGTTTCTGCCAAGTTAGCTTTCTTATTATAAGGGGCTTTTAAGTCTTATATTAACAGAAGTTCCATGATTGTCTCTGAGGGCCCAACAAAAGTGGATAGACACTGTTTTTAATCAAAACACTAGTTTCCTGTAAATGACACTTAATTGTACAGGGCCACATTATGATGGCTTTTGGCAATGTAGTGCACTGGCAAAGGTGATGGTCAAAATACCAGTGACTATCAGAAATAGGTCATAGAATGCTATTTTTGACATCACTATTAAATCATAAATATAGGGCTTATACAGTGAAAGTATTTGCTTGAAACTTGGTAAATACTGAGTGGTGAACCACAGGTACCCTTGGAACATCCCTGAGTGTTGCTATCACTACTTCCAGGCTGTGATTCAGCCTTCTCTGAGTTAAGGAAGGCATTTTTCAATTCAGCCGAGCTGAGGTTTTTGGATGAAAACATACAGTACATTCATATCTAATTTGTGGACAGAATTTGCTGATCCCTGTGCTCTTTATTTGCTTGGTAAGCTCTTATTTTACCACCAAGAACTTAGGCTTCTTCTGAGGTATGGAAAGCTTCATTACCAGCTACATAAAACCTTGCTCCAGGAAAGCTTCTGAAGCATCAAGATACAACACCATATATATGGGTTGATGATTTTTTAAAATTATGTTACATTCTTTCATCTTGTTTGAAGGATTTAGGTTATAAGACCAAGTCCCCATAAGGGAAATTATTGTTAGAGCAGGGACCTGGACACATCATTAATAAATACAATAAGGCATTTTAATTAAAGTACTAACATAGAAATTAATGAGTACTAGTCCTAGAAAGAATTTGTAACAATTTGTTATTGGTTATGATTATCATAATATGATAATGATTATGAAATTTCTAGTCTTTTTCTAAAACTTGTTGCTTTGCCCAGCATTTGCTTAAGTTTATTTGCAGATGAAAATGCAAATGCAATGATCCGAAAATCACAGGCACTGTGGTTCTTTCTAAGATGACATTTAGTGTTAATGAACTAATACACAGCAGTCAAATAGGGAACTATTAGTCTTTTTTTTATTAAAACCAAAACCAATAAGAGCAGAATTTAAAAAAAAACCCCAAAAAACAACACATACCATAAAACAACAACTAAATTAAAAACTGTAACTAAAAACTCAAGGAGTTTGATATTTTGCAGCTTCTTTGTTGTAATTTTTTGAAGGACAGAGGACCACGTAGCTGCTTTATTTGTTCCTATAGAGCTACTGACACTTGATTTTTCTCCCTGGAAGCTGTTGACAGAATTGCTTAGCCCACTGTGGGGCTCACATGTGATTAGTCAGGTGTTGAGCCAGACAGTGTTCACTTATGCAGTAATTCCAGCAGACTTTCAAAGGATGCTGTCTGCTACAGCAGTCTCCTTGGAGTTCTCATGAATAAACTGGGGAGGCACCAGCACAGAAATGACACTATCATAGACTCTCAAGGATAATTAGCCTTGAGTGAAAAGTGTGAAAATATATATACACATGGAAATAGTTTAATAATTGAGAGAGAAATTATCTGGAATATATCGGGAATACTGGATCGTTCACTGATCCATCAGATCAGTTTCATCCTTGCTAGCAGCACTTGTGTTACTCAAAAAGAGAGAAGGCACAGCATAACCTGCCTTTCTTGCTGACCCTGTAAGGCAATCAGCTGAAGTATTGCAAGGCAGAATCAAGCACTTTCTTTCATGTGTGCTTGATTCTTCTTTCATCCAATTCTTTATACACCACAGTAATTTCCGCGAGCTGTTATGTTGGACCTAACAAAATAGATGTTAACAGATCTCAGTTTGTGCTGAATTTTTTTGCCAGCAGAAATTGAAGCTGGCAACCAAAATCTTCACTGAAAACTGGAAAGGAGAAGAATGGTGTTATCTGGGTATTTTAATCTCCTCTAAATATAGACTATAAGATATCATTCTAGTTTCAGAGAATTTGGAGATTTAATCTTACTTTCTTCCCTCATCCTTTTCAATCAGGAAACATAAACTGGATGGTATTAGCTTTATTTAATTTCTTCTGAATGTCTAAATGTAGAGATACAGCCCTTAATATTTGAGATTGCCTCAAAGGTCTTTTTTGTTACCCAGAGTCTGCAATGATGGCAGCACTTCATCTAAATATTTTCTTTTTTTTTTTTGGCTTACTTCTTTCACCTAAATACTTTTGCAGTTTCTTTTTGTACATACTATTTTACATCTGAATTGCTTTTATTCCTGCATGTAAAGGTCTATGGATTGCAGTAAGTTATCTCAATGTTTGATTTTGGGGGGGGGTGGTTTCAGTTATATTTTTAAACAATTTTCAGTGAATTAGGAAATCTGCATGTTGCCCCTATTGATATAGTGTAGTATAAATCCATGTGTTAATTTTTTGTAGCACTTTTACTCCCATGAAAGTTCAGGTGTATTTTGGAGAGAACATTTGGGTTTTTGTGAAATCCCTTTAAGACTAGCAAATGTATAACCCATTGACCTAGCCTAGTAATCTTTTTCTGGAATAAAATGCAGGATGGATAAACAAAATATTTCATTTTTAACACTTAAGTTAATCTTCACATAAAATGTATTTTTAATTAACAAATAGCTGTAGTGCACATAGTGGTCTCTGTTCTAGTTGTTGTTTTACAGGTGTACATCTGGTTACTCAGAAGTGTTATAGGATAAAAATACTATTTTGTTTGCCTCTCTGTACAGCCAAAGGTAGCCAGTGGCCCATATAGCCATCTGAAAACATGGCTGCATATGTCCCAGAATTCTGGCACTGGTGAAGAGTCTTAAGGGAAGGATTAGGGTCTGGGATGATGAGTGTATGAGCCTTGTTGAACAGTAAATTGCTTCCCTGGGGTCCTGCTGTTTGCCAAGGTGCAATGAGAGCTGAGCCAGGGGAAGAGCATGTCCAGCCTGACAGGGGCCTCAGCAGCAAGGGAGGGCAGAGGAGTACAGGGCAGGTCTTGGTGCACCTGTGTTTGGGCTGTGCTTGTAGCCTCTCTGAGATAAAAACTCAGGTACTGCTTTAGGATTAAAAATGAAGAGCCAAACAGCATCCTGCTCTGTTAGTAGTTCTCCATGACATGCTATCCTGCCAATGAGTTTAAAAAAAGCAAGTAATGGTGCAGAAAAATCATCTGACTGGTTTGTGAACAAATTCTTGACTCAATTTAGTGTTTAGATATGAGCTTCAAAAAGTAAGAGGGAAATGTTGACTTGTCAATGATCATTTACTAAAGTGTCTGTTTTTTCATGTCCAGTAAAGAGCTGCAGCTCCTCAGGAAACAGGGGACACTTTCAACAGCTGTCCTATAAATCAGATGTGTGTTTGTGGGTGATCCATTCTCAAAGTAAGCACTTACTGTTTAGAAATAGCAACCACTGTAAATCAGTTGGGAGGGATGTGTAGACAGGTATCATGTAGCTGCACAGGGATGTTTTCCAGTTTCACTAAGTGTTGTTTTTTTGACAGATTAAATCCAATGGTGAGCTGCTGATTAAAAACGTTCAGCTGCGGCATGCAGGGAGGTACATGTGCACTGCTCAGACTATTGTGGACAACTCCTCAGCTTCAGCTGACCTTGTGGTAAGAGGTAAGCTTCTCCAGGTGATACAGAAATGTGGCTGGTTTTCACCTAGACAAGACACCAAGACAAGAGTGTTTCTGATTGTTTCAGATATGTGATTTCTCACCAACAGATGGAAGAAATTAAAATGAGAGGTGCATAAACATGCAAAGTCATGAAAGTTTATTCAGGGCACTGATTCGGTTGCAGACATTTAGAGGTCTAACTGAGCATGTGTTTTTCTGAAAAGAAATAAGGATTTTTTGGTTAGGGATATTTTCCTTATGTGAAAGCAATTTTTACATAGTTTAATTTGGTGTTCATTATTAAAAATAGATTTCAAGGATCATTTCAATGTATCTCCTGGATACATTTCTAAGTCACTTCTCATTTTTCATAAAGGTGTATGGATTAAATTACTGCATATAATACTAGGCCTACATTAAAAAAATTCTGAGTTTTCAAACTACAGAAACCAAGACATCTGAGGTGAAGTTTATCACTCAATTTTTATCTGATTCATGTCTGTTAAATGTTACTGCAGTCTCAAAATTCTGTTCTTGCTCCTACATTATGAATCCTACAAGATCCATTACAATGTGAAGTTTTGATAGCATGAGTTAATGTCCTTTGGGAATTTTGCTCTCTTTTATGCCTGTGGGCATAGCACATTCTGAAGCACTAATGCTCTAATTCAAAGCTGATATAACTTGTATGTTTTGTTGCCTGTCTGTTGGGTTTTGGCCCACAGAGCTGTGTAGGAGCTGAAGTATACTAGTGTCATGGTTCTGAACTTCTGTCATCTCAGGTTGTCGTGCAGTTAAATATTTCTGCATTTCATTTTTGCTGGGTACTAACAGCCCATGAAATGTCATCAGTTTTGGATAAAATGTCAAAGCAAATATGGTAAGTGATGAAGCTACAGAATAGATCTGCAAAGTAAAAGCATAGGATCTGTTCATATGCCTTAGTATTATGTAAGCAATTCCTTTTAAAAATTAAAAGACAAGGTGCTTTATCAAGTTTCTGATTCCCCTTCCAACCCAGTAATTAGAGTCATTGCTCAGAGACTATTTTGTAGAAGAAATTAGCATTCATTTTGTTCTCAAAATTCATATTTTAATGCAATGAACACAGTTTTTCTTATGGCTGCCTTTTTTGTGAGTGTAAGACTCAACATCTAACCAGGCCAAGAGTAAATATCTTATGAACTATGACGAATGTGGGATTGTAGTATCACTGCATTAGTGAGAAAGAAGTGAACAGTCTTGCAGGAGAATGGGTCTCTCATCAGACCTTTCCTATGGGTGTCCTTAGAGCTGGGATAGCAAATATGCATATTACCAGGGTGGAGAGTTGGCCAACAACCCTCGTCTTAAAACCAGCACTTAACAACTTCTGCTTTGTGCATCCCTTGTGAGGAGTAAGAAGCTGTTTCCACATGCAGTGAGGTATTTTGTCCTTACTTTGAAAGGGAGGTCCAAGGAATGAAATTGCTTGCTTGAAGGATATATTTCATTTGAGTTATTTTGCTCAGATGTATGGAGAAAATAAACAGCTCAAGAACTAAAAACACATTTGTCACACTGTGTGTTTAGATCTGATGTAGAAATCTCCTTCCATTTTTTTTGTTGTTATGTTTTGATTTTCTGTGGTTTCTCTGTAAATAGTGCAGAAAAATATATTATGGTATTGTTGGGGTTTTTTTAATATTCTCTGGGATTTGTTCAATCAGGTTGTTGGATAATTATCTGAATCATGTTGGCATATTATTATCTGTGAAGTCTGAAGAAAGTACATGTCAGTAGTCTTAATGCATTGTATCTTTTTTTACACAACAGTTAATATGTATCAAATAGCTGGGTAACATATAAAACAGAAGCACAAGAACAAAACCAGAATTTTATAGGAACTTTGAACCTGATGTGGGGTTCACCACATTGGGGTAGTATGAAGGCCAATAAAAATGGGAAGAGATCTATAGAAATCTCTTTTAAGGTATGATTTTTCTCCAAAATAAGTTACAGGGTTTTCAGCGTAACTTGCAGCTCGGGCCTGTATGGCACAAGCAGAAGTGTAGGTTACAGGTGGGTTAAAGGCCATCATTAGGTGGAATTTGAGAAGGAAAATTTTTGGAGGTTTTTTTTCTGAGTTCAGTTTGGTTTGGTAAGAACAGCAGCAACATTTTCAAAGTATCATCTTTTCACTTAAGATTATCTCAATATTGATTAGGCAAGAATCATGGAAGTTTTATTTGGTAGTTATAAATTGCAAGAACAGCTGTCCTCTGAATCATTCCATAAAGCATTAAAAATTGATGTACTTTAATATTTACAGCATATTTAATTTTTTAATTGTATTTTTTTTTTCTTTTTTTTTTTCTTTTTTTTTTTCCTTTTGTTTTTTCCCTCAGGTCCTCCAGGCCCCCCTGGAGGTATAAGAGTAGAAGAAATTAGAGACACTGCTGTAGCACTTACCTGGAGTCGTGGAACAGACAATCACAGTCCTATTTCTAAATACACGATCCAGTCAAAAACCTTTCTTTCTGAAGAGTGGAAAGATGCCAAAACAGGTAAGAGTAATGCCAGAAGTAATAAGGACAGTAAGTTTTAAAATATGATTGTTAGAAAGTGACTAATCAGAAAGTAATCACAGAAGGAAACCAGAGATGTTATTAATGTCTGCTGCAGGTTTACTGTCCTGTCAGTGTCTTGTCAATAGTTTTGTTCCCAGCATTAGAAGGACCTGAACAAAATGTCAAGAAGTAACAGAAAAGAACCAGCCAGAGTTGCTACCTGGCTTTTTTGCCTCTTTCCTTGTGCCTGAAACATTCAACATCAAGTAATGTAATCACAAAAAATTATTTACAGGTTAATTTGGATGAAAAGTGGATGTTTTCATTTCTGTATTTGTTATGGAGAAAGTGGTTAAATTTGGAAAATGGTTAAATAGGAAAATGGTTAAAATTGTCTGCTTTTTCCTGGGAGCAGACTGAGTTCCAATTACATTAAAACTGGCACCCCTAGAGAAAACATAGCTAAGATTATCCTTCTAACCACTGGATGTCATCATTGTGCCACAACATTGCAGTTAAAGATCAACCTACCTGAGCACAGGAATTATGCTTTTTTTTTCAGCATTTTACATAAAAACATAAACTTTAAAAATTTTTTAAGCTACTAGTATCCCTGAATGCTTTATGAAGGATAGCATTGTCACAAGCTATACAGAATTTTCCAATCAATATGTTTCATTTTCCCACCCTTATAAATTACATCTTAAGTGCTTTCCTGTGGAATTAAGATATCACATACTCAGCATTTCTAAATACTAAAAATATTAATAGTTTCAGTGATTGTCTTCCATTTAATTTTTCACTTGAAACTACAGTTGTGTAAGAAGTAGATTGACATAATGAACTGAAATTTTTTTAGAGTAAAAAGTCAGATATAGTAGGCCTTCTGTATTATATCCTATTTTTCTTTCATATTATGTAGTATATATAATTCTTTTGGATATGATTGCCTCCATCAGCCAGCACTGATATTTTTTATGTCAAAGTAGCTTGGAAAATAAACTCAGAAGGTTCCCCAGCCCCTTCTTATCACTTATATCTTGTTTAATGTTTTCTGTACAATAGATTTCTTTGAACTTTAAGAAAATAATTAATGTATCAATTAGAGCTGTTTGACTAACTGATTATTTGGTTCAGTAGCAATACATGCAGAAAGAAGGATCCTTTTAGACTAGCCTCTGCTTTTCTCAGGATAAGTTAATTTTATTTCTTACTCATTCTGTAGATTTCAGTTAAAGAAAAGGAAATGTGAAGAATTTCAGGTGGCAACTAATACTGTTTTGTTTTGTGCTGTGTGGAATTGGAACTGGAGGTGTAAGAGTTAACATAAGTGTTGTTTTCAGATCTTCATTCTGTCTGATTCAGAGCAGAGACTTCAAACCACTCTTCTCATTTCTCGGGAAGATTCCCTAGTTGCAATGTTATAAGCATGATGGGATGAACATCTCTGCATCTCTGAAGTTCTCTGATTCTCAGAATTACTGAGATAATATTTGAATTTTACCCTAAAGAATGCTGAGTGGGATTTACATCTTGGGTGGGACAGTGAGGAATCTAGATTGTTGAATTCCTTTTAAAAGATGCAAACAAAAAAGATACACATTACTAATTTCTGAAAAGTTGAAAGTAACTATTCCAGTGTTTTCAAAATCATTACATTTTCACCTGAACCACAGTTAGGGATTTTGATAAATAAATGATTCCCTAAAAGTAGGTAAAATTACCATACTAACTATCACTAGCATTACTGCAAGCTTTTACTTAATTGCTGAGCTGCTCCCATTTTGATTCAGTGTTAACTTTCAGATTAATGAAGCATGATGAGCAGTCCGAATTGATCTGTCACCAAATGTTTAGGCTATCAATTAATGTTGTTAATTTTAAATGTGTGAAACAAGAAAATATACTTTGGCATTGCATTTTGGAAATATTGTTATTATTTCTACTAGCATTATCCGCCAACCAAATCATTCATCTCAGGTTTCATAATACTGAGTGCGTTTTGTGAAAGAAGTGTAGACTACTTCACAGTATGGAAATATGTATGAATGGATTATGTAATAAGTTGTTTACATTTACGTTGCTCTTTCCAGTTAAGGGGTTCAGATTCTCATTGTGTCAAGTGTTCATAATTGTTCTGGGAATCTGTGGGACAGTAAAATTAAATTAAGAGATCAGATGTAGCCCAGGAAGGACATTGAAAGTGTGTTAAATTTATATCATAACTTGGGTGACAGGGGAGGTTTGCAATAGCTTTACTGACTAGATAGAAAAATAATCTAAGTAAGAATGAGGGAGGGTAGCAGGCAGGTAGAAAGAAAAATGGAAAGTGAGTTCATTTCTCCTTCAGGATCTCACTTTGGAATTAAATTTAATGATCATTAGGAAGAGGGAAGTGGTGTCACCATCTAGTGCTTACACTGCTGTTGCCTGGTTGTTTTTTGGTTTTTTTCTGCCGGCATTTCATTTATATTTTAATTCCAAATCAGCTGTCTGTGGTAGCCTTTCCAATGGATAATATCTCAGTTCTCATCTTCCTCTGAATACAAGACTCTAATTTGACAAACAACTCTTGTTTGTATATAAATGAAAATCTTCTGTCTTTCCATAGCTGCAGACAGCTATGGAAACAACCCCTATTGTCTGTGAATTGCAGACTGTCATGAGTTACTCATTTTATATGTGATAAAGAAGCTCATCTTTATGACAATAACAGGTCTTTTCATAGGAATTACAAGAACTTTTACCTTTGTTGATCAGAATCAGACAGCAGGTTATAACATGCTCACTAATTAGGTACACCAAATTAGGACCACATTTTATAAACCACTCTTCATCAATTGATTGAACCTTACATGTTTAGCCCTTGCCTGATCATGTAATGAATTTTTATTTTACTGTTTCTGCATTACAGATTTCTCATTGCATTTGTCTGTAGGTAAAATGAAATTCTACAGTTACAGTATGTAATTAGTAAGGAAATCTCATAATGTACTAGTTCACACCCAGTTAAAACTTGGAAGTCAATAAGGGTTTATCCAAGATAGTGTCATAGTTTCCAAATTCCCAGTCACTGCTGTGGGTACTCCTTGTAAAATGTTATATTCCTAATGTGCAATGTCAAGTTCCCTTTAGTCGTCTATGTGTGGTTGTAGAGTAGTGCAAGTTTTGCCACAATCAACCACACTATTGCTGACCTAAGTGTGAAAATGCTGTTTTCTAAAGCATTTATTCTTCTTTTTAGACCCATCAGATATTGAAGGAAATATGGAATCTGCTACAGTGATTGATTTAATTCCATGGATGGAATATGAATTCCGGATAATAGCAACAAACACTCTGGGGACAGGAGAACCTAGTATGCCATCACAGAGGATTAGAACTGAAGGCGCCCGTACGTAAACAGAAAATGTCAGGTTTTTTTTTTTTTTAAAAAATGTGTTCCTTAATTTTTACATTTTTGTTTATCAATTTGGTAATTTTAGGGTTTACTTTAAAAAAGTTTATAAGATTCAGTGTGCAGGGAATATGTTTTCAGCCACCCACTACTACAGATTGTAGCAAGCATCAAACTATGAAGATGTGATAGCATCAAAGCAGATATAAAGGAAACATAGTCATGTGGCAAATTTGTCTCCATTGCTGAAACAGAATCAGACTGCATCTTTCAGAGATCTCCACTGTGTCTGTCAGCCAGGCTGTGTGTGTGTATGAGTGCACGCATATGTTTGGGACCATGGTTCAGGACTTAGGAAAAAACATGCATGTATTTTACAAGGAAAATGTCCATTTGCCATTTGGTTTGTATTCCAACTAAAGAATACATGAAAGGGTGTGTGTTCTACTGGACATTGCCAATTTTCTGAGATTGAAGGTTTGGTCTGGTGTCTTCTTACTTCACATCACATATGTGACATTATCCAACATAACGCACTCTTATCTGTCTGGTTGCTCAGTGCTAATAGCTCAGAGCATATTAAGGATATTCTTTAGGCACAGGCACATCCTTTTTATAATGAATTCTCCCAAATGAGGAATTAGATGTTACTATTCCAAATAATACATTCTGGTTTGACTGTACAGAGGAGATAACAGCAATGTTCTAGGGGGTAATGTATCACTGCACAAAGATTGTATCCAACAAACCTCTATACCACAGAGCAATCTATACCCACTTGCAATCTAGATTTCTTCACAATTATTTCCTATAGCCTGAGTTCTGAAACTAAAAATGAAAACCCGAAGTGTGAAAAACAACTTTTGCAATTACACCTGCTAGGTCATAACTTTGATTAGATAGTATTTTCAAAATAAAATGTATTTGCATCGTAAATTTCAAAACATTCATTGAAAACAAATTTGGTCCATTAAAATGTTGTTGCATGGGGAGAAAGAAAATAAATTGGTGAAATATTTTGGATAGGGAAGGAAGAGCCACAGAATTTTAATACTGAAGTAAAAGATAATCACTGCCTAGAAAATTGACTGCTACCATAATATGTTTTATGTCTCAAGAGCTGTATTTGAAGCCCCAAGAATATACAGGAGAAATCTACATGTTTCTTTGAATGTCTGGTGCACAATAGATGCTTTAAAATTTTAGAAAAGACACAGATAAGGAGAGAAATAATGCTAACAGGTGGAATAGGGGTAATGTCCTGCAGTTTGCAGTGTGCCACATTCATGCCATTTTTGTAGCCTCCCTAAAAATGGCATACTTTCCAGTTTTGTAGCAGGAACCAGACAACAGACTAAATAGACAACTTCTTGCAAAAACTGCTTTTGCAAGAAGTGGTCTATTTAGTCTGTTGTCTGATTCCCCAGGCACAGCACCATGCTCTGGCAGACTGTGAGACAGTTTTTGGCAAACCATGCAAAATGGTAACATAGTCTCCTTAGGCATCAGTCAGCACTACTTGCCATGACAAAATAGCGATTAAATAATTTACAGTTTACAGAATAACTTCTGCACCCAAGTGTGTTTTCTGCCAGGAGCTGGAATTTGTTATAAGCAGCAGTAGGATTTGGGTTGTACTGTCAATGTCAAAGGTACTACAGAAGCAGTGTGCCCAACTGCATGAGCATTTTCATGCAATTCTGAAAAAGGTAAATAACAAATCACAAGACATGTCCACATATTGTAGTTATTGTTAACATTTTCCATGTTAAACAGCAACAAACAGTGCTGGTCTTTATTATAATATGTGGGTGACAAATAATGCCTGTTACACTTAAAAGTTGTCAGCATCTTTTTCAATTTTCACATCGCTCTTCTGGTAGATAACTGATTTCAGTAGCTTATTAACATGCTAAGACTGTGTGCAGTGTTTTTTATTTTTAATGAAACAGCTTGCTTCATCAACAACATTGCACAATTATTTCTTGAAATTCAGTAAAGGTCTGGTTTTACATATTTTAGCTTCTGGATTCATTAGAGTAATTGTCTAAGTATAGTTGTCTAAGTTAGTTACCTGGTCTTAACAGAGAGAGAAACCTGGATTTAATGGTTGAGAGAATGAGAAAGATTCTTTTGAAAAGAATGACTTGTTAGACTTTAAACAGTCAGTTTTCTTCTGTTCTTTGGCAGCCTGTCTTCTTTGACTAAGCATTCTAGCAACCCTCTGTTTCTAATGTAGCTCTAAAGCTATATGTTTATAATTGTGTGACTACAAGGTCAAGTAACAAATTCCATCTTTCTCTCAAATTCTTATATGTATGTTTAGTCTTGATCTCCACTAATTTGTTTTTAGAAAGGCCAGAAATAAATAATGCAAACCATGCATTGAATACTGATTTCAATTTCCAATTTTTTTTACATATTTTTATCCTGTCTGAAAACATTTGTTCTTCTCTGCTTTGTGTTCCTCTTCAGCTGACCCTCAGAGAAGGCCTCAGCAAACATCTGACTTACATAGTGCTTGAGCACTATGACTTACAGCTTTCACTGATTAGTGGAGAAAATGCCTGATCCTGTTCAGAATTTTTTTATGCAAAAACACATTAATTTAGGTAGAGCATGTAGCTTATTACATGCACGTCTGAGGAATGTTTAATGCCCTGTAGGTAGGCTATCATATCCTAAGTTTTCAGTGGACAGTTTTAAGTTTCAGTACTTTGTGTGTCCATATTGAGTGACAGCAGATAAATACACAAACACAATAGCAATAGAATCATTGCACTCAGTGAAGAGTCTGAGAGAAATGACAATATAGGAATGATTTATAAGGGAGTCCTTGAAAGTATCCTGCTTTGCCACCCAGCTGTGCACCAATGGTAGATCAATACATTGTGTTTCATTACGCAAAATGTCAGTGTAAAATGCAATTAGTAAATTGTAAAGTGCTACGCCAGTTTTGGTTAGGTACATCTACCCATCCTGAACATGACTGTCAAGAAGATGTGCCACTAATCTAGAAATCAATTAGGCTGCCAGTGCTTCAAAGATAGACCCATGGGTTTAACCTTCCCATAGCAAGTAAATCCACTGAGGTAGGTGGAACTGATCACAGTGTGTTAAGATAATTACACGTACAAGTCCATGGTGCTTGAGCCCTCAGCATACCAACATCTGAGAAAGCACAAGAACAATACACAGTGTGCTTCTCTTAAGACTTACAAGAAATTTTCCATTCTTGAATATTCAATTAAAAATTTGTAGATAATACAGGGAGAAGGAAGAATGATTGCTAGCTATGGTTACAGCTGGCATATTTCCTGAAGCAGTAGCTATGCATTAGTCTTGGCAGATTGCACACCATCATTACTTTAATTGTGTGTGCCACGTGTGCTCATTGGCCTTGCAGCTGTCTGCTGCATACTTTGTAGTAATTTTTTGTGTCTCTTCTGTTTCACTAGCTCCTAATGTGGCTCCTTCTGATGTTGGAGGAGGGGGTGGAAGCAATCGAGAACTGACAATAACATGGATGGTAAGTATTGCACATGCAAGATGGCATGAAACCCATTCTAACTCATATCTGATCTTGCTCCTCCTGAAACCTGTGGATGGTTTGTCTCTGGATCTTGTGAGATCAGGATTTGTATAAAAATATAGATTTCCAGACTTTTCTCATAAAAAAAATACATGAAAAGGAATGAGGAAGAGAGTACCGTAGGGGTTTATGTGTTGGACATCTCTAAAATATCTAAATATCTAAAACGTTCTAAGACAAAGAGAATGAAACACATACTGACTGTGATAATGCATCAATAAAAGAAGTCTTCATTTCACTATTGAAGCAATGGTTTTAAAAACTTACTTATTCTGTGGATATAGGTAAAGCAAGGAGGGAAAAGAGACACCAAGGTAAGAGGAAAGCAAGCGGTAGCACAAGAGAGGATAAGGATTTATAAACAGCGTTTCATAGGCAGAAGCAGCATGGGAGAGAGGATTGAAATCTACTGCAGGGTATTTGGGGAAGCTAGGGAGAAACTTAAAAAAATAATTGTTGGATTCATGTCAGAGCCTATCGGTCTCCAGGAAAAACAGAGTTACGGCAGCATTACATCTGGCAAAGAAAGATGGTTATGTTATGATTGAGAAAATTACCAAGTGTGTTTTCTGTCGACTTCTCTGTTCACTGTCACAAGACTATGAGATACATAAGGCACATTATGCCATTTGTGTCTTTTGGGGAATAGTTGTTTCATATGTAGCAGCTGAATTATGTCTAGGAAGAGTGCTTTTTCTTGTGGGAAGTAATGTAAAGATGTCATCATTCCAATAGCATGTATTGTTGTATAGGGTTTCTCCTTATGAATATGAAGATTGTATGCCATATGTATATTTCCTTCTTTTTGTACTTAGGATTGATCATATGCCTGTGAAAGTTCTCAAGTATGACAGAAATAGCCAGCCATATCTGTGAGCTATCAGATTTGGACTTTCCTGACTGGGTTTTGTTTTGGAGTTTTGAGGGCTTTTTTTGTTTTTTAACTGAGTACAAAATATTTATTCAGTCTTCCTAATTATTTTAGCAGTGAAGAAAAGATATATAAGATTCTGAAAAAGAAGGGCCACAGTTCTGTTACAATATATTGTATTTTACTTCCCCTAATAAAATGTCTTAATTGGCTTAATTCTGGTCTCTTATTTTTGAAGAGCAAAATAACACATTCAATGGACAGGTGCAGAAGACCTAGATTATTTTACTTCACAAGCTTTTCTTCTAAAAACTTTAACTTCTTGGATTGCTTGTAAAGACTGGCACTCGTGGTATTTCCAATAGAGTAACCTGTATTGTAACCTGGCTGTGACCAAACTAAACAAAAAAATATAATCAGGAGAATAGTGACTAAAGCAAAATCAGAAGTACAAGACCACTTTAGTATTTTCTGTACACCCAGGCTGATTTATATTCTCATTGTTTCTCTTACCTAATATTATGCTTTTCACATCTGTTCTGAGTAGCTCCTTTAGCCAGACAAATTAAGTTTATTTCCCAAGAATCTTCTATGCTGTGTCTAGCAAGGGTTTTTAAATAGAGACTGTAGATTCATGGAGTCTGAAAGACAACAATATATCTATCCGTACGGCTAAGATAAAAATATATATTGATTCCCCCAAATGTGCTGACATTTGCATATGCTACTCTAAATAGTCCTTAATTAAGAAGAGAAGAACAAAATGTATGGCAGGTTCACAAGTTGCTGCCAACCCCTTTTCAGCTTTTGCTATGATTCATAAGCCCAGGTTGAATGAGACAGCCAGAGATGCAATCATAGCTCTTCCAAGACTTGTTTTGAAAGAGGAACTGAGAAGGAGACCTAGGAGTGGCATGCCCATTCTTTCTCAGTTTTGCTCATTTGTCTTTCCCTCTACAATTCTCGTTTTCAAACTTTTCAGTGGATTCTGCAAACTATTCAGCTACTTATAACTACTTATTATGTGCAGCCATTGGAGGGAAAGCTGCTTTCAAACTTCATACAAGACCTTTTAGAATATATTTTTAAGTGCCGGTCCTGGCTTTCTAAAGTTTGCTCTGGCTGAAAATCATTCTGAGGCTAGGGCCTCATCCAGTCTGCTTACTTTGGCATATGAGATAGGATTCTGGTTTATTTTAAGCAGCTAGTTACAGTGATAGATTCAGAAGATCAGCTACACCGAAGTTCCACAAAACCTTGCTCAGAATATCTCCACACATGTTGGCTGAAGTGCTGCAGTAATGGGCAAGCACCTAAGGAGAATAATTACTCACTGTGTCACTGCTTCAAGACCTTTGCCTCAAGATAAGCTATTTCATCTCTCTGAGGTTTCTATTAGGGAATAAGGTGATGCAGGAAGCTTATTTTCAAAGGATGCTTCTGGTCAATCTCCTGATGCACAGATGAATGATGTGATTTTGGCTGGTTGGGTGCAGTGTATAATAGTTGTGGTAAAAGCTCCATGAACTGAGAAAGGATCACTGAATGTAGAGAGAATTGGTAAAAGAAGTAAAATCCATTATGGCAGATTTTCTCCCTTAATTTCATATTTTCCAGTATTCCTAGGTGTCGGAAGTTATACTATTTATAGTTTTAAGAAATATTCTGGATAGGTATCTTTGATTCCTGTACTGAAAGTGTGAGTCATTTCATGAAAAGATTTACCAGTTAGAAGCTAGGTAATCTAAATCAGCAGCTGGATCCCCTCCATCATCAGTGAAAAGTGGTAGGATGAGTCATTCTTTGAATGTGTCCATCTTTCTTTATCAGCTGTGCCAGTTGTCTAGGTGACAAACTTTCAGTAAATTAATATCATTTGGGCCAGCCACATAGATTTTCCCTCCACTGTGATTTTTTTTTTGCAAGAATATCTATCTCCACATGTACATGGACCCATATACTGGCATAATATATCTGTGTTAAATATCTGCTGTGCCTCATTCCCTAGGTCTTTTTTTCTGACAGCTACAGCTGTTTTATTACAGAATTATTCTTGGTTTCTTTCTGTGGGAGGTAACATGATGTGTGTTACACTGAGTTCAGATGAGGAAAAAGATCTTAAAATGTTTTCCTAGAAAATACACTAATACTGCAGATCTAAAAGGGCCTATTTTTAAAGGGGGTGGAAGCAAGCCATTGAAGGAAACCAGGGTGAAATGGAGGTTTAGTTCATTGTTTTTACAACGTACATATCAATGCTTTCTGCATAATTTATAGTTCATTCTAGACTAGCTGTCTAGCAGTAATTAATGTTTTATTTTTTTGTCTCTACAGCCTTTGTCAAGAGAATACCATTATGGCAATAACTTTGGTTATATAGTGGCCTTCAAGCCATTTGGTGAGAAAGAATGGAGAAGAGTTACAGTTACTAATCCTGAAATTGGCCGATATGTCCACAAGGATGAATCAATGCCACCTTCAACTCAGTATCAAGTAAAAGTGAAAGCATTTAACAACAAAGGGGATGGGCCATTCAGTCTCACTGCTGTCATTTATTCAGCACAAGACGGTGAGTAAAAAATGTTCCAAATGAGTTTTACACTGTGGGTCCAGATCAGCACCACCAACATCAGTAGAACCTGGTCCTTGACACTGATTTATGTAGCAGGATGCATCTTCAGCAGGGAAGGTGTGCATTGCTCACACAAAACACTTGTTCTGAAATGCCAACTTCCACTTTCTGCTTTCTGTGTGATGCAGAGCACTTGGCTGCACTTGCTGGCAATAAGCGATAAACAGCAGTATGCAAGATTCTTCACAGCTTGTTAAAAGATTTAAGAATATAGAAAAATAAATTCTTATCTCCACAGGGGTTGCCCAAAACATTTAGATCTTTATTCAGTAATGTCTCTGTGATCTTAGTACGTGTATTTGACGTATGCTTACTTTTTTTTTTTCTTCTTAACAGACCACACTAAAGCCTAGAATTTTAGTTGATCAGAATCAGAATTGAGCCCAAAATTATGAAGGAATGATAGTTCAATTGTATCTAGTTACATTTCCAACATGTTTAGAGTCTCATATAAATTATCCTAGTTACATTCTTTATTCTGGTTTGCATATTAGAGCTATCAAGTGAGTAATTTAATAGAAACCTCTTTCAGATTCCATTAAAATATTTTTCTTTATTCTTACTGTAATTATTTCACATGCTGTGATCTTTAGGATTGAGGTTTAAATGACATTTTCAAACTAAGCAGAAGAGAGAAAGTAGTGGAAGAAAGTTTACCTTAAATCAGAAGAAATATATACAACATCTTTAATTGAATCATCATCACTCAAGACTGCTCTAAAAAAATGCAGTTCATTAATTTCTGCCAGAAACCCAAAGATTGCTAATATTTTTCTTTCCATAGAGTAAAATCTCCTTCACAAAGTCAACAGATGTAGACCGAAGAGCCAAGAGGAGGGATATGATAACAGGGCCACATTCTCACATTTCCGATTCTGTTCTGTACTCTGTGTACTTTATAGAAGATTTATATTCATGGTTCCCATTAGCACTGATGGGAACTTTGCTCACAAATCGGCCACACAGAGAGAAAAGACGAAGGAGTCCTCAATACCAAGCTGGCTGATGAGGATAATGCTAATCTTTTTTCTCAGGAAAGCACACCTTAGGAAATCATCTTCAACAGCTGCTGCAGCAGCACAGAGGAGTTTTTCGCAATTGTATAAACATGTTAGTAAATAGCTATGGTGTAATGAAAGCAATATCGGTCAAATACCACTTAAGCATCCATCCTTGCTCACACACTTTATCGACAGCTGACTGATAAACTCCCACATGTTTATGTTAGAATTATCTATACCATGTCAGGAGTGGCATGTGTATTTGTATGGTCTGTAAATTCAGGGACATGGTAGGGCCTTGCAGCCCAAAAAGACAGAGGGAAAACAAATGTACAGTAGTTCCAGTTTCCAGATAAAGAGGTCACTTGAGTGGCTGCTGACGTTCTAACACCAACTTTAGCGAGGTTCAGACACCTGATAAAAAACATTTGTGGTTAAAAAATGCCAGATACAGACTGCAAAAGAAATAGAAGCTCAGGGAACGTACTTCTTTGATTTCAAGCACAAGAGTACAAACCTTACCAATAGTGCTCACAGCTCCAGTGCAGAGCTTTGACCCTGACTATTGTCTGTATCCAATCAGGAATTTCAGGGAAGGTTAGAAGGAGTTGTTCCAGGAGATGTAATGGAAGTTGCTCTGAAGAGCATTGAGGAGAGAGTTGTCTCCTGGCATCAGGACACAAACAAAATCACTTCCATACCTTGTAGTGTGCTTACTGGCTGCCAGCCTGAACTTTGTGTAGTTTTGCATAGAAGATGATTGTTTGATGACCACTGTATTTCTGTTGAAGAGAATATATTGTAATGACCTTGTGATTTCTCCTTTTATTGGTAGAAATACACAATCAGAAGGCTGGAGGAAAAAGACTGATGCCATCTTTCTGGCTCAAGAGAGGCTGCAAAGTATTTACAGAACATAAATGACAAAGAGGGATGTAAATTATTTGCAGCTCATAAACAAGCATGAGCAGATGAAATATTGTTAGAGTATTGTATCAGCAAAAGCCCTGGCAGATGAAACTTTTCAGTATGAAATTTTTTAGAAAGTTCTGTAATTTATACAATAGAGAAGAGTCTGACAGTGATTTGGGAATAGGTTAGATGATCACAACTATTCCATCTGTACTTCTGTACCTTTGAGTCATCAAGGGATATTATTACTGTTAAACAACACAAGTTCTCAAAGGTATTGGGAAAATGCAGTATGGTCATGCAATATTCCATACAGATATGTATAAATATCCATATATACATATATCTATGTATATAGTGACAGCTTTTCCACTGAATTGTGTATTCTATAATAGATCTGTGTTTCTCTAGTTGTAACTGTGGGTATTGTTATTCTCTTCAGTGACTGGGGAATTTCTGTGTTCCCACATGTAATAAGCCAAGTTCCATGTCTGACAACTGCTAGTCATATCTGCCATTGCTAGTAGTGAGTAATGATTGCTAGTAATGAGTGCACAGGCCTCTTGCTTATCTAAATTCCTGTCACTGTGAAAACAATTTTGCAATAATGTATAATTTTTTAATTAGACATTTGCATTATTAACAGCCATTGAAAGACAATTACAAAAGGTAACTTTGCATATAAGATTATTTTGTTACCTGGGATACTTTTCATGAGAGATGTTAGTGATTTTTTTTCTTAACAGTGGCTGTTTTGATGCATAGTTGACTGGATGCCCAGTTGGAAGATTAAGTATATGAAAGCTTTCCTCAGCTAGGGCTGCCATGCCTGTCTGTTGCAACTTGTTTGAAAAGATTCACGACAGAGAGCTTTTGTTAGCTTGGAAAACTTTGTCTTTTAGAGACATTTCTAAGTTCATGCCTTTCTTAATTCCTTACCTTGTTTAAAATTCGATGAAGTGAATGAATTTCAATGAATTCAGAATTCATCAGTGAAATGAAACTAGACCTCAGTATTCTAATCCCTAGATGAAAGTCTGTCACATTATGATGGTCTGTACTCTGCGTTGGCTTCTGTTCAGAACTAAGAATGCAAACAAAATCCACCTTACAATGTATGCCTTACAGAAGAGTGCTTTGGATTATTTCACACCTATGTTTGAGTTAGTAAGTGCCACTGGACAGCTGTGTATCTAATATCTGCTCTCACAAAAAAATGGTATTGTTAGGACTGACATACACAAGTATTTGTGTGTAGCTAACTTTAAAAATCTGATATATATTATATGTGAGCTGCTGTCACATTTAGTAAAAGACCACTGGATGCTTCATTCTATTTATCAAATGCTGTTTTCAGTTTACACAAATTTCAGCATGAAATCTATTGAAGCGTAAAAATACATAGTCTGAGCCAAGTTACAGGATCATTGCTTTGTTTTTATAGAATCATTTTTCTTACAGATCATCACTGGACTTGAAGCTTAATCAAGAAAAAACAGATTAAAGACTAACACTTGGCTCAGTTATGTCAGGAAAATTATATAAAATACTGAAAATAACTTCTCTGAAGTGAGAAGAGTCCCTGTAAACAAGTATAACATTACCACAGGATCAGATCGAATGTTTAACATATCTTTCATCTTCCAGCTCCAACTGAAGTACCTACAGATGTGAGCATAAAAGTTTTGTCATCTTCTGAAATGTCTGTTTCTTGGCACCATGTTTCTGATAAATCTGTGGAAGGATATCAGGTGAGTTTAGTAGTGACACTGTCAATCTTCTTATTCATTTACTGTCAGTAGTTATAGCAACAGTAATTCCTACTATGGCATTCCATCTCTTAGGGTTTGTTTCTCTTTAGTTAGCATGTTCTGTGCATATTTTGCATCTTGAGAAACATTATTTTTGTTATGTACTTCATTACTAAAATAGATTAAGAAATCTATGTTTGCACTTTCAACTAACAAAATGCCCCATTATTTCATGAAAGAATGTTGTCTCTTTTGTGTAATTGAATGCCTAGCTATCATTTCTTAAAACATTGAAATTAAATTTTGGGTGTAATTTTCAACACATTTGGGAAATTTCAACTAACTCTGGCCTACTTAAATTGCCAGCAGTTATTAATATATTTCACCCACAAACCCTATAGTAAGTGGCACTACTTGACAAATGCCCAAAATCCGGTATTATAGAGGTATTGCTATTGTGCAAGACAGAGATATTTTCTTGATGGTTTCTATTCTTCACATTAAAAGGAGCTTTGGGGCATGTTCCATCTGGGCCATCTCAATGGCATTACTGGAGAAAATTGTTCTTGTCCTTCTGCAGAGGTGACAACAGCCACAGGCTGGGTACAGTGAGAAATGGCCACGTAGTGCTCTAGCAGGGAAGTCTTAACATCATCCATGCACAGTGGATGCTGACAAACTCTGCAGTGTAGTCTGCTTACTTTGGCTGCTACCCAAAATAGAGGTTTGGGTCTCTAGTTTGTTAGTGACTTGCCTTGTGATTTAAGTGTTCAGCTACTTGAAGATATCCTCTATGCTCCAAAATAAGTACATACAAATGAGGAGTAATCTCATGGAATGTATTTTTTAAAATTAAAATCTATTAATAAATAAGTAGTACTTGTTTTTGTTTTATTTCCTGATGTCTGTTTCTGTCTCCATGAGATTTATGTAAAACTTTAGTGATACTGTAACAAGAATAGTATCCCATGTCAAGGTTGATTTTATACAGTATAGACATTAAATCTTAAAATTGCAAACACTGGGGTTTGGAATCAAGGCGCTAATATCACTGGTAACTCCTAATTTACTAGAGCAGCCCTCTCTGTTTTGGTATCTCACAGGGATTTTGCAGCTAGAATAGGATGGACAAATTGATGGTCATAGCTGAGATCTGTGAGCTCAACCTGGACAGCTCTGTAGCAGCACTGCACTCCCAGGGTGGGCAGTCTGCCCAGAGACTGAAGCCTTCACATGCAGAATAACCTGAACAGACGCTTGGCACACAGGAGGGGGCTTCTGGGAATGTAGAACGTGGCAACTGGTGGAAAGTGGCAGCTGCTCTCTCTCTCTGGTAGATAGAGCAGCAACAAGGAGGGCTGACAGAGGCTGGGATTACAGTTGTGATAGACCATGAAGCTGGATGTTCAGAGTTGCAGTGGGGAATAGGTTAGTAAAGCAGGAGGGGGAAAGATAAATGTGGAAAGAATATGGTAGGAGAACATGCGCACAGACAACCCATGTTTGGCCATTTTTTTAAAATTTTACTTTATTTGACATAAAGACATCTGAATTATGTTAGGGGACATCAGGGGAGGAAGGGAGGGAGAGAATTTAGCAGCAAAGACCAGGACGAGCAAAACAGTCAGTAAAAAAAGAAGGGGGAAAAAAAATCAGAAAGAAATATGGGTGAATCTTTAGGCTGAAAAGAGAATAACTGTTAGAAAGGTGAGATATCCTGGGAATGGACAGTCTGCTACATGGACCATGGATGTTCAGGGTGTAGCCTTGTTTTGATAGCAATAGTGTAGTTTCATCCACCTGTTTCTGGAGAAATACACTTTCACAAATCCATCGTGAACTGACTCGCTTGTACATGTACAGTGAACAGCTACATTAGAATATCAATTTCTTCTCTTTTTTCCCTCTTTTTCTAAGACAATCTTCTAATTTTCAGGGATGTAAAAATTTCCATCTGGCTAGATGATAAACAGATGGATAGTCCCCAGTTACTGCCCCACAATGCTCAATAAGGTGTTAATTCTGAGATCTCTTCCCCCAGGGCAATCACCAGTCTTATTCTAGTAAAGGGGAAGGCAGCAAAAGGAAAGCCCATGCTTCTTCACTGAGAATAAAAAGAGATACTTGATTTCCTGAAGATCAGAACCCCTGCAGGAGCCATAAGACAGGGCTTAAATAGAGAGGGTTGTTCTGGAAGGTTAAGGCTGAAGATAGCATTTGTGAAGTTGCAATAAAAGCTGTGGTGGAAGGAGAATTCAAATTGCATTATAAAATTCTAGTGACTATCTCTGGAAGGCTCTGTGTCTATTGGCATTGATAAATAATACAAAAGTTACCTTTAAATTACTGCTCAGGTGTAACACAGGTTAATAGAAACCATCATTCACCAGATCACCTTCTCAGTTCCCTTTTGGTCTTTATTATTACTTGAAAATTGCAGGATTGACTTTTGAATGCTGGAGTTTAAGAGGTGGGAGTACCCTGAGCAAAGAACCTGAGGTATTTCACCTGTGACACAATGCTTCTCACACCAGGAGGAGTCAGATTTTCCTGACACTAATGCATACTGTCAGGATGACTGCCCCCATGGTGATGAGTGTGAGCTGATACGTTTTGCCATTACAGAGGAGTATCCTCAGCTCACACTTAAAGAAGAGATAAAGTATGAAAACTATCTCCATCCCTATAGAGAATTTAAGATTTATGAGTTCTTACAATACACTGCTAACAGCCACGTCTCTACAGTGGATGCAGCACCAGTGGCACCATCTGTATTTCATGCTGTTTTTATGCAATAAATGTAGGTTTATTTTATTAAGCAAATTTATCACTACTCACCACCATTGTCTCTTGTTGACTGAAATATTCTATTAGCATTATTTCTTAATATGAGTAAAGGATATTTTTGTGTCAGTCCTATGTAGAACTTTCAAGAATATGGGAGCTTTTGTTTCATGACACTTACAGAAACAGCTTGAGTATTTTAAATTTTGAATAGAGGAGAAGACCATGAAAGACAGGTTTTTTGCTGATTTTAGCACAGAGGGCTGCACTAATTCATGATGGCTAAGGCATTCCTTCGCACAAATCACAATTGGTTTATTTCCCACAAAAACTCAAGAGCTTGGTTGAAATCCCCTTCTGTGTCCTCTGGGGATTCATTGCCTGTGGATTACCCTAACAAAGTAAATGCAGAGCATCAGGTATAAGAAGGCTGTATGGAGCTACTATATAAACTCTTTCAAAAAAAGAGAGAGGAGCTACTCCGTAGAGTGAGGAAATGAGACTTCTTGAAGCAGAGTGGCATTTAATTCCAGAGGCAAGAAAGAAATTTCCAAATTATTACAAGAAAGTTTGAAATTATTTAAATATAAAGTGAGAAATATAGGAATAGTATAAGGAAGACAGTAGTTATCTTAGCTCTCAGGGAAATCTTATTTTTTTCTTTTCCAGGAATTGTTACAATGTTCCAAATATTTAAGTATGGCTGTGTATTAGAGAAGAACTTTCTGTGTTCATGACATATAGCTCATACACTGTAGGAGTAAAGTCCACAACATTGCAGCCAAGAACAATTGTATCTGGGATTTAAATTTTATTTAATTTTTAAATTATATTACTTCTTTCTGAAGCATAATATGTTCTCAGTGAAGGAATTTGCATTTTCATTCACTGTTCTCACTTGTCTTCTTTGATGCTCTGTGTTACTCTTGTATTACACCGTTAGCATCCCTGCACTGCAAACGAGCATTAAGATTGTAAAAAGCTTTGCAAGTCGGAGGAATTCAAAGGCTTTCAGATTATGCCACATGATTAATAAAAGCTTCATATAAAGTGTGTTTTCCATCTTTACCTAAAGCTGTTACTTAATTAACATAATAGATCATACTAAAAACTGATTAGTTAGTTTTCAGTGGCCAGCTAAAATCAACAAGAAAGCTGATATTGGTCCTGTCATGGTTAATAAACTTTTGGCCACCTAGAACTTTAAAGACATCCTTTTGCTGCAGGCTAGAAACTTGTTTGAACTTAGAGGTAGACATGACGTTCTCCAGCTTCTGATGTACACGCCCTCTCTCACCTGAGTCAGCCATTTACAGTTAACACCTTATGGTGTACAGCTGGTTGCATTCAACAAGACCTGCTTATCTACAACAGTATGTTAATTATAATCCTATAAAAGAAACTCTGACTTGAAGATCACTATCAGACCTTCAGCTGAAATGGCTGTCATGGTTTCAGATCCATGCCAGTTTGAAACCATTCATCTGGTTACCACTCTACTGCTGAAGCCTGCAGAATGGACTGGGTGCAGTCCTCACTCATTTTAGGGTAAAGGCTGTTTACTCAGGAAAATAGCCACCTTTATAAGTACAAATTTTGAGTGTGATTGCCGAAATTACAGTACATTACAGATGTTTAGGATGCTAGTGGATGATATTTTTTAAACAGAATGCAGGACATACATTTATAGAACTGAAGGTTATCTTTTTGTGCCTGCTGAAAATCAGGTGTGCATGCTGAACTTAAAAAGTGAAACCAGTTTGGTCTGCAGATACAGTGTGATTCTCCTTGCAGCAGGAAAGAGTGACAAAGGCCACTAAGATGTCACATTTATAATAATCAGAGTAACCTGTAACACTGGTGGGAAAGACTGTGGCAAAAAACATTGACAAGAGACAAAGTACAAGAATTATTTAGTTGACAGTAATCTCTGTGTAGCAATACTCTTCTCAAGTCCAAAGACATTTTTAGTAGGTAAAGAGAAATCTCCCTGCTAAATCCCCTGCATCTCTCCTTATTCAACCACAGCATGTGTTCTAAGATAAAAGAAAACAATATTTTTATTAAATATTGTAATTTAAATGTAAATGGGAGAAAATAAAGCCTCATCAAACAAGGGTTGCACCCAATACTTGTAAAGAAAAGAACTGTGATATTAACAATTTGACAGACTATCAGTTCATCTAACCTATTCCTTAAATGAAGTTTTCATGGGCAACTAATCTCAGAAGAACAGAACGTTAAAACTGTTACAATTTATGACATGAAGATGACAGTATACTTCATGTCACTGATAATGTCTTACAAACTACAATTTTCCAAGAGTCTGAATTTGCCAACAATATTAACTTCTTCCTGAAAAATTTAAAGCACCCTCATGTAGCATACACAAAAATCATTATGAGGTCAGGCAGAAGCTGAGCAGAAGTGTTGAGGGTGAAAACACTGAGAACCAAAATGCAATCTGCATGGCTTTCTGCTCTTTCAGGTTTGTGCAGTAATTTAGTCGTAATGCAAATGGTTATAAACCAGACAGAATGCAGAGACTGACAGTGTTTCTCTCTGATCTGCATCTCACAAGGCCATGCAGAATAGGACCCTGTGTATGTGAGGGACTGTATGGAATGGCATCACTCCATAGGAATTACACTGTTTTCACCTGGTGCTCTGTAATGCATAATGAATTAAAGTAGGATGGAATAAGTTCTTTGGAAAAAAAAAGCAACTCATGGAATTTCTGTGTACTGTTAATTGGCTTTTAAGGTATTACAAGCTTACAGTCATGTTTTTCCCATATTTTAAGTATTTTCATGTTTTTCTTCATCTACTTTGACAAACGCCATATTGTGCTATAAAGCTTGATTGAATTTAGCTGAAAAACTCTAGAAAATGGTTACATATACATATACTGACCTACACATGCAGCTAACATGACTGAATACTTTGCATTCTGTATATAGAATAACAAAAGGCCTAAATTTATAAGACATTAAAAACAAAATATACCAAAAACTTTACCAGAGTTTAGTCTCTACTAGTGTAAGAAAATAATAGTAAAGTTCAGAGTAGAATGCAAAAACAAATGAGCAAGAAGAAAAGTCTTGTTCGTTGAAGGCATTATCCAGCTCCCAGGCTTCTAGTGACTTAGCTGGGAACAAGTTAAACCACTATGAGAAAAGTTTGCATAATAAATTCTACATTCAGTTCTCTTTCTTTATGCCTATACAAAACTTAAAATCACAGCCTGTAGAAGGAATTCCATGCTATTGCTGTTATATTTATTTTAGCTGGCTTATATCTGAATATATAGTATAGAAATACATATTTTTTTATAAAATTGCTCTATGATTCAATATGTTAAATTTAATCCTCCAATTGCCTTGCTTACAGATTCGTTACTGGGCTGCTCATGACAAAGAAGCAGCTGCACAGCGGGTACAGGTGAGCAATCAAGAGTATTCAACCAAACTGGAAAACCTGAAGCCTAACACTCGCTACCATGTAGATGTGTCTGCCTTCAATAGTGCAGGCTATGGACCTCCCAGCAGCACCATTGATGTTGTTACCAGGAAAGCACGTAAGTAAATGGAGCATTAGATTAAGTATAATCTTGTCCATCATGTTTTCAAACATGGCTTCTCATTCACATACCAAATGTTCTCTCATGTGGTATTGCTTCTTAGTCTGAAAATTTATGCTAAAATTCTCCTTCCTCGCTTTTGCTGCCATGTATAATGGGGCTATCTTACAAAAGGGAGAAAAGAGACTAAGATTATAGGCTCAAAGGAGGGTCACCTGCAAGCTCAGATCAGGTTGCTCAGGGATTTGTGTAGCTGGATCTTGAAAGCCTAAAGGGATAGAGACTGCACAACCTCTCTGAGAAACCCATTCCAGTCTCTGATTTCTAGTCTGAGACTCTTAATCAATATTGTGTGGTTTTGTTACTTGTCCTCCTGCCATGCCATCCAAGAGCCTAGATCCTTCTTAATAAGCTTCCTGCTAGGACAGGGGAATTTCAGGTCCCCTCCAAAACTGTCTTTCCTCCAGGGTGAACAAGCACAGCTCTTTAATCATTCCTTTACAAATCAAGTGTTCCAGATCCCCACCAGGTTGGTATTCTGTTGAACTAACTCCAGATTACCAGTGTCTTTCAAGTATTGGGAATCCCAAAGCTGGACACAATATTCTAAATGTTAAGCAGTAAATGTTAAGCAGTTGAGACCAGCTCTTATTTAGGCATCTATATACTACCTTTCTGTTTAATCAATAGCAAGAAGGATTCTGACAATTAAAATGTGACCAACTGCCATTTTCATCAACAACAGAGCAATAGATTCAGGCAACCTTGAGCAGTGGGTGATCTAAATCTCAGCCTAGAATTAACATACCATAACAAGTTTTTGAATATTGCTCCTGACTCAATGAGGATACCTAGCACTACATTGTCTGAGCAATGTAAGAAAAGCATCTTGTGTATTTAAAGCATAGTTATCTGGGCTAAGAATGCAAACAACTAATTTGAAGATTTCTGCCAGTAAATAGTGTATTGTGCAACTTGTACCTGCAGGGTTCATTAATAGGATTCCATTTTATAAGCTTATTGTGTAAGTTATAATTAATGATCTCTGCAGTGGAGTACTTCTATTTCTGCTGAACTAAGTGATGTAGAAATGGCAGTAAATAGTTGATTAAATATTTGATCTCATTGAATAAATATGACTTACACCACATTTCTGAGAGGTTCTGAAGGTAGTTGCATGCCAGCAAACGCTTGTGGTCAGCAACACAGTGAAGGGTAGTGTTGGCCACTTCCATTCTGGCAACACAGAAAGGCAGACCCACGATGCAGACACTGCATAAAGCCATCCAAAATTGCCCAGTTGTAGCTGTAGCAGTTCATTCCAGGAAGAAGACAATCCCTTACTCATATATATGGCAGCCTAATTTCCATTTTCACATTTTTAAATTATTACGTGTCTTAATAAAAACATCATTGAGCATTTATGAAATCTCATTCATGTGTATGTTATACATATGTTGCTTTTCAGCTCCAAGCCAGCGTCCAAGAATTATCAGTTCTGTAAGATCTGGTTCAAGGTACATCATCACCTGGGATCATGTGAAGGCAATGTCAAACGAGTCTGCCGTTGAAGGATACAAAGTATGATATCTGAAAATATTTTTTATCTTGATGTATGCTTCATGTAGTGCATTTGATGGACAGTGCTGAATCCTTGTACATAATCACTTACTTGTACTTAAATGCTGAAGAGAAAGGTATCATGCTCAGCAATGCCAACCATCCAGTAGTCCTAGGGCAAAGCCAATGGGCCTAGGCAATATGATGAGAAAATACTGGAGCAGTGAAATTCTTTTGGGTGGTAAACCTTATTATGGGAAAGTTCATAGCAGTGGCTGCAACAACGTCATTTCCCACATGATCACATTTATTGCTTGTTGGCTTATATAATGCACAGAATAGTTGTACACTTTTTCGTTTTTCCTTATATCAGTATGCATTGATTGTTCCAGTTTTCCTTTGATTGTTCCAGTTTTCCTTTCCCATCTCCATGGGGGCTACAATTCCTGGAACATGATTTTTTAAAGTCTGGGAAGGTAAAGGAAGGGAAGGCACTTCTACTGTCATTAGATGATGGATGTAGTGCAGTTACTCTGTAACCAGAGCAAATATATATACTGACCATAGGGAATATAGAAAAGTTCAGATATTTATTCCTGTTTCATGTTGCTGCTTCCTTGGCAATAAGAAAATTATTATCATATTCTTAGTCTGAAAATGTAATTGAGGAACTGAACTCCTTCCTGGGAATTGCTAAATGTTTCACAGAGATTATTTCAGAAAGAAATGGGATCTTTTTGAAAGGTCCCACAAGATATATACTATCCCATTTGCAATAGTTTAATATCGTTGAGAGCTAATAATAAAATTCAGTTGTTTCATTTATGAAAATGGCTATAAATTTTATATCAGAAAACCCAGCTCAGTTCTCATATTTTTATTTGATGGTCTCTGCCACCCTGCATTATTATTCTCCATCACGTAAATACTTATTTTGAGTGTAAGTGCTGAAATTATGTCTCAGAAGGTGGCCTAATTTTGTGACAGAAAATGAGAAAACATTCTGTCTAGATTCACCTTGCGTAGATTTGCAAAGAAGTTGTATTAGCCACTAAGTTTACATATATATAATGTTCCATGTTAATAAAAACCTAATACTTTTTCACACACTGTACATATAGAAATGTATCTTCATGGAAATGTCACGTTTCAATAACTGTATTTGCCATGACTTTCCTAGGTACTTTATAGGCCAGATGGACAGCATGAAGGCAAGTTGTTTTCCACTGGAAAGCACACGATAGAGGTCCCAGTCCCCAGCGATGGTGAATATGTTGTTGAGGTGCGAGCACACAGTGAAGGAGGAGATGGAGAAGTAGCCCAAATAAAAATTTCAGGTGAGCAGATAACTTCCCTTTTCCTTTGCCACGCTTCTTGGAAATCTTGGACTGAGTGTTTTTCCTCTTGCGTGCTTTTGAGAGATGGGCACATCCAGAATTGGAAAGGTAGCCCTTCAGCAGTGCCTGTACTGAGAATAAGAGTATATCTTAAAACATTTCTGAGGACTCATAGCACACACAGGATGTTTCTGTAGCAGTCCAGCTCAATCCTAGAAGCACTGCCAATCTTCCAAATACCAGATTGCTTTTACTGGTGCCCCAGTTAGGCTGCCACTTCTAGTAGTGTCCTACAAGCTTAACTACATGGTGCAGGCCTCAAGATCTAGGTGTCAGCTTGCATTAACCCCATAGTTCTTAGTACCTTTTGCTTCTATTGCATTCCACTGTCAACTGCTGCTAAAGGGAAAATAATAGAGGAAAGGTGTGTGCACCACAGTGATCCACAGACCACTTGCTGGGGAAATTCTGCTTCTCACTCAGTGAAAAGGGAATCTGTGGCAAAATGATAAATAAGCAATGAGAAATTCCACGTGCTCTTATTCAGATTCGTCTGGATGATTCGTAAAAAGGAGAAGGCACCATGGCTTAGGATAGTTCAAATTTGGCTCAGTGCTGATTATAAATTCAAGTTCAGACATGGTCTGCAAATCTCCTTCCTTTTAGTTTTTTATCTTAAGTAGTTCCTTGGCAATATTTAGTATAAAAGAGAACATATGAATAGACATCAAGGAATTGGATAGTGTATTGCAAGGTTATGATTCAAACACATTGTGTTCTTGTCTTTTTCATTAAAAAATGAACTTGGGGAATAGAAAGGATTAAATTTCAACAGTATTCTTGTCACAGAAGCAATGCAATCATTATTGTGGCTTTTTGAAAAGAACAATGCTCATGCCAAATTATCTGTACTGTGAGGGAAGCTGCCCATTCCTAAAGGAGTGGACATCCCATCTGCAGGTTTTCAACAGTATATACAGCTTATATCACCTGGTGTGAGCTCATGAGTATCACCATTTTTGTTTGTATGAAGTTTGTATTTTGTGTGTATTTTGTTCAGATGAACAACTGTGCAGTTATTACCTGTTTTTCATCTTTTATCTAGCTTTCATGTCTGGACATTGTTTCCTTTTATAGCTGTTGTTAAAGAGTCTTTTTGGTCTAATACATTGTTCCCATTAAGAAATGTATCAATACCAGCCAAGTGAATAATCAAATGTTAAAAAGACAATATGCCTTGAGTTTCTCCATGATTACATTTTCATCAGGTCTTAAACAATTTTATCAACTTCTTTTTTACCTCTCCAGCTTCTGAGACTTCCTTTAGGACTGTAGATACTATGTATGCACTGATTCAACTCAACTGTCTGCAGAGATATTCTTGCCTCTCCACACTTAACTACTTGCAGCATTATTCACGAAAGGCTTTCATTAGCCATTTATTATCTTGCACAGGGCTATGTGTTTATCTTGTTTGTCCAACACCTAATCCTTCCTGGAATCCTTGCTTTCCACAATACAGTGTCTCATCATTTTCAGAGTACCACCATAGTGTCATGTCTCTTTTTAACTTTGTGTTTAATTTTGCCTGTGACTATGACAAAGCACAGTTGGTTTGAATGGTTCAAACCGCTGTGCTGTCTGAATTTTTATATGAATGTGTTGTTGTCTGTATTTGCCATTTTAGTTCCATAGGTGTTTGCTTCTGCTGCTTTTGATAGAAATATTTGGATTGCATTCAGTCTACAGCTGTTCAGTGTGGAACTGGTTGCCCTAGAAATTCAGTGGCCATTCTTCAAGAATTGTTTTTTGAAATGTGTTGATGACTGAATTCTCAGTCCATTTAGCATACATGCTTCATATGTATCATGTTCTATGGCAATATTTTAGGGTAATAATCAAGTGTTTAAAAAAAACTGTAATATATGTTGTATATTGTATTATCATACAGCAGGACAATCTCTTTTAACATATTATATAAGCTGCAAAAAAGTTGAGGCAACTGCTGTCTTCAGGACATGTCCTAAGTGTCTTTGTATCAAACATTCATAACAACCTGCCACTGGTGTGATTCAAAGACCCTTTAGGTCACAGCTGGTAGATTACTTCCCAGACCAAAAGCATTGTGTCAGTACAATGTCAAGCCCATCAGTCTTGCCAAGTCTGTTACCTGTCCCAAGTATGCCTGTATAGAATTATATATAGAATTAGAATAGAATTATTATTATAGAATTAGCACCACTGAGAGAGTTAGCATGCTACAAATGCTGGTTTGCAGACCTGAGCTGTCTTCCACACTGCAGACAAGCTCTTATCCATAAATTCTACCATACACCAGCTAGACAGACAGGGACTGTGCCTCTGGTGACCTAGACAGAGGCAGGATTCCCTGGACTCAGTTTAGGAAGGTTTGAAAAAGAGACAAAAGGTAAGGAATTCTCTTTGGAATACATACTATACAGCAAATCAGGCAAGAATTTCAGGTTATTTCTAGGCTGCTTTTCCAAAAAGCAGAAGTATAGTTTTTTTAACACCTACGCATGGCAAATTATGTCTGTTAATTTTTATTCTTAAGAAAATCTTCCAGTAATGCATCAGGGTTTAAAATAAGTGCCCCAGAAGAACGATAGTGATTTTTCCTTTTTTTTTTTTTTAATTATGTTTTTTCTCAGAGAATTGCAAAGAGATGTAGTTTGATATTAGTGCTTGTTTTGGTGCTTGACTGACTAAAATGGAAGTTACGTATTTACAAAGAGATGTAAACAGTAGCTAAAGCAAAACATAAGTCATCTTACCAAACTCAGAGAGGAGGATTGCCTTACATGACCTTTAGACTTCTGATTCCAGAGTTTGCAAACCTACCTAATTTTTTGCAGAAGTGAATGGGGAGAATTAAGCAGCTAGGGCATAGGTTCCAAATAGCCTATATGCTGTTCAGGAATGGTGAGATCTTAAATAAGGAGTGTCTACAACACCAGTGTGTCATCCAGATGGGTGTTTTCCTGCTGTTCACTGGGTATCAAATCCAAAGTAATCTACATAACATGGCTGAGTTAGGTGTCTAAGCTCCCATTATAATCAGTAGTCATCTAGGGAATAATTCAGAATGTTGAAAAAAACCTGTAGCATTTGAGATGCCTCAGTTTACTAAGGACATCCACACAATTCTGACAGGCATGACATGAAATACAGGCAACCTGAGGCCTTCTGGATAGGCAGTTTGTCTTGGTTTGGGACAAATTTGGAAGGGAACTTCCAAAGGGATGATTCCTTAAAGGGCAAAATTCAGCAGTCCTTCCTCCACCTGTGAGGGAGATAAACTTCCTTCAAGAGAAGTGGAAAAAACTGCTTATTTAACAAGCAAAGTATTTATAAGCATAGAAAATGAATAATATTAAACAATAAAACCTTCTGCTGTTTTGAAGAGATGGCAAATTCAGAAAGTCCTTTTGTAGTTCAGAGAGAGTCCTCTGTGGGTGTTTTTTGGCTCACTGAGTGTCTCTCAGTCTCTCCAGTGCTGGAATGCAGCATCCTGGGCCTCAGTGGGCCACAGGCGTGAGCTCCCGGTGTTCTTTCTGGGTTTTCAGTTAAGAGCAGGTTTGAATAGTTCCAGGAAAAGAAAAAGACACAGTCCAGGGAACTTCTCTGCCTCAGCTAGCTAAAAAAATAACTACAAGCAAAGGAGAGCTCTGTCTCACTCCATGTCCATGCTGCAGACAGCACACACCGAGAGAGCTGAGCTTCTTTATATTTTTGAATACAGCCACAAAAAAATTCCACTGCTTTTCCTTCTCCCCGGCTTTGCTCTCAGATCTAGTTTTAAAGGCACAAAACTTATTTCTGGGCTAAACAGATGAATGGGAATATAATTCAGCATCATAAGGCCACCCCAGGACACAGGTGGAGGCCAGACAGGACACCAGAAGACATCTTTTATCCTATATTTCAGGACTAATTGGCCCTGAGGTCCTAACACAGAAATTAAAATTTTAGCATGTTTTAAGTAACATAATTACATTTGAAAGTCAAATGGAAAAGAAACTAGAAGTAGATTTTATTTCTATCTCAATTCCTTGTTTAAGGGAAAAACATTCTTTTTTTGTTTTCCTCATTCTGTTCCATCTCACAGAAAACCCAGTCATCTGCAAAAGGGGGGCACAAATATCCTGCTGCTGCTTTGCTTTCATGTAACCAGTCAGCTTCCAACAGGATGCTCTATTTCAGTTGAGAGTGATGTAAATGAAGTTTACCAAACACAGCTATCTTGCATGCCTTTCTTTTTAGCAAACATCTTGAAATAAAAGTTTTTATCATAAAGTCACTCTCTGTATATGTGCATTACAGTATACAGCTATAATCAGTGTAAAATACAGCCATGGTCTTTCGTATTTTATTGGACAATGCCTGTTGTAGAGTAAGGAGCTTGGGGATATTTTTCAAGCCCATTATAGTAAATTAATGAGCTGCACAATTTAAAATTCATTCTTCAGTTACCACAACCAGATGAAAGTTGGAATGACTTGTTTAACCAATGGAGTATTTTTTAACATTTAATAATAGGCTTATCTGTTGCCTTTGAAATACAATAAAGGCTGAGATTTTTTTTTTTTGTCTCTTGCATGATTTTTGGATAGCAGTGCTTTGTCTTATTACTAATAGTGTAATCAGAACAATCTTGAAATCAGTAGGAACTAAAACCTTATGGTGCTTGATTCTTTTTTCACTTCACTTGTAACTAACTGCACAGGCCTCAGTGCAGTTGCTTTATGCCAGAGTAAGGAAAAAGCTTAAGAATCAAGCTCTCAATTTTTAAAATTTCATCCAGGCTGGGAGAGAGGAGAAGGTTTCTCATTTGGATAAATATTGGGAAAGAAAGGAAAATACTATACACCTTTAGCTTCACATGTGAAATCAGGTTAATGTCCCAGTTTAAATAATGACATGACATAGACAAAGAATAATTTATGTATTGTATATACTTTCAGCAAGAGAACAAAATTACAGTTTCTCTGTGTTCACTGCACACATATATATATACACATATGCATTCCATTTGCCAGAGGCATGTTTTAGGATCCTGAAATAGTATTACTTTGAAGTACAGCTCTTTCAAAGGAAAAATCCATAAATTTTGCCTGTACTAATTTACACAATCCTTTTAATTATTTATCTTTTAATTTTTTCAATTACTATTTGAAAGGGGACAAATGTTTATTGCACGTATTAGTGTCAAGTATGTCAGGTGATCATTCACTTTTCATGTGGTATAATCACAATGTTTTGATTGTGATTTGAAAATACCCATCTGTTGCAAAGATTGTTGAAGTAATAAGAGGAGGAGGACACAGGTAAAAATCATAAGTAACACTGAAGAAAACAGACTCTATTTAGCCAGGGCATGACAGTCCTTTGTTACTTGCCTTGGAACTTCTTATGCATCTGGTACAAGAATATAGCGAAAACCCTCTACTAAATTAAAAGTATATTTCTGAAAGACCTCTCCTCTAAAAGAAGAGTAATTTTCAAAATGCATTTGCTGATGTCTCATTACTCAAAAATTAAGTAGAAAATACTCAGAATGCCCTTTAACCTGGTACATAGATATGCTAAAATCAACATATTTTTTTCCTCTGGTGTTTTTCTTGATTTTCCTTCATCATCATATTTCATTTCATCACAATTCTAATATATTGGTATTGCCTCCTTCCAAGCCTTAGTTTGAATTGAATAAGGTGACAGTTCCATGCATCACAATCATTACTGTGATAGAACAAAAGTTTTCTTGAAAAGCCAATTAATCTTCTCATTAATTTCAAAATGTTCTCTTCTATTCAAACTGAAAGTTTGGACAGAGAGTGGAAGTATTTTCATACCCAGGTTTTTTTTCTTAGTCTGCATTATCCTGTGATAATCCCTGCTTCATTTCTTCCTTTCTTCCTTCCAGTGACTTTAATGCCGAATTTAAGATTCTTTTCTGCCTTGCTGAGGAGCAAGACCAAATTTATCTGTCCTTTTGGACTGGTTTCTTTTCTTTGCAGCTTCTCAGTCCATTATTTTCATTGTCTGCATATTTTTCATGTTGCTCTCCAGCCCTAGGTGCTGCTTTTTTCCACTGATCATTCCTTGTGGTGCTGCAGTACTTAGAGAGCAGGAGGGAGGCTGTGCTACCATTTTGCACCTGAAGAGTTTCTGCTGTTTGCCCATTGCACCATGTGGTTTTTTAAATGTGGACTACTTGCAAGTCAAAAAGAGTGACACCTCTGGTAGATGGGTTGAATTTGTTTGTAAGAAAAACTCACAAATCCCTATTTTCCTGAACAAGGAGGAGTGGAATCCTTACTCAGGCATGCCAGCTGTCTGAAGAAGATCCTCTGCCTAGGTCACAGGAGAATCTCATGCTATTATTTGTTGCGTGCACAACTTCTAAAGAGTACATTTTATAAAAAAAATATTACCAGCGGTCTTCTACTTTCCATGCAAAAGAATCTGTAATGAATATTAGCATATGTGAAGGGGAAGAGGTATTTGAGGAATAACCTATGTTTATTTCCAGCTAAGTAATAACCCAGTGACTGAAGTATTTCTGATTTTTCTTGGAGTCCAGGTCATCTTTTCATGTTGGCAGCCCAGGTGTGTGGCAGGGCTAGAGTCAATGGAAAAGAAGCCCCAGCTGCTGCCTGCTGACAATGCCAAAGTTCCAGGTGCTATTGCCAGAACAAAACAAAATGTTTCCTTGACTGAATTTTCAAGTAGGAGAGGACAGACTAACATCATGGGGTGGAAAAACCACCCAGACCATCAGCAGCAATTCAAATATGTTTTTCTTAGGATAGTTGAAGCTGTTCCCCAGATGCACAGCAAACCTTAGCACAGCACAAAGCATGGGCAGATGGACAGACAATTTTGTTTCCATCCCATACATCTACTTTGTTGCAAAAACAGCAAATCACAGAGTTGTGAATCACTCCATTTTTGAAAGGTTTATGGCACAGGCAAGAGGAAAATTTCCTCGTGCACAAACAAAGGTTTCCTAGACAAGGGAAAGTTGGACGCATAATTTAGTAATGATGCCAGTGATGCAAGATAAGTATATTATAATTAGTTCAGTTATTTTCCATTTACCATGAATAGGGATAACAGAATTTAAATCATGTCAGCTGATACTACCTACTTCTTTTGCCTATTTCTTTCTTGTAGTCTTTCATGAAGACAGTATTTCCATCTGGGACAAGAGCAATTTCTTTTCAATAACAAGTTGTAAGAACAAACCCACCTCTTTCTTTCATGCAGTTTAGTTTAACCTAAGGAAATTATATTTCTCCCCCATTTCTGTTTTTCTGTTCTTCCTGTGTTAATATGAAAACACTGAGAGTACAGATACAAATGAAGCCTAATAGTTGATGAAGAAACTAATGACTGGAACAGGGAAAAATCCCTTCATTTTTTTCAGGTCGCCTATTTTTTTTGCGTGGTAGTGGATGCAAGGAGAAACAGAATTTGAGAAATCTTTGCAATTAACCTTTCTTATAGTAAAAAGGAGATATAAAAAACAGACAGCCCTAATGGAATATAGGTCCTTGGATCCTGGACCAAAAGGAGAGTATTACTTACAGGAAAATGGGGATGAGTTTGGTCGTTCTTCCAGGAAAAAGGAAATCTGTTTTGCAAAACAGACACAAAGACAGACTGTCATGAATGAGTTTTTAGGTTGCTCAAAGACAGACTGTCATGAATGAGCTTTTAGGTTGCTCAAACAATCACCAGCAAAGGTAAATCTGCAAAAGCAGATTTAATGTAAAAATGAAAGCATGACAGTTTGTTGGCAAGGTTCACTGTTCTACTTACTGGATGGACAAAACACACAGGAAAAATCAGAATAAAATCTTAAATCAATCAGTCTAAAACTAAAATCAACCTCAAATTATCTACATGGAGGCAGGGAATGGAAAAAGGTATGGATGGGGAGAGGTAAAGATAAAAAGGAATAAGGGAGACTCTGGTTGTGTCAAAAGGTTTCAAGGGGATCGCTTTACAAAACTTAACCTTGGGTTTGACCAACAGTTTAAGCCTAAAAGTTTAGCAACACTTAAACTTAACAGCATTTAATCAATAGCCTAACTTGAACAATTTAAGAAAATATTCTGTAGAATTTATTGTAAGCACATCGGTAACTCTCTCATAGGCCTGATTTATGAATCTAACATACTTACAAATCTAAGAGAGCAACATTCACAGGACATTTGCTGTGGCTTATTCACACTCCCACACACACAGACCTAAAGGAGTATGTGGATAATTCCCATTGAGTTCAGTGATGAGCTCATGTTGAATGCATTTGCATCTTCTCAGCAGGCAGAGGGTTCAGCCTCAAGGAGTGGGATTATCAGCCCAGGTTCTGTTGTTGCCATTCATCAGCAGTCCTCCAAGCACAGCAAGCTCGAGAGTTTTTGCTGGCTCTGAGAGGAGGGAATTTTCAGCTTTCTGTGGTCTGAGAGAGCTCAAAGGTCCTTTTTCATGACAATCCAATATGAAAAGACACTGATATTGGAAAAAGGGCCAAAAATATAATATATAAAGATAAGTAACATTTAAAGAAAATAATGATGTAACAAATTGTTGCAAAGCATTAGGAAATCCATCAAAGTCTGAACTGTTTTAATGCCTGGTTCATTTAGGCATTGATTTAATTTACTTTGAGTGTGTTTGGAAGACTTGCATTCTGTTCAAGATGTCAGTAAAATTTAAGATTTCTCTTCAGAAGTGTAAAAGTTTTGTCCTGGATGTTATGTGATTGAGATGTAAACAGAGAATTTAAAATACTAATAGAAGCTGTGGATTAATGTGACTTTACAAGGAGTTCCTGTGATACATAAAGACCTTGATGAAAGGAAAAGCCATCCAGCAGTTCTTTTCATTTACTCAGATAAGCAACCACTTGTGTGAGAAAGGCTTCTGAGAATAGGAGACAGAAAAAAAGTTATTTTAACTGCACGCATCCCATACAGATCATATTTGATGTTAAACTACATTCTGACTACATGTTTCTATAGATAGCTGAATCCTAAACTTAGAAAAAACAACTACAGGAATTCTATACCAGACAGTAGTAAAGCCTGTGCCTGTTTTCACTGTTTTTGCTTGGGACTGTTAGGGGAAAAAAACCAAACAAACCAAAAACAAACACCAAAACAAACAAAAAATATACCCACCAGCCAAATTTAAGGACAGGTGTTTTGTTTATTTAAAGGAAATGAGGACTCTTGATAGTAAGTACACACATGGTGTGTTAGAGTGGTAGTTGGGTCGTGTGGTGCTGATTTGGTCTTGACACTGACTTTGATGGCTTCAATTGCAATTACTTGCACACTTGATCCATAAAATGTTGGTTGAGAGGAGAGATCACACATTATAACACTGAGGAGAGAAAGAATCTTTATGCACTACATATATCCAGCTCATACCTGGCCAGACTTCAGAGGGAGCTTAATAATCCTTCACTTTTAATTTACATCCACATGTTTATTTGTACACATTCATTAAGTCTTTATCTGGAATTTCTCTAGCTTTTCAAGGTTGCTAAAACTGAGAGATCACAATTGTATTACTGCACAGAATTAGATCTTGTTGTCTGTTCTTAGTCAAAAGTTTTCTTAACTTTCATTCATGAGCCATAGGAGCCTACTGGCTATCATGCAATGGCAAATAGTGTTTCCAGTAAAGTATGGATCCTTATATGTAGGTCAGTAATCTAACAAGAAAGTAAAAGATGATCTGTTTAATGTGCATTTATCCTGCTAATGTTCTGTTGATGTTCTGTCCAAGGGTAGGACTTGTTTAAGAAAGCTGGTAAAGATATCTCTGCAACAATGCCTAAACCCTGTAAGAGACCACTATAGCGAGGTGAATTGCTAACTATTCTGGAGCCAGTAAGCATATCTCAGGGGAAGATTTATTATTCCTTTCTCTTTGTAGAATAGCAACATGCAAACAGATGTTTCCTCATACTTGTACATCATTCAACTTCACTCAGCAAACTTTTTGTCTTGTTTTCTTCCATCAGAAGCATTCAAAATATTTATTTGTGTCTTTTCAACTGCATTATCCTGGTCTGAAAAAAGCAGAATATCTTTTCTGTGGATATTCTTAAACACAAAACCTGATTTATTTTTTTTTCCCCCTATGGCTTCATTCATTAAGAACCTCTACTTTGATATTTAAGAACAAAAACTAAATATTAATGTGCCTCATAAATCACTAAAAAATAAGATTAATATACTGCTGTGCTTTCACAGTTTGTCATGCTGTGCTTGTTTTTATGCTGCTGAAATCTCTGCTGTTCAGTTTGTGTATTACCTCCTCAGTAGGGTTTTGCTTCATTTAACATTTTCTGGAGAGATGTCCCCAGGGGGCCTGTTCCAGCAGCACCTCAGGACTGTCAGCACCAGCTGAAAGTACTTCTGTGCTTAGTGTTCAACAGCAAGCTGAGCAGTAAGCTGGGTCCTGCACTGCCCATCTACCATCCTGATATAGATAGGCCCTCTCTGGGATGAAAGAATAGCCAGTTCCCAGGCTCCTTTGGCCCATCTCCAAGACTGACAGCCAGACACAGTTTGGCTGGGTTATTTTCTCATATAGATGCTTCTTAAAAGGGAGCTGGACCATCGCAACACAAACCTCTTAACAATAGCAATTCTTATTTCTGTTTGCCAGAGCGAGTCATATAAAGTTTGTAAGCCATAGATTAATATTTTATGTCTTAAAATATTTGTTTAAGAAATAGCCTTGTAACTTTAATAGACGTAAATGCCACACTGCTAGAAGTCAGCCATCTGGACTTTGTAATCTGGCAGGTAAACAAACGGACCAGGCTCTTTGACATCTCTCAGATTATTGCTGTTCATATGAGCATTAACATTTCCAAAGGTGTCTCTTTGCTTTGTCACATTTCAAAGGCTCCATTAATTTTGTTTTTGCATGCTTAAATATTTACTTTGACCTTTTGCCTCCTGGTATAATAACCTCCTGGCTTGTCAGACTGGCCAAATCAAAATATACTGATGTGTCCTGAATGGCCTTGTTTCTTGTATAAACACGCTGCATAAACACGCAGCTCTTGCAGAACAAAAGAGCGAGTCCTCTGCCGTACTGTAGCAAGTCTCTGTCCATTTTAGATTATCCGTACAGGTAGGGGCTGTGCTGAGATATGCCAGCTGGTTTCCAGCCTCCATACTCTGTGCACTTCAGGATTATTCCCCCCGCTGCAAGTAGTGCTCAAGTAAGACCAAGTAAGAGCAATGCTGTGTTGTTTTCTGTTCTATGTGCAGGTGCCGCTGTTGGAGTACCAACTCTGCTCCTGGTCCTAGTGGTGCCTGCCCTGGGTGTCCTTGCCTGCTCGGGATTCTGAATGTAGCTGGATTCACTTTGTCCTCCACCTAACACAAAGGACTCCCTATGAAGATGAGGACCACAATTCTTTTTGATTCCTGTGGCACCATCCTAAGCCAAATAAATTACACTTTAAAAAGAATTACCCTACCGATTTCCTATGAACTTTAAGAGGACTGAGGCATCCAGGAACTCCTTCATGAAGTAAATCAACTTTTGAACGGCTAAGAAATATTTTTAACTTGTTCCAATATGCCTTATAAAACACTTATGCTGATCTGTGACAGTTGCATGATTCGGTCCAATGGGGCAAGTTACAGTGTTAAAACCCAATAACATAGGCTGTACAGTGAAAGTAAAATCACCATACGTAGGTGCTTTAACTTGAATAACAAATTGTGAAATATAATAGAGATTGAAATGTTGATTGTATGTGATAAATGTAAGAGTACTACGTCTGTCTGTACTATCCTATATGTTTCGTGTACTGCATATTTTTGAATAGCCCCGTCATCATTTAATGGGATTACTGGTTTTTAGAGAGACAGTCAAAGCAAAAACATTTCATTACTTAGAGCTATTATTTCTTGAGGCTATTGGATAGAATTTGAAGGAATTTAAATAAAAGTCAGTGATAAGGATTTTTTTTTTTTTAAATATATTCAGAATACCTGAGACATGGATAGCATGCTCAGCTTAAAGGAATTTACCTGTGCTTCACTGACCCAAGATTTATTATATTCTTTTCTTAAAAGAATTCTGTTGAAAAATTCTTTTATGGTAATTGTTGCTGGTTTTGGGAGTCAAATGTCAGCTTTCAGGGAAGCAGCGTAATGTACTGGTTTTGATTTAGTCTTATTCCTATTGTTATTATTAAGGTAGCAATATAACAGGAGTTTGGAGATGAAGTCCATGCTAAGATCAGCCAGGTGGACCATGAAATGGTAGGAAACGTATGTTATTTTTTAAAGTGAAAAGATTTAAAATATAAAGAAAGAAAAAGATATACAATAAATGGCAAAAGCAGAGTAGCACAGTAAAAAAAATTATTATATTTACATTTTTATGCTGCAGACACCAGGTGTTACCTTCCTGTATTGAAGGCGTACATTTGGGAGAACTATATGCTTTTTCAAGAACTTGATATTATTCTAATGTTCATAGTGTTGTAAATAAGAGTTTTAAAGTTCTGAGACCATTTCTCTTATTTGATAGAGTACTGGATGATCCAACTGTGTGTTAGTACGTGAAAGTCAGATCCCAACTGTTAGTCAAAGCTACATGTTTACTATGGCCTTTTCAAAATGGGAACTCTTTAGAGATAGAGAATGTTTTTGTTCTGACTGTGTCTAGAGTGTTTCAGTGCTGGGTTTCTTTGTTGGTTTGTTTGGGTTTTTTTAAGCAATGCACATTCCTTTCATTTTCCATGGTATGCTGGGAATTAGTTTGAGTGTGAATGATGAAGAAACACAGTGATGTTGAATCAGCTGGCTCAAGTAATAGTGCAATGTCTGATGCTTCAAGAATTATAAGCTTTGAATCATATTTTATTAGCACAACCTTGCTAGCTACTTAGAAATAGATTTTATCTTTTTAGAACTGATACTGTAGAGGTCTGTAATAATATTTACATGAAGCAAGGATAGGTCTACTAATAATTTACATCCCTTTCTTTTATTTGTATAATTTTGTACTATATATTTACATGTAAAAGTGTAGAGTCTTCATTAATAAATATCAATAATATGGTTTTAGTTTAATTTTAACTATTTGTTACAAGATGAAATTTTTTTAAATAGGCAAAAGTGGTAACTCCCCTATAGAGGAATGTCAAAGTGTCAAAAACTACTGAGTTTCATAAATTGTATAAATTATTTGAAAGAGAAATGAGCTGTCTTCATACATAAGAAACTTATATGCTGTAAGCCTTCTGTACAAAAAATGTGTTTTATTGTGTTTCATTTGGTTTTGTTCTTTTGCAGTATGACTCATTTTTATATAATATACAACCACAAGTACATCTTTTGCCAAATGCATGACTGCCTTTTACTTTTCTAGTACATGGTGTAAAAAGCAAAACTGTTTCATTTTTGCATGGAAATAACCTGGGAAGGAAAGCCACTTCTCTTTTTTTAAATCAGCAACATGGATGAGGTAGGTGTCACATACTGATCAGATAGATGGAAACTTTTCTTCTTTCACATAATTGTGTAAATTTGACTGGGACCTTCAGCTTCAAATTGTTGTCAAGGAAAACTAACTAATGTATCATCTGCTTTAAAATGCAAGGTTCTTAATTAAAGTTTATATAGATAGACATATTTGTTGTTTCTTTATATTTCAGGAGAATTGATATTGCTATTATTTGATACTGATGAATATTGAACTGGTTTTTTAGTTACTTTTTATCTTTTCTTTTCAAATGAGTAGAACAGGACTGTGCTTTGTCCTTTTTATGAATGAAAAGTAAATGACAATTAAATAAATGTATTAATGTTACTCAAAGTATTATAACTGTCTTTTGAATTGGAGTTTTCTAGTTTCATAACAGCAATGTGGTCATCTCTGATAGTAAAGGTGTGGACAGAATGAAGTCCTGTGTATCCCTGCCCTGCCTTCTTGTGTCTATTGCTGGAGTTCAAGAGCATTTCTGGATTATTTGCTTTGATTATAGGTGATACCGATAGTAAGATTTTCTTAAAATCAGTAGCAGAGAGCATTCTGAGAGCTTTTTGGCACTTTTGGAAGCAAGAGATAACTAAGGAGAGTATTTTCTCAGGCAATATTTTCTATTCCAGTAGACATATTTTGTGATTTAACCCCAACCAACAACTAAGCTCTACACACCTGTTCACTCACTGCCTGATCATGAGTGGAGAGAAAAACAGAAGAGTAAAAGTGAGAAAGCTCATGGATTGAGATAAAGACAGTTTAATAGGAAAAGCAAAAGCATTGCACAGATGCAAAGCAAAACAAAGGATTTTTCATCACTTCCCATGGGCAGGCAGGTGTTCAGCCATCTTTCCCTGCAAGGGAAGCAGGGATACATCACGGGTAGGATGATGGGGAAGACAAAAGCCATCACTCCAGCTGTTCCCCACTTCCTTCATCTTCCCCCAGCTCTATGTGCTGAGGATAGTGTCGTATGATCTGGGATATCCCTTTGTCAGTTTGGGGTCAGCTGTCCCATCTGTCTCTTCCCACCTCCTTCTGCACCCTTCTGCATTTCTTCCAGAGATGATCCATTCGTCCTTTTAACTTTTCTACGACTAATTCCTTTTGCTTTGCTTTTCAAAAATTCATTTTATTTCCAAAAACAGAAGAAAGGAGACAATGCACAAAAGTCCTTATGAATGGAAAATTAAAAATGATGTTCACATCTCAAGGAGAAGGCTTTTTTTTTTTTTCTTTCATCTTTTACTTAATGCTGATTAACCAAGTCTAAGGATCATGAAAAGACACATGAAAAGTACCTTCTTCACAGTAGTGGGTCTTGACTCTGGTTTATTCTTGTGAATAAACAATGACACTGGAAATTATGACAGTTTTTTACTCTCAAAAACACTTAAAAATCTTGTGATTTAGGTGGTAACTTCAACAGGCAAGTCCCAGTGAGTGCTGATCATTGGATTCTTCTGGTCTGTATTTGAAGAATCTGCGTCTTTAACACCTGATGCTTTTGGTCTTTTACTGTGTTGTCACAGCCAACTGCTTCACAAAAAGGTATGACATAATTTCTTTCTCAAAGCAGGCAGCAGACATGACAATATGTAAGCAATCTGCTGGCAAAAAGGCAAATCCAAACAGAGAATACAAAGATACTGACTGGGCATCATCCCCTCCTCATGGCTGTCATGGTGCAGCTATTTACCTGTGTCACCTTTGTCCTTCAGTTAGTTGACACCTGCAGAAATCAGCACATAGAGAAGTGTTCCCATTGCATTGAGATAGTCCAGCTCAAGCAAACTTAGAAGCTGTTTGGTGGCATGCAGCTCCAAGTGGGCACTTGCCACAGGGGTGAATGGCACCAGGGGTCATTACCTGACTGTAGCCTGGTCTTAAATCCCTCAGGAAATACCCAGATGGTGTGACCCCAGGGCAGCAGAGAGCACACAGGCAAGGAGAGCTGCTGTCCTTAGAGCACAAAGCCTCTGGCCAGGCATGTGCCCTGCCTCAGGAACTGTACGTCCAGCACAAGCCACTGAATTCTCTAAATTGGAGGAGAGAAGCCAATGTCTTCCAGCATAAAGGTCCTTATGATGTGAACTGGGAGGATTTCAACATCCAGTCAGCCCTGAAGTGAAAAGCCTTTAGCAGTGCACAGCAACTTGGACCCACATGCCAATATCTATTCTAGCTGCACATTGATGTTCATTTCTGATTCTCACAGGAAGAAACACATTAAAAAATATCAAATTCCAGAGGCACTAAATTCAGGGAATTCATCCCATGCAGACAGATCTCGATGAATGGCTGCCCTGCAGTTGGTAGCACTCATGGGACATGAGTGGTAGATGAACTGGACTGGTGGAACCAAATGGTGTTTCCAAGCTGCTCAAATCTTGTAGTACCCACACCATTCATTAGGCACTGTTCATGGCCAGTGCTTCTACCAGGATTGGTTTGTACCAGATGGTACAAACCTGAGCCATGCCAGAGGCCTTGGCAACCACTTGGCAGTGAAGGAGTCTATGTCCCAGGGCTGGCATTACCAGCTTCAGGTTGGATTTGTTAGTTTTCAGTTTAAAATCTTCAGAGTCACTGTAGGTTCCACAAAAGCTCAGACCATACTACTATTTTATCTGCAATCCAAAAGGGAGTGGAGACATACACAGGGCTTTAGGAAAAGACCCTGTGCTTTTGCTGACCCACCTTTCATGCTTCAACATAAAACTGCTGTTGTCTATCTTGTGAGTCTCTGACAAGCCAATAATATTCATTAAATCTATGTTGTTTTCTCAGCCCAGAAGGTTTTTAGCTATAGATACTGAGAAATAAGCATCTGTCAGATCTCTGTGACAGGACTGAAGCAGTTAATTATGGATCCTTATTTAACTGTACTCTGACAGAATAATGCATATCAGACTCCCTATGGATCTACCTGCAGCTCAAAGAGCTGCTGAAAATCAGTCACTTCTCCACATGCTCCTCTGAGCCTGCTCTGACAGAGCACCAAAGTACCACTGCAGGGCTCTGGCACGTGTGCCAAAGCCAAGATGATGTCTCCTCTGGCATCAAATCACAAGAGCCTTCATCCAGCTTCAGTACCTGATTTATCCCTACTAAAAAGCTTGTGATGGAATGATACAAAAAGGTCTTCAGGGGGCCTTGTGTATTTATATATGTGAGCCTTGTGCAAGTAGGTTAAAGCATGCACTGGGATTGTAACATAATCTGAAAAAAATTAATACCTCAAGCAAAACAAGCCCAAAACAACAGAGAAAAGCTCTGCAGTTTTTTGTGCCCGTTTTGATACAGACAGGTTAAACTATTTGCTCCAAGAGTCAAAAAAGTGCACACAGAATAACTGCTGAGTTCTGCTCAGCAAAGGTTTCTATCACCAACCTACAGACTTCTGTGATGCTGCAGAGGTGATGACTTAGACAGCACTGCAGGAGAAGACAGTAAAACAATTCTGTGTAAGTAAGGGAGGAATCAATCATTCAAACACTCAAGACTGAGCCAAACGTGCTAATAAAAATGACCTAGAAAATGGCATTAATTTTCACTGTTAGTAGCTGTGTGTTGGCATACAACAAGAGAACCAGCCCCTTTGGGGTTTATTGATTCCAGGAGGTAGGAAAACAGGATTTTTCTTATATAGAAACAGCATAATCACAGGCTTGGTCTTTTTCTAGTCAGTGCTGAGCAAGCTTGAAGCCTTCATTCTGTGAGGAACACAGGGGGCATGAACTTTCATAACACAGTTTATTTCCCTATTTGGCATCTTTCAGGATGTCCTTGCTGCAATTTGATAACCTGGTGGCTTCTGGCCAGTGCTGCTCTCCCAGCACTCAGCCTTTCAGCAAACATAAACAAAAATGGATATTTCCATGCTCAAAATAGTTAGCCCTCCCTCCCTCCCTTTCCTCCTTTGCCTATCCCTTTTCCCTCCCTCTCTTCCTTCTCTCAAAAGAAAAACTGAATAGGAACTTGAACACTGGTAATAAAAAAACATCAGTAGGGAATATTGCCACTAGTTAAGCTCTGAAACAAGACTATCCAGGTGTCCAAGAGATTTTGCAAGCACTCAATTTCACAGATAGTTCTGGTACAGCAGAGGTAGATAAAACCAGCATGACTTTTACTCCATCAAGCCCTGCATAGACTTGCTAAGCTCCGAATCAGATTTGGAGGATCAAGGATATATTCTAGTACTATACTTGGCATCAGTGTTGTGGACATCTTAAAGAACTTGAAGCCGTGTGCTCTGGAAATTAAACAAAAGCATGTGTGTTAGGCATTACCCAATGACCAACATGCAATTTCTAATTTATTTTCACAATGAACGTGATATTTGGATGCCAGCACTTATTCTAACATACAGCACAGCAGAATGGGGGGATATACCTAAGTTTGGCTTTGTGTTGAATGACAAGGTGTTTTGATCAAGAAAGGATTTACGTGCCATGGACAGCTTACTCCAGCCCATCTCAGTTACCTCCATGACCAGTGCTGTGTCTGGGGAGCCAGACAGGCTGCAGTGAATCATTTAACCCTGAGACAGGCTGATCACCCTCACCTCTGCTTGTGGAGAGCTCACCTCAGCTGTGCTCAGTGCTGACCTGAGGTGGGAACACCTGCGTGGCTGGCTACCTCCTAGGGCTATAAAGGATGCTGAGGGAGATCATGTGCCCTAAGGAAGCTAACCAACAACCAACATGTGTGTTTTGGTTTTTGGTTGTTTTTTTTTTTTTGCTTCAGGATCTTGAAATGCTGGAAAACTTAGATTATCAGAGAAATACTTGAACCATATTATACGAAAAGTAAAATCCTGTGGGACAGCTGTTCAAGAGAAATTCAGTTTTTACCATCCTAGCACAGATGAAACTCAGGGCAACTGACGTGAAGGAGTTGCTACTGTGAAATACACCACTGGTGAAATAACAAACTGAGAAGTAAAAAGATTATTTCTAATGATTGCATTAAAAAAGCAAAGTCTTGTTGACACTATTAGTTCCTCAAAAATTAATGAACTAGAACCTACTGTGAGAATAATTGCATATAAACTTCGATAATGTTGATATTATGCCAAAAGCTGTAATGTCTACTGAGAATTAGTATACAAAATCAGACTCCAGGGAAGTCAGCTCCATTTCTGACCTTTATAAATGCAAGCAAACACAGGATGAAAAAAATCTCATGAGAAAGAACATTTGCAAAAATACAATGGGAGATCTCACATCTAGTAGATCCTTTTCTAAAATTATTTTAGGCTTTTCCTTTTTTATATTTATTTGTAGAAAGTGGTGGGGGTTTTTTCTGATTTCCATATTCCTGATTTACTAAATATTAGTTTTTCACTGGCCTAGTGTTCTCTGATGACTTGTTGGGGTAAATATGAAAAAATAAATTACATCTTGCAGCTCTTCATCCCATGAGAGATACTGACAGGACCTGTAAGTTAATTGTGTATCCAAATCACTGAAAGAAATGTGTAAAGGGATTAAATAGTAGCTATACCAAATATATAATCACCTTGCTTCTCTCTGGTATAACTGCAAGCAAAATCTAGATAAAGCAAATGTACACTTCATTAACGACATGTGAAAAAGCATTATGTGTGTTTATGACAATACCCATTTAAAATATCTTTGATTGTTTTTTGCTTCATTTGGCTCATAACAGGAAGCCTCCATTATTTTCCTTCACAAAATGTGTGGTCAACCAGAAGTAAAAAGTAACTCACTTTAACGAAAAAGGAAAATAAATATGTAGAAAGAAGATGTTAAAAAATTTCTTCAGTTATAGATTGTAATGTTTCTGTCCATTAAGCATCAAAAAGTAATTTTCTGTAATGGATGTATTAAAATTAACTCTCATTACAAGCTGATGACTGCCAGATTTTAATAAACTATTTTTAAATGCATATCATTAGGTATAATAATGTCAGAGTTCACAAAGTGTTTCATACTTATGTGCTATATTTCAGCTATATACTCTTTAAACAATAAAGCAGGATCACAGAATGACTTAGGCTGGAAGTAACCTTAAAGATCATCTACTTCCAACCTCTCTTCACAGCAGAGACACTTTCCACTAGACCAGGTGGCTCAGGGCCATAAGAAAACAGTTGATTTTTACCAGTTAAATAAGAGGAAAAACCTTCACTTTGGCCCAGGGCAGTGTCAGCACTGCCGTGGGAGCCTTTCCACCACCTTCTGTGACCAGTGTTCCACCTACAGGTATACTAATTTCTTGGCTATGCCTCCTTATTTGATTATTTATTTGGTCAGTGTCTGTATGCTGGATCAACTGTCAAAAAAAATCAACTTCTATGACTGGGCTGAAGGGGAAAAGAGTTAACTCACTCATTTTTGACTCTGGTCATCACATTATCCATTAAAATAAACCTTCCCAGAAGGACAGCACAAGACCTGATCCTGTCTGAAGGCATGTATGGCAGTTGCTGACTATAATGACAGCAGACTGTTTCCGGAGGATGCATACAGCAGAAGTATAAAACAATTACTTTCCTCTCTTAAATACTTCTTTTCTAAATGTTGTGCTGTTTTTATGAATCTCCTGCCCTTTTTTTGTTTGTTTGTTATTGTAATGTCCCAATCTGTTCACCCCAAGCACCTTCTGGGTGACTTTAAAAGTCACAAAGGAGTTCCTAAATTTTCATTTTTGCCATGCTGCACTCCTTGACAACATGGAGGCACAGGAGAAACCTTGAACCTAACTTCTCTCCTGTAACATGTATCAGGGTAGGTCATCTGTCAAACCCTGGTCTATTTAACTTTGCAATGAACTCAGTAAAGCTGCCTTTCACTCCAGCTTGATTGAGTCTACCCAAGAGCCAGGAGAGTTGTGATCCCAGCTGACATCTCGCAGAGCCTCACCTGCAAGGCTGGGGAAGCCTTTGCCCTCCTGGCCACAGCTGAGATTTGTTGTGTGGTTCTTCTGTACCTCCCTGGGTACACTTCAGTAGGAAGGGAGAAGCTACAACTGCACAACAGGGAACAAAATGTGACTGAAGCATCAAGTTGCTGTTGTTACTGAGTGAGGATGGGGTTAGTTTGGCATTTGGCCACAGAATGACAGGCAAAGCTTTCCTGGGAAAGGTCTTCATCCCCCATGCAGGGAATTCATCCTTGTGGGCAGCAGCAGCAGCAGCAAACAGGCTTACTCCATTGGGCTGTACCAGTAAGAAGGACAAAAAGAGATCTCTGTGTTTTCAGCAGAAGGAGAAATAACCACTAGAGCCTGCTTTTTCCTCCACTGAAGCTGCTACCCCCACAATAGATGCACATCCTGCACATCCACAAGTACACTGACCTCAGGGAATGGCTTTCACCAGCTTGAAATCTCCTTACCTTGGTAGCTCAGTGCCTTTCAGTTGTTCTCAGAGATCTTCAATTTTCTCGTGTGTGGTTAATGAAATTTAGCAGCTACACATTCTTATGGAAACCATAAAAACACATATGGAAAGTCTAATTTTCTATATAATTTTGATTGGTTTTCAGTATCTTAAAAGAGCTGACAAAGCGAGCTTTTAGTTGGAATAATTTCTTAAACCACTAAATTCATTTCAGTGCTGTATTTACTGTTTACTCCTTTCCTCCATGTAAAATTTCTCCCATTCTTTCTTTGGATCAAGTACAACTGGCTGAGCTTAGAAGGTATGCTAAAGACCTGAACAACATGACTGGCTTGTTTAAATCCAGTCCTCAAAGCCTAAAGCTCTTGAGTTGAAAAACATTCTTTTTTCCAAAGGAATATGGAAAAGTACAGCAAAATGTGGAAGTAGTTCCCTATGGCTGTCCCCTTTGCACAGCACCCTGGGATTTACTCGGGGCTGCTCAGATTTCCAGGTCCTTCTGGAAAAATGGGCAGGAGCCTCTGAGCAACAGCTCTGGCCAAGATGCCTCACACACCACCCTCAGACAACATTTCCTCCTGGAAATGGCAGGAATGCATGATTTTTCCTGTCACTGAGTTGGTCAATGTTCCCCCAAGCCTGTCACAAGTGCAGCTATGTCTGATGGATTATATTCTTTTAATTGCTCTGCGTTTCAGATCAGAGCTCCAACTCCCCTGGGGACTCAGCAGGAGTCATTTCACAACAACATTGCTGTTGTTGTGAGGGCTTGCAGTAGTGATGAGCACCAACTTTCCCCCTTGGAAGTCAGCAGCACTAGGAGAAAGGGAAGGGGAAGGCAAGGGATGCTGACAGCAAAGAGGAGACAGTGAGTCAAGAGACGCAGCCTTCAGGCACTGCTGGGCTGCTGTGAGCAGGCTGACACTGCCCTGCTCCCCTCCTGTGAGGCACAGAGGGTGCACTGCCCTGGCCCAGGCTAGCGCTTCTGTCCTTCTCTGTCCTTCCTTTAACATCCCCTGTATGGAGATCACCTGCTACCTAATGGAATGTGCAGGGGTCCAGATATGGGATGGATGGGAAAAAGACTTCCCAGATGAGAAAGGATTTCTAGCAGCCAAAATCCTTGAAAAAAACAGTGCTTTCCCCAGCCAAAATTGCTTGCTTCTCTCAAGCTGGGTAGGCATATCCTCTGTGCCTCCATGCAGGGTCCCATGAGCTGAAAGCCAGTTTTCCAGCCATGACACAGTGGGGACCCATGAGTTTGAAATTGAATGAGGCCTCAAAGTGGCTCATTAACTTGTAGGATGATGTCAGCAAAGCCTGTTTGCCTACTGAGAGAAATCAGACACCTACCAACTAAAGGAACAGCTAAGCAATGCTTTTTTGAAGATAGCAGTGGCGCCGAACTGGTGGAATCAGGCACCTTCATACCTTTGAGGTACTTGGCCAAGGAGATTAAGTGACTTGCCCACGGTCACAGAGGAAATCTATGGCAGGGCCAAGAACTGATCCAACTTTCAAATTACTTAACCACAAGATTATCATTCTTCCATGTATTAAATTATTAATTCTGATGCTTGTCAGGAGGCCCGAGGCATAGGACGGGTGCTTATTAATTGGAGCCAGACACATAAACATGCACATTGATTTATGTATTCATATATTTAAAACTGGATGAAAGAACTATCTGGTATCTCATTTTGGATCTCTCTTTAGTCGCTCACCTCCTGGTTTACATAGAGTTGAGGATGCACTGGAAAACAACCAGTTTCCTCCCATATATGGAGCACTTGCTTATGGGCCTATACATGCCACAGGACTCATTAGAAGTCGGGAAGTTTGGCTTTACCATGGATCATCCCAGTCCGTCTTTCAGATTTAGACATTGCTGTCACACATTCCTGGCCAGGGCTTGTTTCTCCATTAAGTCAATGTGGCAACAGTCTATTTTCTCTAGTCTGGGTTTAGTTCAAGTGCTTGTAATACCTGCAGTTCTTTCACTATGTTTTATTCCCTTAAGAAACTAAAATAGAAAATATCCAGTGAAGATGGGAAACAGTGACACTGACAACGCTTATGCACTGAACTGGGATGCCTATATAGAGAAATAAATGTCTCTCTCCTCCTTCAGAGTCAGGGGATGAAGGTAACACCTCTGGGGGTGACTCAGAGAGGAGCCTTGGATATAGGCTCTGACTTGCCCGCTGGGGGAGACGCTCTGTCTGCACTGACTATCAAGGGAGGCCAGGGAGGCAAGGCTGGAAAATGCAGGCATTTAGGCATTCAAATATATATGTTTTTAGTACATTCCTCACACCCTGTACACCTCCTGCTTATGCTTGAGGTACAGTGCTGAGGACTGTGGAAATACTGGATTTCCATTAGATGTTGTACTCTGAGCTGATACGCAGATAGAGGGGGATAAGCCAGCAAGATTAAATTTCCATGTTCTTGTTGTTCACAAGAGGTATTTTCCAGCACTGGTCTCAAGAACAAGAGGACAGTCAAGGCCTTGGTAGCATCTATCCAGAGCCTCTCCCACTGACTCCCAGCAAGAGAACAGAACACCAGCCACATGAGGGGCAGGGAAGGGTGGTGGCAGTGGGAGCATTCCTGAGGCAGAAAGTTTAAAGAAAAGCAAAGCTCAGGAGTGTGAGACCAGAGCTAAATTTATGGCTTAGACTACAGGACTGTAAACCTCTGCCAGCAGCAGTTCACTATGTCACAGACCTCTCCACAGCACACCCTAACAAGCAACCAGGTATGTGGTCTCCAGGTAACGTCAGTCACTGATCTTAAAATATCCAGAGGCAACATATTTTGGGGTTAAGTTGTATTTTCATCAGATTATAGTAATCAGATAGGTAGGTTTGGTAAACCAGGTTAATGGCTTTTAACTTATGTAACTTGGTAACAAGCTATATATCTTGGTATTTGTCGTTAGTGTTTTACAATGATATGTGAGCAATTCATGTGGAATGGACTGCAACCTGCAACTGTTCAGTAATGCAAGGAATTAGAATTATTATTCCTCATAGATAAGGTCCTGAAAGACTTAAATAAAAGCATGAGAATTATTTCTAAAAGGTGGAGATTATACATTGTTTTCCCTTACACAGAAGGATAAGAAAAAGTACCTCCTATACACACAGCATAGACTGTCTCTTTCTTCTGCAGCTGGCCAGAAAAATGCAACAGGCTCGTGCTTCAGCATCTGGCTATTTGAATAACACTGTGTGCTTTAGCATGGCAAACACCAGCATGATATGCAGAAGGAATGAGCAATCAGTAGATACACTGACAAGTAGCATCAAACAGTGACTGAGGAAAATGCATTTAATCAGTTTTCACATTCAAAGATGGGTTAATCTTGCCTTTCTTGTGTCTGTCTCTCTTATTGGAGTTTGTATTAAATACAGCCACAATCAGACAATAATTGTCTTGGTCTCAGTAGAATTTACTGGGTACTTGGTCCTTCTGAAATATAAGCTACTTACACAGCATCCTAACTTTTGATTTCTCTTTAAGACATATCTTCACCTGACTGTTCTGTGGTACTGGTGGGTATTTTCAGATACCAGGTTTGCATCTACAATGCCAAATCTTGATTTTGGGTATCTGTTCAGACACTTTTGGGAGCTAGGTAACTACTCTACAACCATCACTTTTGCAAAAGTCTCTAAGGAAGATCTTTGGAAAAGTGAGAAGGGAAAGTGCTTGGGTTTGGAAACTATTTCAAAGGTGAAAAACACAGCTGTCAGAGAAAAACCTGGAGATTAGTTTTGGGAAAAAAATGTTCATAAGATCCAGGATGGAGAGAAGGACTAGGCTGTGGCACTGGTCTAGGATTTAGCAGTATAACTGAGACAGGAGGAGGATAAAGTAGTGGAAAAGCAGAAAATGGCTGTCAGAAAAGGACATGGTTAACACTTTCTTTTTTGGAGAACTTTTAACATTTTTCAGAACCTTGAAAGTCCAATTATACCTTCCCTCTGATTGATAATGAAATAATTGTATTCTGGGAGATCCTAGACTTTAACCAATTCATCCAGTTCATCAACCAATGTGGCCTGTAAGGAGCCTGTGGCTCAGCTGAGCTATTTTACCCAGGCCCATAGACACTGGTGCAGACAAAGCCAGGATCTCCAGTACCCTCAGGCTGCTCAGACATCAACCAGGTTTGGGCTGAGAGCTGTCTCACAGCTGCCTCTAAGCATGAGCACAGTGCCATGCTAACACAGCCCTGTGGAACTTGCCTGTGCTTTCATGTCAGGTCAGTGTGGACAGCAGAGGTCACACTTGCCTGCCCACTGGGTTTTTATGCCTTTTATGCCCTGGTGCTGTGATGACTCCTCTCAGAAAAGTCATTCCCAATGCTCAATGACTACAGACTTATTTCTAAATGCTGTCCCCATTTCCTGATCTACTTGTAAAATCCTTTGGGCTTTCTATGTGTATGTGCAGTTTTTTCTTTCCTTCCTCTATTTCTTGTGCTTTCCCTACAAGCACCAGTTCTCTGTGTTTATCCTTACTTGGCTGCTGCCCAAAATGCTGCCGTCAAAACACATCTGTAGAATAAGTGGTGAGTTTTTTGAAGGAATGTAAACAGCCAATAAATTGTTATGGGTTTTGCCCACAGAATCCATGCATCTTTGATTGTTGGTACTTGTTTTATTTTATTTAATTTGTTTTTGGAAATGTCTTGGGTTAGTTTATGCCAGATAACTTCTGTGAGCCCCACAGAACGAGTATGACAATATAAGAGGCAGTTTTGGGTTACTTCAGGCAAAACTTCAGGGCTGCTGAGAAAGTCCTAGAGGCAGCAAGCAGGTCAAGGCAGGCTGATCTCTGCTTTTGGCTTCATTATATGTGCCCACAAAAGTGTCACAGCAGATTCAGGCATGTGGGTCCACTAAGAAATCTTGTGGTTTCTTCCACACGGATTTCCATAAACTTGGGGCCATCTATGCTCACTAGTACATTAGTATTACTGACAGAGGGAACAGGTTTCCAACCCAAAGAGTGACAGAGAAAGGAAAGAAATGCTTGACCCCTGCCAGTGGTGGCTACTACAAAAGGATGATTGCAGAAGGCAGGGAGGGAAGCAAAGGGCTCTGTAGGGACTTTGGCCACAATCTTCTCCGTAATGCAGAGGAGTCATTGGTTCAGCTGCAGCTGTCACAGGTTCGTTCAGATTCCAGAAATACACAAACACAAAAAGTGTATAATCTCCTTCTGTGATTGTTCAGCTGTAAAAGATGCTGTACAGGCTGTAGGCTGTGGCACAGTAGCATGACTAAACCTTTGCAATGGACTTGTGCCACAGGCTGTCCACACTCAATTATATGATCATTGAATCTACAGCTGTAAATGATGTGGTCACTGAGGCTGGAGAGTCAAAGAGAAGTGGCTGAAGGCCATTCACAAAGTGCCACTGGTTTAAAAATATTGATTCATTAATCACAGTGGTTGAAGCCCAGGCTGTACTTTGATGCCATGAGCTCCCTACCAGGCCCATGCTGGGTCCCCTCCACATATGCAGAGTAATCCCCCCACCAGCTGTGGTCAGCAGTCTTCATACGCTCCCTGCAGCTAATTTGCTTGGCTAATTGAAAATTATTTTTACATGAGAATCAAATGAGAAGCATATCTGTGGGAAACTGCTCTCTTCCATCTTAATAATGCTGCTGGTAGTGCTCAGGTAATTGATGACTGTGGAGCGTGGGACAGCATGTGTCTTTCCTCAGAGACACTTAAAGGTGGGACAGGGAATATTTGCCCACAGAGAAGACTTGATTAGAAAACTATGGAAAGAATCTTTCTCTCCTTTAGCTGCAGCCATATCCTTCTAGGAAAAGAGCCAAATTCTTAAATTTCTGTCGACAAGCTGAGGAAATTCAGATGTGTAATTGAGTGTTTTGGGTAATATACTGAAATACAAGAGAAGCAGGGAAAAGACCACTTCAGAACATGCATGAAGGTCAAATTTTTGCCACCCCTTACTCTGCTATGCACTTCCTGTTTCTGACTGGATGCATACCTGTGGAACATGAAAAAAAGCAGAGGCATTTGTGAGGCTTGTTCTCACTGCTGTGCTATAGGTCTTTCTTCTCCACCTGACAAGAAATACTGGTGTGTTAGAAATATGTTTGTTACCAGCCAGTTGTTGACATAAAACTTGATTATTATTTTTCTTTAGCTGGTGCCTAAGGGCAAGACAGAGATTGCAACACATGAAGCAGACAGCTACAACAGGCAGAAAGAGGTATCTGGCAGGAAAATCTAGACCACCTAAGTAAGACACTTAGATTTCCTACCCAAGGAAAGATTTCTGCCTTCAAACCTTGATCCAGAAAGTTTTACAGGTCGAGCAAGCAGGGATCAGCACAGAGCAACCATCAGGGCATGGTAGACAAAGGATGACGCCTGAATTTCTGCCATTTGCTTCAGGGCTGTGTTCTGTCCCTCTGTCCATGGAATGTGGAGACCTTCACATTCATGACAAAGTTAATGGTCTCCTATGGGAGCAGAAGTGCTGAGGTTGCTGGTGGTGTCAGCTTCTTGCTCAAATAGGATCTGATCTGCAGCCTCTCAGAGAGAGAGAGTATCTGGGTAATCTCTGTCTCCTAAGGCATTATAATGCCTCTTCTTAACCACTAGGCAGCAAAACATCCTCGAGAAGAGGCACAGGGAAGGGACCATATCCCATGCTCCTGTCAGACCCCAGCCCCTGCTGCCAGGGACATAAAACTCATGGATCAGGAAAATAGCAAGTGATAAGGAGCCTGATCCCACAGGCAGGGTCCCAGGGTGGGCTGGGGGTGAAAGGGCTGTCCCTTAGTCACCCCCAGGCAAGGGTCAGGCAGTGGGACTCCTCTCAGATGAATCTCCTGTCCCCAGGGAGCAGGCAGGCATCCAGACAGCTCCTCTCTGCAGGAGCTGCACACAAAGGAACTGGCAGCAAGAGCTCTCTTCTCCTGCCCACAGCTCAAAACAGTAATTAGACAGAGGAAAGAGCCACTCTTCATTTATGGCCAGTGCCAAGCCTATATCCTACTACAGCAAGGAGCTCCCAGAGACCTGGTGCTCTCCTCCACACCCAGCCAAACCCAGATTATTGAGAAATTTTCCATGTAACTAGAGAGCACCTGCAGAGCTGCAGAGCTGCACGATCCCTCCTGAGACACGGATTCACTCAGATCGGGTCTGATAGACAGGCCAGGCCAGGCCAGAGGTGAGTGATAAAGAGGCGGGGGGGGGGGGTCATAAGGTCTGTTTGTCCCTCAGGAAAACCAAAGCTGTCCTGGGATGGCCTCTGAAATGTTTCTGGTCTCTGCTTGCCCATGGGCTAGCAGAAACCTTCTTGGGGAGGGTGAAGTAGCTTATGTGGAATTTGTGGGGTCGTGCACCATCCTACATCCTGCTTTTCTCTTTGCTGAGGCAGAAGGGAGAAACAAGTGCACAGTGATGCACCTGGGTAGAAGAAGAAATATTTTTCAGAATATCATCTGCTGCAGGGCCGCCATGGAGGCTATGGGATGTGGCTGAGCAGGTGGAGGCTGCAGGCTGGTGCTTCCTAAGCCTCCTTTTTAGGCTTGAGCAGTGTGCTGGCCATCAGGGTGCCATGTGTGTCCCCAGTCACAGGCCACTGCACCTCTTCACTGAATCTGCTATCCAAAAACACATTTCAGCATTCAGGCTGCAAAATATATCAGAGCTATGCTTTCCATTTCCAGCACTTTTCTGTCTCAATTCAGAGCTCTCTCAGCTGGCTGGTGTGCACACCTAATGCCCTAAACAGGAAGGGAGACACTTAGGTGACAATCTTTGCATTAAGATGTCAAAGAGGGCACAGGACTTGTGAAGAGGTCTGCCTCCTCCTGCAGTGCATCAAATGGTTAAAATAAAAAATGGAACACGGTGGATTTGATGATGAGTTTAAACAGTAACAACAAGCTAATAACCCCCTTTCCTGGTGTGCAACTCCTGCAAATAAAAATATTCAGTAATAATCACTACTTGAAGTAATCTGCACCTGCGTGTCACATTCAGATTGGGCTCTTGATGTCCTTTGAACTTAAGGGTCACTAATCTTCCCTTTAAAAAATGCAGTAAGATTTCTACCAAAAATTATATCAAGTTCCATACAGACCAAAGCACATCAGCTCATATATTTACTTCAGGAATACCATTGCCTTACTCTTGCTTACTTGCTTGGTAGGGTTTGACCCACAGGCATTACAGCAATGCAGTTTATTCAGGTAAATGGGGACCTTCAGACATATTTATGAGGACCATCAATCTTACAAGGCTTTAAAGAATTTTCAGCACTAGGTTTAGTTTCCAATTGGTCATATGAAAAAACGTGGTATTCCTTAGTTTTTCTAAGCCATTTCTCATTTTCTTTATTGTGGTTTCAGGATCTGTGTATAATATGACACTTTTTACTGTGATTTATGGCTTTAGGTGAACAATATGCTGTATGTGGTGTTAATTGCAGTGGATGGAATCCAGAGGCATTAAAATGCTTGTCTTCCCTCTGTGCTAATGAGCTTTGATTTCTAACCTGTCAGCAGGGATTACGTATTAGAGCATCATGTTTATGATTCTCCACAGCAGCTCAAGTGTCAACACTGTCATCCAAGCACCCTCCATTCCCTCCTCCCCAGACTAGTTTTGACAAAAGGGAAAAACTGATTTGTGTTGAGACTTGGCTTAGGCAGTGTCTGAATGGAGTAAGAGTATATTGGAAATAAATATGGGAGCTTGGGAAAGGGTTCCAGAAGAGGAACAGTGGTCAGTTTGGGGGGAAATACACTTTTTAATGATATTCCATTCCAGAGAATAAGATATTAAGTATTTTCTTTGAAGCTGATGGCATCATTCTGTCTATAGGATTGAGCAGGTGGGTGAGAAATACAGAGCTCCTAACAGCTAATAATAAATAGTATTAAGGGAGTTTCCTTCTTTGGATTTATGGTAGCCAAATAATCTCCCTATTTAGGTTTCCCATTTCTCAAACAGGGTTAAATGCTTCTACTTCTCTCAGGTAAGAATAAGTTAATTTTTTAATATCCATGGAAGAGACATAGTAGATAAAGCTATGTAGCATCTTCCAGAGGAAATCTGGATTTCCTCCTCAATTAGTTAAAAAAAAAATTAGCTTTGATTTTTTCTGATCAATTTGGGCAATACCTCACACAAGTCTATCTGATATTTGACAGTATTTCTATCAAACATTTCTATCAAACTTGAAAACAAGTCCACATATTCTCTGAAAAGAAACGAAAAACCTAAATTAGTATGTCAATGTGCTAAGACTTCAAAAATTAAATAGTAAGACAGGACGTGTAAAAAAGAAAATGTAATAAATGTAAATTCATCTGTCAAGTGTTTCTTATGACATGCACTTGATATAATTAGATGTAATATGTTCTGCTGCATATTTAACTGGAAAAACAGGAATAAAAAAATATTAATGATCAAGGCAGCTGCATCAGTGCTTCATCTGGTTTTTTACAGTATAGCTGATATAAAACTTTAGGACTGTATTTTTTATTTTTATTTTTTTAAAACTATCTGGTTAATCCAGTAAGTCTCTCCCATTTTTTGAAAGCCTGAACATTTGTGTTTCCTACATTTTCATTTTTTTAATTCTGTAGCTACAATGTTATACTGACATAGTTTTTTTTTATTTAATTGCCATGTTTGTTTTGAATTAAAACCAACCTGTCTGCACTTAATAATGCAAACAATTAAATATTCTCAGCAAGATTCTCACTGTGCCAGCTGAGCGTCCTCAGAAGATTTTTTTTTAACTGCTTTATATGTTGCTTTTAATTACATTCCTTTCCCAAGCGATTACATCCTCATATAAGCCCCATTCCTGCAAGCTATCCTGGCACAGAAACAGAGAGTTAAAGGCAGAGGAGTACTGGTGAGGACTGCTGGGGAAAAAAGGCCTTTTGGTCATAGCTGAGGATGCCAGGAGCACGGTAAGCCTTGCAAATGCTTCTCTCTGGCAAAAAAAGCTAAAGGAAAAGTTAAGTAGTTTGGAGGCACAAGGAAGCAGTAGGCTCTATTTACCCACCCAGACAACCTCCAGGAGCACCAGAAGGAGATATGAAGTACAGGAAGAGTCTTCCTTTTGGGAAAGAGTGTGCCTGATGCTGGGCCCCCTGAGTTTCTGGTTTTTGACTCACAGGGTTATGGCTTAAGTGTTGTTTGAGGAGAGAGGTGTGCAGGTTGCATGGTGACCCCAAGGGGGACTTTGCAGAGGGGAGCTGTGATGTCTAAAGAGAACCAGCACACCTCAGTAGCTGCAAGGCTACGACTTGATAGAAAGAAAAGACTTGGAAAGAAAACAAGGCTGGAAGGGAAAAGGCCATGCTGGTCACCCTGATCTTTCCTCAGAGGGAATAAAACTCCTGTCACCAGGCCCCATTTCATGTCAGGAGTAAGTGTTGGGAGTATTTGAGGACTTGGTTCAGCACAAAGAAATAGCTCAGGAGTTCTGGCCCCAAACATGCCTCTTTTTAATGGTCCCCCAATGCAGGCCTTGATCTCTGTGTTTTAGAAACACCAGCTGGCTCTAGTGGTTTGATGCACAAAAGAACCTTCAGGTTACAAGATTCAGGAGAGACACAGCTACAGCTGACAGCTGGCAAAACTGATTAATTACCAGCTGGCACAGATGGTGAACTTCTGTTACCCTACTGCCTGGAACCAAAAACCAAAGATGGACAGCTCCAAAACTTTGGTTAGGTGGTACTATCCCAAGTTATTCACCATCTACAGACATACATAAACCAAATCAGAAGCTTGTTTGCTGCACTAGTCTTCATTTCTCAAGTGCAAACTGAAGATTGAAACTCCATAACAAAATTGTATCTTCGTATTAGGAACTGTCTTAATTTTAGCTACTCCTTGTTATATTTTCTAAAATTAAATTGCTTTCATTATCTCTATTTGGTGTACAGGAAGCATGGCAGGTCCAAGCATGATGAGATTTAATTAAATAAAAATAAGGTTTATGTTTTCAGACTTTTTTCCCTAGCACTCAGAACTAGGCAGCAATATGTGGTGGAGGGTTGTTTACCTTTTAATGCAAGTTGTAATTCTGACATGACTGCATGATTCTGGGGGGGCAGGCAAAGGCAGTTGACTATTGAGTTAATATTTTCTAAAGAAATATAGTATTTTAAAATGTTCTTATTCATTCCAGTCTTCCAGCTGGAGTTTCTACTTATTCAGCTAGACCTTAGTAACTGCAAGGGTTAATTTCACATTCTGCACAAATGCATGGTGAAATCAGGATCAGCCTTGCATTAGGAAAGCATGATTAGCTCCCTGGTACTGATGACCCTTAAGTCCTTAACGTAGTTATTGATTTCCAAAATGCAATCACCCTTCTGTAACAGTAACCTCCATTCTTATGTCAAGGTTAATGACATTATGTTAACTGTATTCAAGTGTGTATGGTTCAAATGAGCACAGCTTATCAAGCAATCCAGATTGCTCCCAAGTGTCGCCTCTTTATTTAAAGCTAGCAGTCATAATTGATTTTTTTGTAATATTTTTAAAGCAAAGCTTCCTCATAAGCACTAATGATCTTGGCTGAAATTGGATATGAGAGAGCACAAGGAAGAAAATTATGCAAATTTTAACTCTGTCTTTTTTTAATTCCTCCTTTGACTTTTAACAGATGAAAAATAGTTTTTGCCAGGTGAGATGGTGCTGCATTTATGGAAATAATTCTTGGAGGATCTCTTTGGCATAGTTTGTCCACCTCTTAATCAAGTTTTTCAAGGAGTACAGCCAGTGTTGTGATCTCTGTCTCAGGTTTAGTGTCTAGAAGGTAAAAAAGAAACCAAAATGAGCTGTGTTTTCTCATTCTGCAGTGGTTTTCTCCCCACTCAGTGATTCAGTGAAGATACATGCTTTTGATTTCTTCAAGGACTTAGTTCCTCTGCTAGAGGAAAGATTAGCAAGAGTGCAGAGCTGCTGTACAGTATTAAAAATGGGAAAAAACCCCAATCTTTTCTGCTAGTTGGTTACTATGATAAAGAAGAGCTGTAGCACGTGAATCTAAATGTGGGTTCCCTGTGCAATCCAGCTCTGAAAGCTGAAGCAACTGCACCTCTTTCTTTACCCAAAGGTACAGGAGAGTTCAGGTCCCTATTCTGGGATGGCACGTAAGGGCCAAGGCTATTTTTCTAATAAAAGCATTTTCTGGAGGAGTGAACACCAATAAACAGAAGAGACTTGTCCTTACCACATTTTTTTCTACAGAAAGAATGTAAAGTCTGGATTTTTTTTCCATAGTGTCACTGTAATATGAACACAAGAACACATTACTATTTCTTAGTTACAATACACTAATGCATCTTTAAAACAAGAGTTTTATGAGCTGACATAGACAAAGAGCATAGCTATTTATGTATCTGTATTATTCAATATTTGAATATATGTGCCTACAAAAGAAACATGCTTTCTATCTGACTTCCACATTCCTTTTATGCTTTCCACATTGCTGTTAGTTGTATGTGCTGTATGCAGCAATAAGAGGAGAAAAACAGCTGAGTTGTTGCACCCAGCAGGTTTGTCTCTCAAAAATTAAGATAACAAAATTGTAGTAATATTGCATAGAAGAAGCAGAATCCTGAAAAAATAAGCCTATGACAAGCAATTCAAAGGCTATGTTTAGTTTCTGTGTTGAATTGTGTATTTACCACATATTAATGCATTAAGAGTCAAAAGAGGGAAAAGCAGGTCCCCCTGCATCCACTTGTATATGAATTATTGTTTGTGCTGAATATAGATGTCCTTTAGCCACATAAAAAATTGGGATGGGAGATCTTATGCCTACACCCTTTGGACTGTGCAGTAGTCAAGATTTTTAATTTTATTAATTTGACTATGATTCCCAGACTGAAAAAGTTTCCCCTTGTAAATAATTCAGCTTCTCTTCCTGTGACTGCAATAGGAGCCTGTTTTTATACCTGCCAACATTTATGTGTGCAGCATGGTATGCAAAAGAGTGCCCAAATTAAAAGATTTATTAAAATTTTTTGCTATGAGAAACTTAAAATGCTGTGAGCACATTTTCTTTTGTTGCAAATGTCCTTCCACAACTTCATTTTGGAGACACTTTTTGTCCAGCACGAGTCATCCACAAACCTACAAAGCAGTCACTGGCACTCCATTCTGTTTATCTGGTGTTATCCAGAGGGAAAACAAACCCACCCCGGGGGGACTCCAGGACAGGTTGCTTGGCAGTGGAGGTGCAGGACTCACATATCGCTCTGTGGAAGTGCTGGCATGCTCTCAGGAGCCCAGGAGTGCACCCTGGGGTGGCTGCTCACAGCTCCCCTGGCAGTGCCCATCCCTCTGCTCCCTCTTGGGGACTGGGGGCATAAATGTGCTGCCCAGGGGTCCTGGCAGGTGAGATAGCTGCAGCCTCCATCTCAAACCTGGAAAGAAGTTGCAATTTCTGCATAGAAGTGGCCAAAGACAGGAGCACTTCGAAAGAATCTGTTGGAGAACAATGGAAGCTGATGGGACAGTTCAAGTATTAAGTATGTCCTTTTAATACAAACAAATGCTTCACTTTTCATAGGGTAAAAAAAGGCAATTCTTATCCCAGCTTCTACTGTCTTCACCTTTTGGAAGGAGCCAGTCCTGTAAGCCATAAAACTTCTGAGAAGTGCTGCAGGGGCACAGTGAATTAGAACAACTGTATGGGGTGGGGATTAATGGGAGGCTGTGATGGGGAGGTAGCAGTAGCAAGTTTCAGAGGAGTAGTGCCAGTGGCACTAATGTTGCAGGGATGGATAGCAGGTGAGGAAGGGCAGCAGAACATTGGTTTGGTGGTGGCAAATGGCTTAGTTGAGCTGAAGCCATGAAGAACATGAAGAAGCCATGGAGAACCTAATTAGAGATAGAGCTTATTGTGTGGGCCTTGTATCTAGAGAGATGTGAATGCTTTAGCTGAATGTAGTAACAGACCTCATGTATTTGATATTCTTTGAGAAAGATATCTTCTTCCTAATTCTCTAAGAATAGGCAGTGAGCTGTGAGTGATACATAAGCATATTTATCTACTGCCTCACTGAGCTGAAAAAAACATTTCAGGACTACTGCTAGCACAGGTTGGAACTACAGTGTTTTACTTAGTGAAATTTATTCAGATTTTTAAAGTTGATTGTTAAATTATTATGCTTTTCCAAATAAAAAGAAGAAGAAGAAAAAAAAAAGACCTGTTTACTTAAATCTTTCTTTCTTTCTAAACCTAGGTTTTTCCACACAAGACATATTGCTTGTCCTTCATCCCTAATTTGGTTTAGTTTTCTACATTTAAGCAGCATGAGGGAAAATGTCAGTGTTTCTGATAAGGTTCTCTAGAAAAATGAGCCTGGCACATTTGCAGCCTGACACTGCCTGGCATGCATTCAGCTGCAAGGATACAAAAGCTTTTATCCTAGTGCTAGTAAAGTAGATCTCAATCCTTTGTCTCACTGAGCAGACACTGGGATTTGTCTTCTTGCAGTTATTGGAAAATACGGGGATCACATTTTAGCAGATCTCTGACAAGACCTTCAATCCTGATGTTAATCAAATGATTTTTCCAGGATATATTTTCAATGTTGTTTTTCTCTGCTTGTCCAATTTGTATACTCCTGAGAGCGGGGACATGACAAGAATTAATGCCTGTTTGCATTAACCCAAACTTTATTCTCACTTAATTAACCATGATTAATGTCAGGAGGCAAAGGATCAGCATCAAGCTATTTTCAACAGCTCTGTGTTGATGAGTTCAGAAAACAAAAAATAAAAAAAAAAGAAACCAACCCAACAACCAAGTAGTGCCATTTCAATGTTGGTTACAGTAAAACCCAGCCAAATTATGAATTGTTTTAAAGGCAAGGTTTGTTCTTTAGCCTCAGACAACATCCTGGTAAATTGGGAGTGACTCTAACCCTTTGAAACCTCACTTAAGAAGCATGGATCAAAAGTAAAAGCATTACCCACAAAATTAAAAACAAAGGAAAAAATATTGCCCAGAATTACTTGGTAATCATGAATCTGTGCAAACTGTACTTGAGTAATATATTCTCAGTGATTTCAGAGAAACTGTAGAGCTCAGTTTTATATTGGCACTAGTCCTTAATAATCTCACAAGGTGAATATACAGTTCTTATCCAATGCCAAAAATAAATCACAGGTAGTTTAGGACACCAGCTAGGTCTCACAAAAGAGGCCAAACAGCTGCAGGCTAGTGGGAAAAGCAGCAGATATGGCAGGCCTGGCATTTGAACTGAACTCCTATAAACATCTAAGCTCTCTAAGCTCTTTTTCATGTCATTGCAAGGGCTAAAAAAGAAAGATTCTAAAGTTAAGATGGATATTGTAACTTTCCTGAGTTCCTCATTGAGAAACCTGGGACTTGCAACAGCAGGGTGAGCTCCTGGCTGCCTGTGCCAGGTGATTATCTAATCTGAAGAATTAAAGTGAGTGATTTGAAAATAGACAGAAAACTAATTATTTTCTCAAATGGATGTGACTGTGGAATATTTCTATAGGTTCAGGGAAAACTACCTCTGTTCTGCTTTTGCTAAAAGGAAATGTTTCTTTTTCTTGATATTCTTGTGGTCTGGGACCTCCATGAGGAATCTCTTACTCCCTTTTTCCTCATGTACAGGGACAAGGGAGGAATGAAGTTGGATTTTGTGAGCTGCAAGCCCTTGAACAGAAGCCACACAAGGCAACAGCTGGGTGGGATTTCTGCTGTTCCCTGTTTCCCACAGGAGTTTGTTTTGGTATGTGCTCCTGTCTCTCCTTTCTTCTGTGGGATAGAGAGCTGGAAAGAGGAGGCATGTTGAAGACTTGAACAAGGACAGTCAGGGACTGTATAGGGAAAGGCAAAACAATTAGAGGAAAAGAAACAAATACTCCCAAGGTCCTTGAGAAATTGGAAGAAGAATGGGAAAAGTTTGAATGAGTAAAGGAAAGCAGAAATTTGTAGGCATGATTTTCTGGATCTGTGTTTCTAAACTGTGTTTAAGATAGTAGAATTTTTCAATTTTTTTTTTATTTTATTTTTTTTTTACATTGAAAACATTTCCTCTTGTTTTTTTGTTGCTGGTTTTCTTTTTTTACTTTGCCTTCTTAAGACTGCCTAGGTGGCCTTGCAGTGCACTGAGAACTGGCTAAAAACAAAAACAATTTTTGTTTATGGAGAAGACATTTTGACAAACACATTATAGGCTGGTATTTTTATTCTAACATGGAGTGGGGAGCAAAAGTGTGGACAGACTAATCAGGAAGGCTGATCTTGTCCAGCCAGTGAAACCAGCAATATGTGCTCTCCTTTTGTCCTCATTTGCCCAAATTCTTTCACATACAATAGGAAATTATTTTACTGAAGAATCCATTCCATAACAGTAATCTAACTATGTATAAATCTCTTGAGGAACTTTCTTGTTTACTCAAGGAGTGGGAGCTCTAGTTTTTGAAGAGCTTTCCCTGGCCTATTAATTTCAAATGCAGTTTTATGCAAGGAGAGTAAACTTTCTTCCTTGCAGTGGAAGCCATAGGAAATGGCTGAAGGAATAAAATTGTCATGACCACTTACTGATGTCACTCTTCTCAGGCATTCGGCAGAGCCATCATTTCAGGGAGAAGCAATTTGCAAGTAGCACAGTGTTTTCACTGGACCACAGCCTTGCCACTTGTAATCTCTAGGTATGGTCTTTGGTTAGGAGGTCTACTGCCCTTGGTGGGTTTCAGTGGAGTCCAATAGGCTACTTACGTAGGCTTTCAGAGCATTCCAAGCTTACCCACATAATTATAATGTGCTTTGTCTTCTGGCCAGCCTGGGGAGGGTAGCTGGTATGAGTCATGTGCATTAGAACTTGATATTTCATAATAACATTGGTGGTTTTCAAACAAATTTCTCTCTTTCCCTCTTCCTCTCTCTCTCCCTTTGGATCCACCGTCAACCAGTTTTTCTTTTCCTGAAGTGAGGAAGATAAAGCAGTCTGTCATCCCCCCCTCAGCCCCAAGTATGGGTGTGGAAACCCTTGCACAACACTGTGGAGGAGTGAAAAGGTCTCATCTAAGCGTGTGACGTGACTTTGTGCAATGCTCAAATGCAACAGAAGGAAATTGAATTGCTTACTCAGCATTTATTTAACTATTTGTAAAATTATATCCTTGGTCAAATGATTTCTAATTTAACAGCAGGAATAATCCTATAAAATTTTAAACCCTCATTCTAAATAATTATGCTGCTGTAGATATGTCCAATCTTCCTCTAATGAAAAAAAATACAAAACCTAAATGAAATACTGTGCATGCAAGAGTCTGAAATAACAAAATAGGACATTTAAATTTTATCTTTGGCAAACAAATAGAAATATTGCCATCAATAATTTTAATCTGCAGAGCAAATCTTTGTCCTCAAGGTTTTCACAGCCTCATTTTTCTTTCCAAAGGAAAGCAAAATGTGTTCTCAAGAAACCAGACAGTCAGACACATGTCACAGAAGCCAGGCTAGATTTAATTCAGAACTAATAAAAATTTTAAAAAATAACATGTACTGCTAGCAGTACGTGTTTTAATGTGTCTGCATCTAAGCCCACTCAAAACATGACAAATGGGACAAAACCACTAAGATTTCATTTCCATCTTCCATACGTATTTTGACATATGTACCATACTGATGAAGGTGCAACACTTCCTCTGGGATCCCTGGGGTACCTCTTTTAGTCTATTTAAAGACTAAATATTTATTTTTGGTCTATTTATGAGGCTTCCCAAGACAGTTATTATGAAGAACAGGAACCACATTTGTGGACAGGTGTTGAGTGGACCACTGGCTGAAAGCACAGATACCTAATAATAAAGATGAGATTACATATCAGTGATTGGGCAATCTTTTCATCCAGCATTTTTTTTTCTTTTTTCTTTTTTTTTTTTTTTATTCCTGTGCCAATTAAATTTAGATTTTTGTTTTGTACCAGTTTATCTCAAAGTGCCTGCAACTTCATCCAAAACCTAACTTAGAGTATTCCTGGCCTATGATAGATGTGGATAAGGCCCAACACTTTCTCCTCCCAGATACAAGTTTTATAGTATAAACAATATTTTGTCATTTGGTAATTATGAATGCAATTAGTCTCTAAATGGTTGTGTTTTATTTGCAAATATAATTTCTGTCACAGGTACTTCTGTAAAATTTGTTTCACACATGCTGTGTTTCAGTTTGCAGTTATTTCTGGGTGCCGATTCAAGCCTGGATTAGACTAGTTTAATATCAAACGTGGTTTGCCTCTCAATTAAAGCATTTTAAGGTATAACATGGTGTCATTTTGGCCATTATAATTTGATAATATTTTACTGTGTTCCCATGGTCATTGCTCTGCTCCAAGCTTTTGAAAGCAGCTTGCTTGTGAATCACAAATGTAGAGGAAGAGGTAAAATAAGACATCACTGCAGAAGCCTGAGGAATAAAGATTGTAGAAAAAATTTCATTTTTGCATAATAATAATAATTATAATAATGACAATAATAATAATAATAATAATAATAATAATAATAATAATAATGGTCTATTGCAGCCATTCATGTTTGTTTCTAAAGACAAATAAGTAATATTTCATATTCTTCTTATGAAAAATACCTCACAGACAGTAGATTGATGAGCATAACTTCATCCCAAGAAATCTTGACTCCATAACATGAGACATTCTTGAAAATCTGTGAATTATCATTACCAAAGTCTTTCTTTGTCATTCATGTGCAAATGCAGGCTACTTGTTTTTCACCATTTATGAATGGCCAGATCCTCTAAGAGACTAAATTGCCTTAAAAATAGGGCCTCTGCTGCAGAATCCAAAATCCTGTAGTGCCTGTGTTACTTCTTTGAGGCATGGGGAAGATCAGACACCCCAAAAGGGACTTTGAGATAAGCAGTAGAACACACAAGAAGGTGATTAAATTACACACACACCTATGTTCTGGATTACCAGGGCAAGAAGTGTCTACCATGACAGTAGAGCTGTTTGGGATCCTGTAGGACAAACCCCTTTGGACACCTGCTAAGAGATAAAGTAACTTGTCTGCAGAGCTGTTCTGGGGAAAATTTCCTGGAGCAAATACAACAATCAGTGGTGGAACAAACAGCACAGAAAACATCCAACACAGCATTAGAAGAGCTCTCACATTTTCCCACCTAGGTCTCTGCTGTCCTTGCAGCATAGACAATATCTCCATTAGAATGAAGAGGGAAGCTCTCTGGAGTGGGAAAAACTGCATCTAGCACAAAATAAGCTGCTTCTGCTCAGGAATCAATCAAACAGCAGGAAAATACCTCATAAATAGGTAAAAAAATTGCTGTGCATTCAAATGTATCTTAAATCTGGCATTTACTGCTTCCACTAGCACAACTTGGTTGGCCTTTGCAGCCATTACCACTCTGTTCCAAGGAGGCATAATGTATTATTATTCTTCCTCCCCTTTCTAGTTTCTGCTTTAGAGCAATAGAAAAACAAAAAGCTCATCCAAATTTCCCCTAAAAACTTCCAGTTGTATGGCTGGGCTTCTTAAAGAGTGCCCTCACCCCCATTTGTTGGCTGCCCTAAGACCCAGACCAAGTCTCTCCTCCTACTGAAGCTGAAAACAAGGTCAGACAAATCCCATCCTTTCCGGAACAAAAAAGAGGGATTCACTATACCTTGTGTTGCTGAAATCATTCACTTGAATGATTGCATTTTATTCAAGCAATCTTAGGAAAAACTAAAAATCCAAGGCACCTGAAGAGCTCTGGTACCTACAGGGGTAAGAAGGGGCTTGGCAGGGAAACTTTGCAGTTGTGTTTGTAACCTCACACTCAACATTCGTGTGCTTCTTTCTGGTGCACTGTCATCTCAGCAGGGGCCCTTCACAATTCCATCAGGAACAAGGGAAACCTTTCCCTGGAGACCCAGTCCTACACCAGTGGAAACAGCAGCTCTTACTCATGTTCATGAGGAGGCAGAATGTTTGTATGTTGCATTTCACAGGCCTTAGTTGTGCTGGAAGTACAATGGGGAGCTGGCCAGGTGATTCCATGAGAGGAGGAAGAAATGATGAACTCCTGGGGATTTGTGATTAGTGAAATCCTTTTGGAATACAAAGCACGGGCCAAATGCCACACATAATAGATGCATTGTTTCTGACAGGACTTATCTTAGATGCATAACCCAGATATTGAAGATTTTTTTTTTTTCAATTCTGATTTCTATTTTTTTTCCAGCTCAAATTTCCTTACATGGAAATCAGTCAAGTGGCTTCAATGTGAGTGAATGCAAATTCTAGTCCTTTGGACTGTATGATTCTGTTTATTTCTGCTTCATTGTCTACCCTGCAAAGATCCTCAATACTTCTTTGTTTTTTGCTTCTGACTGTGCTTTTGTCAAATTTGCCTGCCATATAAAAATGTGGCTTTTGTCTGGACCTCATCCAAAAGCCACTGAAATCAGCAGGTTCACAAAAGGTTCAGAGCCAGCTGACTCTCACCAGCACTACTTCCATCCATGTTCTCTTCATGTAACATGTTTTGCTTTTATAGTTCTTCTCTCTTTCACCACTACTAAAACAAAACCTGCATCACAGTGAAGTCTATTTAATATTCATATTTTGATTTTCCTTTTAATAAGTAACAGTTTTTCATAGCATTCCTTATCTTCCTGGGATAGTATGTGAATCCAGTGGGTCTAATGATAAATTGCCAAGAACTAATGGAACTTTAGTTCTCAATGTCACTAATGTTTTCTGCTTAAATAAATATTACTATGAAAAGATTTACTAAGTCTATACTAAAATAGATGACAAATGCTTTTCTGACAGCATTAAAAAAGTGGTCAATCCATTCTATTGGATGTGGGGAATCAACATTCAGAACAAATATATGAGAATGTTTGGTCCATCCTCATCATTAGACTTCATTGTATTGAAACAGAATTGTAGAAACTTTGATTTAACTTCATTAAACGAGTAAAGTGAATTCTGCCACACAAGATTTTTCTGTCTGCCTTTAATCTTTGCATCTAAACCTAAGAACATAATCTGCCTAATGTCTAATTTGAGGCTGCTGTTGAAATTCCATGTTCATCATTGCACTCTTCAGCTCCCACCTGTTACAAGCCATCATTCAAAAAATTCTGCACTTAATACATTAAACAAGTGGACTCTGCTTCCTTCTGCTCCATTCAAAGGGAAGAGGCCAAACAAGCCCATCTCCTGAACAGCCCTTCAGGGCTCTCCACCTTTCTAGTATTTCATAAGAGCTTCAAATTTTACAGGACACAGTGTGTCAAAGAAAGAACAGCCCTGTATGTCACAAGACCAGGCAGATACCCATGGGGATGCCAGTGCCACCATGCACTGGCACTGGCTGCTGGGGGCAAGATCAGTGCCAGAAACAGTTGTGTCCATCAGAGGATGTCCAAAACAGCCTCACTGTGCCCAGAGACAGTCCCCACACTGAATCTAGATTTGCCTGTAGATCCTTGGGCTCCCACTAAAATCATCCAGTTTGAAGCAACAACCAGTTCAAGCTGCAGCATTTTAAAAACACTTCTATCTCTTTTTTTCTGTACACAAGTCTACAAACCCCCAAACATTTTCATCTGCTTACTAGCCTTTAATTATACTAACTGCCAATAGGTTCTATTACTTGTCCAAAAAAAATGCTGGCTGTTGTGTAATTTTTTAAGTGTGATTGATGAAGCATATTTGTGTAGCATTAGGTCATGTTTGTCAGAGTTTAACTTCTTATTTGGCAACAACACCATTAATTAGCAATATTGCTGATAACCTCCATTTTATATAACCAGCAAGCTCTTTTTCTGTATGAGCTGGCAGAGGAAAACAAGAAAAAGATTTTTGTATGGTGCCACAAGTCTGGATAAGAATGACCAGAGACATTCATACACACAACATTCTATGGGATTACTATCTGTTAAACATTTTTTATTTTTTGACATGCGTTATTTTCTTAGATGTTCTCATTGTGATTTCCTTTTTTTTCATCATTACAGTAAACTCTTCCTCATCTCCTTTTTTTGAATGCTCTCTGAGTTTACAGTGAGGCCAGTAGCATATTCCTGAGGTTGCACGTTTCCTGTTGCAATACCTCATTTTTAGCTTCTCACAACTCTTCCAAACTTCCTGCATATGGAATGCAATTTTCCATCTAACTTCCATCTAACTTATTTTATTTTTCCAAATAATATTTCTAAATACTTTGAAAAGCTAGAACTGTAGTGCCAGTGTCTTTATGATAAAGAATAAACTTCTCCTTCTCTCAGAACTTCACATCTTCTTTTACTTTAAATGTAGTTTCTTCTTAGATTTAGTGCCATGACATGAAGTTTCACAGAGGGATAAACCTTATACTAGAAGCTTATATTTTATGTCACCATGAAAATTCAATTTTGGTCAAGAGACAGCCCTTTGAAATACCACATTTCTATGGAGAAATTCAAAACATCTCTGTAGAAAGTGGTTGTGATTCACCAGTGAAAGCCTCCAGAGATGTGACTACTCCCTGCCAAAGCTTCCAGAGCACATCCAAGGAGCTTGCAGCCCTAAGCACACAAATGCTTGGGTGCATTTGTGTGAAAATGCACAAAAAAGTGGGGAAGACTTTTCACATGCTGCAATGAAAGGCACTGTAAAGAGCACTCAAGAATGTGAAGAACCCTACTTGCACAGCTTCATGGAGAAGAAGGACAGCTTGGGTTGTTATTGTGGTTTAACTCAGTTCATCCCCACACACCTTCAGTGAAATTAGGAGGAGGACTGGAAAAATAAAGCCTGTGGGATTAGATAAGAAGAGTTTAATATTTGAAAATAATAATAATTAATAATAATAATAGTAATAATGAAAGGGAATGAAAAGAGAGAGAAATAAAACCCAAGAGAAACAAGTGATGTGCAATCCAGTTACCACTCAATGAGCAATGCTCAGCCTGCTCCCAGGCAATAATCAGTGCTTCTTAGACAGATCCCCCCAGTTTATCTACTTGACATGATGTTCTATGGCATGAAATACCCCTTTGGCCACATCAGATCAGCTGTCCTGGCCATGTTCCTTCCCAGCTTCTTGTGCAGCTCCTCCCTAGCAGAGCATGGGAAACTGGAAACTCCTTGACTCAGGGTAAGCACTGCTCCACAACAATTAAAACATCACTGTGTTATAAACATTATCTCATAATGAATCAAAAAAACACAACACTGTACCAGTTACTAGAAAGAAAATTAACTCTATCCCAGATAAAACCTGGACAGCCTTGGACAGAACAATGGAAAGAAAATAAAATTATGTGTTGTTACTCATTAATTGAGTGCAGTCAGGGTTTTGCACTAAGAACCCATGGAAAGGAAAAAACAACATGAGCATCTGATGAATGATGGCATCCTAGGATGTGTACAGTGCCTTGCTGTTTCAAAGTTCCTGGTCACCACTCATTTTCTAACCCCTGAATTTGTAATAATTATCTTTAACCTAATCTCTGCCACCTATCTCACAACAAACAGGTGGAGAAGAATGTCTTTGTAGAGAAAATGCTGACCTGGGAAGAGTAGTCTTCTTTCTGGATTCCACCACATGTTTGTACATGTTTATAGTAGAAGCCAAATCTATAAAATGAGGATGGTTTTTAAAAATATATAAATTTATACTTATAAATGGGCAGTTTATTTGCCTCTTGTCTATCACATCTATTTGATGTTCATTTCAGAGCCTTTTGGGGGTTGACCTTTATTCAGTATTCGTCAGTCTCAGCTGAGGCCTCTAGATGTCATTTTAGAAGTGACTTTATGAGCTCTCTTTAAAGCTCACCAAAACTTAAGAAAGCTTTCCCAGAGAGTACAGAGCTGCTCAGGATTGCTGTGGGAATTTCTCTACAAGCAAACCCCAAGCACTGCAAAAGCTCTGCTCAAAAAACATACAAAGACAAGAAATTGATCCTTTTATCCTGAGGTGTAGTTAAGAGGTTCAAAGTAAATTAGATGTGCAGTCATCAGTGGATTGATTATATGGTACTAAGAGGCAAAATATGCTGAGGGCATTTGCAAGGGACTGCCAGGTTTGGCTGGAAGCACTTGGGAACCTGCATTCCCTGATGTGAGAGACAGCTGAGGAACCTAGTGGGACATGGCAGGATGTGCAAGTGGCACTAGATGCCTGTATTCAGGAAGCTAGATTTGCTCTGTTCTTCTAAGATAGAACTGCAAGTATTTACTGTGGATCCTTTTGTGCATTGCTGATGCACTAATGTAAAGTCTGCTGTGACTTTTCGATGTAATAGGAAGCATAGTCATAAAACTTTGTCCCAGAATATAACTCTCTGTACTGGTGCAAAAGTTTTTCTAGTGAAAAACCATTGCACTCCCTGAGATACAGTAATTACATTAATATAGTAGATCTAAATGACAAAAAAGTTTCTCCTGGTTTTCTTCCCCCCAGTCTATCAATTACAGATGTAAGAATTAGAGCAAAAAGCAGAAAGAGAGGTGTGTGAACAAGGCAAGAACACAGGGATTCATTTAGAGTCTGAATTTAGACAAAATTCCCCACTAGCTTCAGCTTGTGCTCAGAAATCAGGCTTCTGACATATATACCAGAAATACTTTCTTGTAGCTTGCAGCCCAGTGGTACTTAGGAGAATGTTTTGTGCCCAAAAGCAATGGTATTAAATCACTGAGCCAGGAGAATGAGATATGTTTTGATTCAGCCTTTCTCTGAGAGCTTTGAAGACCTGCAGTCTAGCAGATGGCAACATAACAAGCACAGTTGTGTTTCTTTTAGGTTGCTTGATTAATTCTGTGTCCTTGGTTTTGACTGTGTGAGATTTTCATGAACCATTATTTATTTTCTTTGTCTTAGTTTTTTGCCTACTTCCTTTTACAATCTGTTCTTTATTTCTCCTCAGGGTTACTGCTTGTTTGTGCAAAGAGCATGGTCAGGAAGCCACCGTTAGCTTCAATTAAGGCAGAGATGGAGCAGGCAGTGGCTGGGGTCACTGCACAAAGTTGTGCCATAGCACTGCCAGAGTGTGGGGCACTGTCACCTCTGGCCAGAGCTGAGGTCATGGGTCTTGGGTCAGCCTCCTGCAGCCTCAGCACTCACACGGGGCCTTTGCATGACTTCAGCAGGCGTTTCAGCGTGCGCTGGTAGCGGTGCCTGTGCACTCAGAGTGATGGGGATGGCCTGGTGGAGGTGGATTCTGTGTGTGGGCTGTGTTCTCTGTGTTTTGTTCTGGGTATGGACAGGTTTTGATAAATTTTCTTTGAACATTTGGGTTAACACAGGAGGATGCCATCGCTGTCTCTCACTCTTTTTTGAGTGACTAATACACATGTTTAAGGTCCAGTTGGTGGCCTTTGGTTGATTCCTGCAAATGGTACAGAGGATGAAAGTGGTGTCACCCTCTTTACAAAAAAAAAGTGGGAAAGACTTTTCAAAATGTTGAGGGGTAACTTTGCTGAAAGATACCTGTAACAAGGAAAGCTGATAGATCAAAGCTTCTCCATGATCTTGAAAATAAGGAAAAAAGGAAGTTCAACTTGAGGTTTCAGGAAAGACGAATCAAATTCCAAATAAATAATGTCATTATTTTAATTTCAAAAGTTTTGTTTTATCATGATTTTATTGTAAGCATGAATTTTTTAAAAAAAATTAAATAGGAGGACCTTTTCAGGAGGTATAAAGTACAGAAAGGAGAATGATTCATAGGAAGGGAGAACCAGATAAACAGCAAGCATTAGGGTATCTGTCACATGCACTATACAAACATTGCCTTGCACAGCAGTGCTGTGAGTTACAGGAGAAAGAAGAAGTAGATGGTATCTTATCTTCAAATTTTAGTTTACAGCTCAGCACTGATGACAGGAATCCTCTTTGCTGAAATGGATGAGCCAATAAAAATATATGTCCTCTGTTATTCACAGACTATCTATTGCAGCAGCTAGATACTGTAATTTATTGATAAGAAGGAAAAGTCTCTGATGGGAAAAATTCCTCTGTTGCACCTTTTGGGAAAGAGCACCAGGAGAACGTCACTGCTTAAGCAAAGGTGCAGTTCTGTTGACTTCAGCACAAGCTCGCTCATGCCTCTGTGTCAGACCTTTTTTGTTGTGACTTGATGGTGCTGAGACACCTCTCATCAGCTCTGCTGAGGACTTCTTCTTGTAATCCATCACATGCACCTCCTCCTTCTGCACACCCTTCCTGCTTTATGCAAGCAGGTTTTGTAGGAGCAAAGGGGGCAGAAAGGAGGAGGTATGGCAGCACAGAGCAGCATATCTTTCATCTTTTGGGATACAACCTTGTCAGGGAAGAGTGGGGAGGTGTGCCATGCCAGGAGAGCCACTGGAGCAATTACATTTTTGGGAGAAGTTATGCCTCTGTACTTCCTCAGTATGAATAGAGGCATAAAGGCTTCCCTTCCCCTGGTCCTTGGGACCTGTGCCTACCATGCACAGCTGGTTTTCCATTTGCACACTTGTCCCAAGGGCATGCTGAGGAAGCTGCCCTGAGCCTGTGGAGGCTTCTGATAGGGACTGCACAAAGGCCTCTTTTTCCATCCACTGCCATCCAAAAGACAGGAGCATGATGGGCTGGTATTTCTGAATACCTCATTGAAATCCTTTTTTAATTCTCCTAGAAATCAAGAAGCCCAGACTTGCTCCCAACAAAACCAATGGCAAATCCCTATGATAATAAATTGAAAAGAGCAATCCCTAAACAGGTGTCCATTTTCATTTCTGAAAGGAAAGGTGCAGATTGCCTTTGACAGTTTTTCAACTAAAACTAATACTCACTTCAACTTATGTCTGGATGATTTACAATGCAGCAACATCCCTTTGCTCTATTGTAATCAGACATTCAGGATCCCAGAAAAATATTTATTTTGGATAGTCTCTATATCCAATTCCTCTTTTTATCAATAGAACAATATTTATAGAGGTCAGGCTGCCAGCTCTGCCAGACAGACGCCCTTTGCATTCAAGAGAAAACATGATTCATCGTAGGATCAGGATTTCAGCTGCAAATTAAAACTTTTCTTTGATAGACTGAAGGAGACAAGTCAATAAAGGAAAATTCTTGATAGTTGGAAAGGAATGTCTTCTTCAAGACTGCCAATTATCAGTTATGATCACTAATATCTTAATTGATGGATTTTTTTTTCCTTTATCTAATTATATCCCAGAGGCAATAATTAAAAGAAATGGAAAGATAGGTATAAACAGCTGTGATGTATGAAGGTGTCAGCTTATTTTTGTTACCTCTTTGAGACCATGAATATCTTATAATGTATTTGTGCAGAACACAGGACAAAAGTGCTCTGACCCAAACCTGTATCTGGATTCTCTAGATATTGCATATAATTAGTATTAATCACAGTAAGGAAAACAGCAACAATGAAAAAATCAGAGATAGACTTACAGATTTGTGGCTTGTTAGTTTTCAGTGCACCATCTCATCACATGTATGAAAATAGACTTACTCTAGTAGCCACAGTGTGTGACACAGTAGGAAAAATAACCTCTGTGCTGGATGAAAAGAATCAGAAGGTTTATTGAAACTTGTTTTTCAGAGCTGTTACTCATGGTCTTTACTGCATATATCCCACAAAGTTTTTTCTTGACTCTCATTGAAAATATGTAATATATTTTTCATCATGTACCCTTTTAATGGTGATTAAATACCACAACCCTACCTTTCAACTAATTGTAATGGCCTTGTTATTCTTGGTTTTGCCTGACTATGATTTCAAACTAATGATCATTAGTAACAATAATAGTCCTCTACCCTTTTATCATGCCTTACATCTGTGGGACTCTGTGTTAAGCGTTGCTACGTGCATTACACCAATGCTTACACTGAGTCACAGAGGTTAATTAACTTAATAAAGATCTTAAGGCACGTCAGAGGCAGAATCAGGAATAAGGAAAGTCAGCCCTGAGCTCTGATCTCTCTGGCCTTGATAGTGTGACATTTGTTACTAAAGGGTTAGACAGACTGCAAAATGCTGTTAATCTTTAAAAGCTGGACTTCTTTGGGAACAGATTATTTGTGTGGGAAAGAAAGGAGGGAATAGCTTTGTTGGTAAAATAAAGCTGAAAGTGGGACTAATGGGAGGAAAATCTCCTATTTGTCTGAATCACACTGCTTGAAGGCACTGGGTATTGCAGACAGTTGGCACTATTTGTTAAGGAGTCTCAGGATGTCATGTTCACAGAATCAGCCTGAAGACTGATGTACTGAATTCAGTAAAATATCTGTAATTTTATACTGTAACAGTAAAAAATCAGATTTCAATGTCATTTTGCTAACCTGACCAAAGGTCCTTAATTGAGAACCTGGGAGGAGGGCAGCTCTTAATATGCAGGCTGCCAAAAGATCATGTTCATCTAACTTTTGCCTGAGAGAAGATTGCCACTTTTGGACCCTGTCCTAGTCAGCAGTGAATCATTGCTTGCTCAAACACAAAGCTGGATAAATTTAGATGCTGTAGAGAGCAAGAAACTTGGAAGCTTTTAAGTCTGATTACTACAGAAAAAAGGTATTTTCTGTGTCTCTCCTCTTCCTAGCTACCATGCTGCTCTATTTTATTATGGGAATATTGTACAGAAGTTGTTAATGCTGTTTCAGATTCTCATGGGATGGAGACTGGAATCAGTGAATTTAAAGTGGCATTTTATACTGATGGCATATTAATATGTATGATCCAGGAAGGACTTCAGCTTTTACTACAGTTCGAATCACTACTAATTTTGGAAAATTTTCTGGCCTTAAAATGAGACGTAATAAATTTCAAACTTTGCCTCTGTATATACCAGATAACACACTTGCTATCTAAGTTTTCCCATTCGAGGTGAAATGCTAAGTTGTCCCAAACCTCTAATTATATATCACCTGCTTCTATGTAAAAGAGAAAATCATGATAGCAAAATATAAAATTAATATAGAACATCTTGCTGTGCCTTGATCCATTTTAAAACATAACCAAGGGCCAAATGCAGATTTTGTCACTTAGGTACGGAACCTCTTAGAAGTTATTATCAGACTCTTATAATAATTATATATTATTGACCTGAATCTTTGTCGATACAAGAAGAAACTGATGCATCCATAATACATAATACATAATACATAATACAGCTCAAAACACTCTAAAATACATCTGAGTGGGCTGAACAGGACAATATTAATAGGTATGAAGAGAAAAGCATGTTCATCCTTTCTAAAAATGCACCCAATTTGGACCTGTTTATTTCCTGTTGATGTCACCAAAGCATCTTGCTGCTCAGCATTTCTAAAACTCAGGCTTCTTTTTTGAAAACCTTCATAGGATAAAAAAAAAATACCAATGTGGTAATACAGGAGGTAAGAGCTGTACTAGCATTTTGACATAACACCCGATAACAAGACTATCAGGCTGTACATGTCAATCCTCAGTACAGCAGTAGGTAGTCATTAGAAAGTTGCATCAGTACACCAGAATTAACATTCATGAATCCATGATGATGGGCAGTTTAGGAAAGTGTAGATTTAATTTGTCCAAATAAGCTTTAATAATGTTAACTCTGATATTTCAGGTCTGAGTCTCTCAAAAATTGGAGTAGATATTGCTGGTCAAACAAAAAGTATTTTTTAAAGGTTTTGAAGCATCAGAAAGTTATTTCTTTTGCATTTTTGAGCTTATTAGGATAAAAAAATATTAAACCATGAAGTTGAAAATTTCTAAATCAGTGCTCTTGACATTTCTAGAAACAGAAGACATCCACTTCATTTGAGAACATTCTTCCAGGAGATGCTCAGCTAAACTGCATTCCTTCAAGTACTAAGACAAACAGCCACAACATCTTTACTCTGCCTTTACCTGTACAGACTGTTTCTCAGTTTGGTCTCTTAAGAGAAGATGTGGCATTGGCCTTATCTGTGCGTATGCATGCCTGTTTGGGTACCCTCTCTAATTATGTTTAACCTCCTCATTTCTTTCAACCACATCTTGCAAAAGTGTAGGAGACAGAAAGATCCTAGAAGTTAAATAAAACCTGGCAAACTGCTAGAGGAGAAAGTGTTTCCCCTGGGTCTTCCCACCAAGGGAGACAACAATATGAACCCCACTGTTACTGACCATCAGAAAACCCAGATGCCATCCATAACTCTTGAGAAAACCACATTCATCTTGTTCTGCCAAATCTTCTGCCAATCTTCTGTCAGCCTGGGGATGGCCTCCACCCACAAGAACACTGGGAGTTCACGTCTTTAGTCTTACAGCTCTCAGGCAGCACAGTTAAAGGCCCACAGTGGCCCTCTGCCTGGCTTGGGAATGAGAGGGAAGGAAACAGAAAGCATGGAGACATCAGTAATGCAGGCTGAGCCGAGCTCCCTGCAGTTCCTTTAGTGCTGTCCCTCGCAGGTGTTACCCAAAATACTGTAAAAGGTCACCATGGTTTCCAGCCTTGCTGAGGGCAGACAAGGAGGAGCTGTGCGAAATAACAGCAGATCTTACACACCTACAAGGAAAAAAAAACCACAAATGGGAGCAAGTTCTTTCTACTTTTAGTGAGGGGGGTAAGCAAGACATTCTGATAGAAAGAATAATGCTTGAGATGTGTTTTTAGAATAGCCAAGGTGGTCTTCCACATAAGACAAGTACAATAAATCCTATTTACAAGTAAAATAAAATACAAGCCATTGAGTTAAGGCTACTTGTGGAATAAGCAATTATATGTATTTTAATTCAGACTCATTAATAAATAATTTCTGAAAGCATAACTTTAGGAAAACAGGACTCAGAAGAAAAATAAGGCTAAACAGATCGAGAGCTGGAAAAACTACAAAATCCAAAGTCATACTTTATCCAAGCTGGTATTTGCTTCTGTATTATGCTGACATTTCTAAAGATTAACTACTATAAATCATTGCTTCATATTATTTCTACTGTCAAATGCAAACACAAAACTTCAATGTTTTAAGTGTCTCATGGAGAAAATAAAATATATCTAGGAATCATGTTTGCTAGTGCACTAAAATAATTATATGAGCAAATCTCTCTTTTTTAATGCTGCATTATTAGTGTTAACATAAGCTGAATCTCTAAGGGACTGGCCTTGGGGTCAATTAAATATTTGGAGTATCACAGCTTTCATGTTTGAGGAACACCAAGAGAGTAAAGTGCTCCTTGGTTATTTCTGTTTAACTTGTTTTGTACATGGAGGCAACAGGCATGGGATTTAAGGGGGTATTCTACACTGCATAAATTACAGTATTTTTAACAAACGAATAGAACATACAGAAGAATCAGAAGCATATTTTTATATGTTTATCTTATGTCCTGTATGAACAACAATATATTAATTTTTCATTTCCCTTTTTGTCTATTTCTTCCATATGTCTAACCTATTCTTTTCCTTTTTCTTTTTGTACTGTATCATGTAAGAGTTTAACACTGAAACAGTGCATGGATTCCCATATTCCCATGCACTGATTACCATTGGCTTCTTTCATTTTTTACTTGTTTTTTTTTTACTTACTACTAGATTTTTCCAATCTTTGTAATTTTAAAATGCAGGAAGTAATCAAAATTCTCTGCACACATTTCCTAGGCTGTTCACCTTGTTTAGACTTAGACCAACCACATTCTGGTGGCAATGATATTTAACTTTAATTTCAAAGGCTTAAATTCAAGTATTTAAATAAAAGTTCTGAAAATCCTACCACAAAATTCGCACATTTATTTATTTTTAGTTTGTTATATTTAACTCTGAACTTTCCATATATGTTTTTAAATATTTTACTTCTCTCCCTTATCAGCTGATGTGTAAGTTAATGCTACAGAAATTAGGTGAAGGCAGTTTTCTAAAGGCTGTGCAATGTGACATGAAAGAGATGAGAAAAAGGGTAGAAATACCCTAAACAATTTCTTTTACACTGAACAGCTGTCAAAGCCTTCACTGAGACATGCTGAGTTGGAAACTGAGGTTCTGCTTCTATCCCAGTTTGCGGTACCTTATTTTACTAATACTGGAGCGACAGTTTTTCCATCTTAAGTGTTTATGTCATTTTGCTTTGTGAAAAGGAAGCCCTAGGAACAGCCACTAGGTGTTTGCTGGTTGATTAAGCACTGCAAGGGCAAGAGGACTTAACCCTTCTCAGGAGGGACTGCCATCAGCAGGGAGGTGTTCCCTTTCCAACCCAGTCTGGGCTTTGTCGTCTCCCAAGAGCCTGGCAACAGTGAGTGGTTCTTCTCAGTGACAGCAACTGATGAGACTTCATAATGTGAAAAATTATCTCCTTAGATTTTCTTTTCCTTGATTTAATGGGTGCTAAAATAGAAAGCTTTTTGTGTCTGCATACCCTTAGGGAGCAGCTCTGTGTGGAAAGGAGGTGTCTGCAGTGAGTAAGTGCATTGTGGACTGGCTCTGCAGGGACAAATTTAAAACCTGGGATGTCTGGAGGTTGCAACAGTTGGATTTGGAAAGGGAAATGAGGTGGAAGTGCCCAAGGCAAGGCAAGGCTCTGATGTTCCTTTACATTCATATCCAGTGCCAGCACCTTCTGCTGGGGCTGCAGCCAGCGCCGCGGTGTGCAGGGCAGTGCGGGAGTGCCGGGCACGGGTGGGCAGTGCACAGCCTGCCTGGGGGATGTGGCACAGACCTGACAGCTACCAGGGGTCAACACACACAGTCTGCTACCTCTCAGCCACAGCCTCACCTCTCCTGCCTCCTTCTCTCTTCCCATGTTAAACACTAGCGAGTAGCTTATGTCTAACACTGAGCAAGAGAGGAGGGAAAAAAAAGGTAGAGTGGAATAAAGAAAAAGCACAGCCTCAACCCTCAAACAAGTGTATTGATATAGGTCAAGTGCATAGTCTTCTCTGCCTGGGCTTCCAGTTTAGGAGATGGCTTTGCCTTGCTCATACTCTCCTAAAGAGAAGAGCAGTCCCAGTTCCCTGTTCTGACACATACTTCTATTTTATGGGAATGATTTTGACCCAGAATCTAAAGAATTTAATTATCCACCTCCTCATCCACAAAACAGGGGTAGGAACGATTTCCTCCTTCATTTACTATTGAAATGTTCTGTGAAAAAGGTGTGTGGAAAAACCACCTTTAAATTCTCATATCTACTTTAACTTTGTACCAAGAACTTCAGTACAAATGTAATACTGAAAAAAAAAATCCTGTTCAGCTGCTGGAGGCGTCCAAAGCTGATATCATGGTTAATTTCTATCAGGTAAATTCCTAAAAGGTTAAACAAGCATTCTTAGGAGTATTTGACTTTTATAGGACTGGGCAGATTGACTCTTAGATCACACACAGTCTCGGTACTCCTTGAATGCCTCTCTCTGCAAGGCTCAAACCGCAGGGTGTGACTGCAGAGCACTCTTCCCACCCAGGTCAGGCACATCCTGGAAGGTGCTTTTATCCACCTCTTACATTGGAAGGTGCATATTTCAATCCTGACTGCCCTAAGGTGCCCTAGTCACCTTTGTTAGCTCCAGGCATTGTATAGGGACTTCAGCTGGCTGCTATGAATTCTGCTGGGTAGCATTAGCAGTGGGTGAAGTGAAAAGTGAAAAGCTGTTTTAGGACTTGCTTGTGGCTTGTGGCTATTTATTGGACAAAAGAGGTGGGTCAAAAATATAGACCTCCCATTTACTGTTTTTTAAGACTTGTTCTCATTTTTCTAGTGGCCAGAGCTGATTGTTGGTCCATTTGATGTCAAACATAGCTACACAAACATAGAGTTCATACAGTGTGCTGGTGAACTACATAGATTACAAATGTTTTCTGGATGTAATCTTCTTCACTGAATGTGTGCAGCTTAATTGATTAATAAATACTTGCTCAGGTTTCAGAAAAATCTGTACTCTTTATACTTGGACACTTCCTCACACACTTTTAACTGCGCTAAATGATAAACTGTGGTACAGAAAAATTGCTTGCTGACTTAAAAATTGTAACCCTCCTGAGGTGATTCTCTTCAATAAAACATAATATGGTCTAACTTTATGTTAATAATTTTATTTTTTTTGCCAAAGTACAGTGACAAATTTTTTTGCAGACTTCTGATGATAGCAGATTTTAATAGCAAATGTTCAGATCTAAGTTCTTATCTCAGAGTGAAGTTACTGAGTTTTCTAGCTCTAGATTAGTTACAGCATTTTACTAGTGTGACTGGAAAAAGAACTTTCCTGTGAAATCCTATGGATGAATAATAGGCCAAATTTTTTTATGAAAATAAGGGGGGAAATACAAAAATATATATTTTATTTCCACATATGTGAATTTAAAGTTTACAGGATTTTCCCCTTCGTCTTCAATGGAGCCTGGAGCCTTAAAGTTACCTTCAGTATATCAGAGCAATAATTCTTACTTTCTTCTGATTTTTTCTTCAGAAGACTTGGAAACAGCTGTATAATTCATCCTTTAAACTGCAGATCCTCTTAGGATGAGAAAAGAACTATGGGCAGATATGACTCTCTATTTATAATAGAAATAGCTGTTCCTCCCATCTCTGATGATCAGGAGCAGCTGGGCTTCTGTGCTGGTAAAGAACTCCTTCAAGCACAGCTACCCCCACCAAAATCCTCCATCAAAGTGTGTTTGTGTGTGTGTGTTTATGTGTAGGCACCTGTGACTAAGGAAGAAAATGCTTTCTTATTTTAAATTTCTTTTTCTGCCTTACCAAGCAAAGCAAAAATGAATGTGTCAGAAGCTGTTGAAGACATGGACTGATCCAGAGACAAGGCACAGCACATTTATTTGATCCATGACTGGGTTCAGTCCCAGTGTGGTGCTCTCACAGCTGTCCCCAGTGTTCATGAGAGCACTGCTGTTCCTGTGCTCCTCAACCTCACCTCATCTCCTTAAATCTGCATCTCCCTCTTTGACCACCTCAGTGAACCCATGACTTGAGTGGCTGTATGAAACCTGGAGCTCTAGGTGCTGAGACCTTGGAGGAGCAAACAAAATTATAATTATGTTGTCTCTTTAAGAATATTTTCGGACAGTATGAGGACTGTGTTTTTCATTTCCTGATTACATCAGAACTAATAGGACTAATTGTAGGAATCACCATTTGTAAGTCCATTGGTAACATTTGCATGTGTTTATCCATGTGTATGCATTTCCATGGAGGTCTTGTATGCAGACAGCTGTTGTCTTTTGGTGAGTTTAGTATATTTGTCTGTATTACAGGTTCCTGTACTGGAAAATTGCTTCTGCTATAAACCAGGTTGTCTGTGCTTCCATCTGTGCTGACATCATGGCAAAGAAAGACTATTTCTTAGTCGAGCACAAGCAAAGAAAAAGGCAATGGCCTGGAACTGTTTTGCCAGTGCATTAACATTTCACCAATGCCCAAAGTGGGCCAAAATGGCAAAGCTGTTTTTTTCAAGTATGCCTACCATGGGAAGCCTAATCCATTGTTTAATTAATCACCTAATCTAAAAGAAGCCAAGAGCTCCAAGGCTCAAACTTGGCTACCTCATTCATATGACTGCATTTATCCTGGTAAATAAAATGTGCCAGGGGCTCCAGAAGGACTTAGAGCCTTGCCCCTACGCCTCCACCTCCCTAAGAGGGCAGCCACCTCAAGCTATCTCTTGGCATTTGCTCCTGTAGCACCAATGCTGCGTCCAGCTGTGGTTTGGGAGGCTGCTCACATGCCTCAGTCAAAACTATTTCAAGCACCACACTAACAGGTCAACAGAAGCAATACCAGTTTAACAGATCAGGAACCAGTGTCAGGGCCTTTTCTCTGCCTAGTTTAATTTATGAATGAAGACATTACTGTCTCTGCTTGGACCTGAAGTTCTGGGCCAGGTATAATGAGGTCAAGGAGAAACACTGGGACACTGGGAGACAGAAGAGGATATAAACAAATAATAAAGCCAAATAAATAGTTATGTTCATAAATGGAGAGGAGGACAGTATTTAAAAACTATCTTCTATAACATTCTGAATGACATTGATTTGAACCCATAAGCAAAGCAATTAAAATCAATGGATAGATGATTAAAACCAGTATGAATAGCACAATTAGTTACTGAAGATATCTGCTTTCCTTTTTCTTGTAAGAGAATGTGATTTTGATCTGCAGTGAAATTTGGATTATAGTGCATTATCTTCAAGATGACAGACTGTTTGACGGTGCAGTTCATTTGCTTATTTATTTCACGGCCATGGTAATCCAACAAAAAGTGCGGGTTTCTGTTTGGCAAGTCAGAAAGAGTAGATCGGTGGTGCTTCTCAGTAATATTTGTGTCTGTTGGTGCTCTGTGACGCATTGCCAAACTTTTGTTCAGTAAATCATGAGTATACATGACAGATCTGCTATCTCAGATTCAGTTCTAGGGGCAGGTATGTGCAGAGTTTTCCTTCTTGCTTTGGGGAAAAGAAAAATAAAGTGTGCTGTATTGACCACATGATGTCTTTTTAGTCATGGAAAAGAACCATTCACTAGTGGGTCTCAAAAGCCCCCATGGCTTTCCCAGAGGGATCCTGAGATTCAGAGTTTGAAGCAGAAATTGCAGAACTCATGGGGACACACCTTGGCTCTACCTCAGAAGTTCTGAGCCCAGGAAATAACCTGTGATTGAGCCTGGACAGACCAAACCTGCCATCCTTTCCAGAAACGATGCTGTCTGATCCACACGTGGGGGAGCCCACTGAAGAAACCCCTCAGAGAGCTCCATCCCTCATTGCTCTGGGAGGTTGTCCACAGGGCTGGGGGCAGCAATCTGGCCCTGTGCTTTCAATAGTGAAGTTATGTGGGGAATGTGTTAGGGGTTTCATGTTTCAGTGTATGGTGTGGGTTGTACAGCAATGAAGGGGTAGAATCCAGGCGGCTATTGATCCTAACTATGCTTTTCCAGATTTTGCTGTGCCTTAGCTTTTCTTTAAATGAAAGTGCTGTTTATACATACGTTGCAGTTTAAGGGAGCTCAGCAAGTAATTTTCTTATCCTGACTTATTTCCTTTATGGTGTGGCAACAAAGAGAACACTAATACTATGGATTGCAGGGTTCTGCACCTTGACGGATATCCCAAAACGGGAGGAAAAGAGAGGAGGAAGCCTTTTGAAAAGGCACGAAACAGGCGTGCTCACACGTGCGCGTTATTTACCAGCACAAGCGTGCATCTGTCAGAGCCCGAGCGCTTCGCTGTCCCGCAGCCCTTCAGCTCCCTCCCTCCGGGACCATAGCCCAGTCCCGAGTGAGCCGCTAGGAGCACAGATCCGTCCCGCCGGGACAGAAGGGCGGTGGGTGCGGCAGCGAGGCCCCTCGCCTCTGTCCCTCGCCCCGCGGCGCAGCGAGGATGCTCCGGGAGGGCGGAGGTGGTGCCGGGGCTGGGCGTGGGTTGCTAGCGCCGCGGAGAGGGAGCTAATGCGAGAGGGTGGGGGGAGCCGCCGGGATCTCCGTCTCGGCGCTGCCGCCCGCCTCCCCCGGCGCAGCCCCGCTCCTCCGCCCGCCCCTCGCCGCCGCCCGCCGGGAGCGGCTCCAGCGGCGCCGGGGCCGGGCCGGGGTCGCGGCGCCGAAAGTTTCGCGGTGTCCGGCCGCGCCATGGGCTTCGACCCTTCGCGGTTCGCGGGGCCGGTGGCGGCGGAGCTGCAGTGCGGGCTGTGCGGGCGGGTGCTGGAGGAGCCGCTGTCCACTCCGTGCGGGCACGTCTTCTGCGCCGGCTGCCTGCTGCCCTGGGCGGCGCGGCGCCGCCGCTGCCCGCTGCGCTGCCGGCCGCTGGCGGCCGCCGAGCTGCGCCCCGTCCTGCCCCTCCGCAGCCTCGTCCAGAAGCTGGAGGTCAAGTGCGACTACAGCCCGAGGGGCTGCGGCCGCACCGTGCGGCTGCGGGAGCTGCCCGAGCACCTGGCGGCGTGTCGCTTCGGGCCGGCCGGCCCCGCCGAGCCGCAGCCCCGGGCCGGGCTCCCCTCGGGCGGCTCGGCGGGGCAGCCCCGGGCCGGGCTCCCCTCGGGCGGCTCGGCGGGGCAGCCCCGGGCCGGGCTCCCCTCGGGCGGCTCGGCGGGGCAGCCCCGGGCCGGGCTCCCCTCGGGCGGCTCGGCGGGGCAGCCGCGGGCGGGCGGCGGGCAGCGCTGCCTGCGGGCGCTGCGGGGCGGCGGCGGCGGCCCGGAGCCGGGTCACGAGCTGAAGAGGGAGGCCCAGCGCTGGAGCAGGAGGGAGAAGTCGCTGCTGGCGCAGCTGTCTGCGCTGCAGAGCGAGGTGCAGCTGACGGCGCGGCGGTACCAGGCGAAGTTCGGCCAGTACATGAGCCACATCAGCAGCATCGCCCGGGACCTGGCGGGCAGCCAAGCCGGCAAGGTGAGTGCGGCGGCAGGGATCGGCGGGGCAGCGCGCCCCGGTCTGCACCCTTCCCTTCCAGCTGTGGCCTCCTCCAGCCTGATTTTCCCAACTTGTGAGCCATCGGCCGAGTGACGGGGCGGGCGGTGTCCCCGGGGACCGGCAGTCACCCCCGCGGCAGTTCGGGACCCAGCCCGATCCCGTTGCGCATCCCCCGGGCGGTGCGAGCCCTGCCCGTCCCTCGCCTCTTTCGGGGAGATATAGCCGCCGGACCCTGATGCCAGATGAAGAGTTATATTTTTACTGATTTTTGGTAACACTCATCCCACTGGGGACACGCTTCTCGTCGGTCCCTCTTCAGACGCCCTTCGGTAGCCGAAACCCCGTGCTGCCGTGAGCCCAGCAGTGCCTGGCAGAGACTGCGACCGAGCCCTTGCTCGGCCGGAGACGATGGGGAGAGGAGATGGCTTCGCTCCTGGGCTGGCAGCTGTCAGACGGGTGCTGGTTCCTCCGATCAGGGTGTTCACATCGGGCCGCCCCGCCTGATGCAGCAGGGACCCAGCTACTCTTGCTGCTCATTTTGCTCCAGCTGGTACTGGCGGCAGCTCAGGGGCGTGGAGCTGGCTTTTAACTTTTATTTGAGCAGCCGAGAAGTTGTCTTTAAAAACTTGAGTGTAAAAGTATTGTAGACTTTGACTTTGGAAACGATGGCGAAAGTGCAGCAAAGCTTTGGTAGAATGGAATGACAGCTACCGCTGTTTATAAGCAGAGGATGGAGCGGTGCTGCGCTCTCCGCGCAGATCTGAGGGCATTGCCCAGAGACCGACACGCTTCCTTAGGCAAAACAAACCATCCGAGAGCTGCGGTGAGCTGGCTTCGCTTGCTGTGATGGAACTGGTTGGTTTTTAATTTCTGCCTGGAAGCTCACTGTGCAGGCTCAGGCATTGCTGGTTGCAGCCGTGGTGAGGAGTGTTTTAATGCAAAGAATTTGTCTTTCTACCTAAATCTACATGAGCCCTTGGGAAGCAAAATCCCAGGTGGAAAAGGTCTGAGCAGTGAAACTCACACCTGAAGCAATGTAGTGTGCTGGGCATCTGCCTGCTGCATGGAAAATGGAAAGGGGGCGTTGTTCACAGGACACCGGAATGCCTCAGAATACAGATCTCACAGGTCTTCGTGGCGCTGAAAACTCTGTTTGAAAACTTGAATATTTTTTATTTTAAAGTTTCCTCTGGTTAGCTAGTCCGTGAGGCTTAGGTTGCTGCCTGTGAGAGGTGTGCTCGTACACTTGCTTCATCTCTTGGCAGATGAGGTAAGGTCATGCGGAGTGGGACTGCTGGTGGTGGCCGGTGCGGGGAAAGCGGTGTCCGAGGAAGAGAGGGGAGGTGTCTGTCGGTGGGGAGGCGGTGTCTGTCTGTCGGTGGGGAGGAGGTGTCTGTCTGTCGGTGGGGAGCTGGCCGAGGTGCGGACGGGGCACCCGCCGCTCCCAGCGCCGCCGGGAGGGGTCGCTGTGGGCGCTGCCGCTCGAGAGGCGATGCCGTGAGCCGGGGGCAGAAACCATCAGTACTGTCAAAACAGACGGGATTAACCTCAAATGTGCCGTTCCGACATAAAGCACGTCACTGACACAGTCAATAACATGTAAATATAACAATACGTATAATATTATATATAACTATATATAACTATATATATATATAACATAATATATATATAACTATATATATAGCATATATATAAAGCACGTCACTGACACAGTCAATAACATGTAAATATAACAATACGTATAATATTATATGTAACTATATATAACTATATATATATATAACATAATATATATATAACTATATATATAACATATATATAAAGCACGTCACTGACACAGTCAATAACATGTAAATATAACAATACGTATAATATTATATGTAACTATATATAACTATATATATAACATAATATATATATATAACTATATATATAACATATATATAAAGCACGTCACTGACACAGTCAATAACATGTAAATATAACAATACTTATAATATTATATATAACTATATATAACTATATATATATAAAATAATATATATAACTATATATATAACATATATAATGTATAATATATAAATATTATATATATATAATATATATATATAACAATAACAGCGTAAAATATGGTAACTTGCTCTGCTAAAGCAATTTTTATTTTTTTTTTTCAAAAATTTTAATTATTTACCTGGTCCATTGAAGGAAAGGATTTTTTGTTTATGATTTTTAGATTTTACTCGGTTTATTCTTCTCAATGTTTGCTTTATATTTTTAGCATTTTTTCAGTAAAAAAAACCCATATTTTTGCAAATGTCGTTTTGGATTCTTTCTTTTTGGAGAAAAAAAGTTTGGGATAAAGAGCTGCTTTTCATTTTCTGTGTCTTCTCTGAAAGTTGCTTTAAAAGGTGTACTGGTACGACTTTGAGGTCTGAAAATTACAATGTTGTGTGTTTTAATCTGTATGTTTAATGTTTGAAATGTTAACACTTATAGGGATTTTGTGTTTATAGAGACTTCCAGACATTTGGACCTCTGACTTCTTTCAGTGGTGCCAAGCATTCCTCACACCAAAAAACTCTCATTTTTTCTGTTCAGCTGAAGATAACTGGAGATAATCAGGTGTTACCTGCTAACTTTTCAGTGAATCATGATTTTTCCTTTGGTTTTTTTTTTTTTTCCAGTGCCAAGTCTTTTCATCCTAGTTTTCCTCCAAGCCTTATCTTATACATTCTCTAGCTAAAAATCTTACAATTTGTGTTTGCAATAATGTTTTAATTTAATAACTTCTTCTTGAGACTGTGTTCTTTAACAATATTTAATCTTTTCTTAGGGAGGAGAACGCAAACCATTAATGATCATGCTACACCGAGAAAATGATACTTTGGGATTCAATATTATAGGAGGACGACCCAATCAGGTAATGAGAAAAGTAACTGTAGGTGATTTTGTCTGTATCTACTTTTATTGTATACGCTGTTAATTAAGAGTGACTTTTGGTGACAGTAGGTATGGAGTCTATTCTTCAGACAGAAGAGCTACTTATTATCAGGTATAACTGGAGTAATCATTTGGAAGGCGTTATCTCATGAGAATTGTATTATTCTCATTTTTTTGGAAGGGTGTTCACAGTGTTTTTGCTTTAAAACTTTAGGCTGGTTTACACTCAGTTCCCATGCGTGTAATAAATATGTATTCATGTAAACTGTCCAATAGAAATCTCTGGGACTATTTCTAAAAGTCATTATTGCAGGATTAAGCCTTTGGAATTTTGTGAAACAGCTTGCCCTTTTTTTTTTTTTTTTTAATTTCTTTTCATTTGTAGAGGAGAAAATTTGCTTCTGAAGCTCATATAGTTTAAGCACATGTCCTGTTCTCACATGCTTGCTTCCAGTTTTTCTTTATGAACTGAAATGGTTTTCACCTATGCTGTATCTTAATCTCATCAGACTACGTTTAGAAAGCTCATTGCAAACCATAGAATATGCATAAGGATCACTAGCCCCCACTTAGAATATACAGAATATACACATGAATATGCTTGATTTTTTTTTACTTCATCTTTCTAAAAGCATTAATCAGGACTGTCATTGCATATGAAGGGTAAAGAAACCTGTTAAACTGGAAAATTAATAGTTGATTAGAAAGGGTTGGTAATAATTATGTGCTGATCAGGTTCTTAAGTGGGAGAATTGTAGCCTTCTAGTATTGCTGAGGAGGGGAGTAGGACCCTGTATATTAGTTTGGTAATCTGCTCTAAAGCTATATTTAGTGGTGCCAAAGAGTCTGTTCCCATTAGTCCACTGTCTGTGCTGCAGACTTACTGTTCCCTGTGGGTGAATATGAAGACCTGCAGTTATCAGATGTTGGGGCTGTAAATCCAAAGCAAGAGTTTCTTAGATTTTTCTAGTGGAAGGATGAGGCAACAGGTGGCTACAAGTTAAAATACACATGCCATGATTGTATTAATATTTGGAGTATTAATATTTGTAGTATACACTTTATATATACTGTAGTATATATATTTTTGGTATAATATTTGGAACAGTAAAAAAATTCAGGCAACCTTTAGTTTGGATTTCATTGTGACATTTCTTAATTACATCCATAGGAGAACTGCAGGGAAAAGGGAGCATGTGCTTAGTTTTCTTGGGATGGCAACTGAGCTTCTTTAAAGGACTTAGATGTTGACAGTCCATGTGGACACACCATTTCAACAGTGATATGTGTCATGAACTGTCAGGCTTTGACTTAATATTTTGTAATTTTAAGGGGTAAATGATAAATATATGAACTATATAATGTGTCTATAGCATTGTGTGTTGTGAAAACTGCCAAATAGAAAAAAGAAAATTAATTTCTTTTAACACTCATATTTGGAGAAAAATTGGTGAAGTTGTGAGGCAGGGGTGGATCTCAGGTGGCTTTCAGTCTTTGAAGTTTAGTTTGGAAATTTCTTTGTGTTTTGTTCGTATTTTGACAAATGTGACTACCACAGGCATTTGATTGGCATTTCTCAGTATCAGTGGGAGACTCAGTGTATTTGGAGCTGAGGATAGAACAGGAAAAAATGCTTGAGTTGACTCAATATTAAAAACACAAAGTTCTTCTCAGAATATTAAATAGTGGAACAGGAGTTGTTAACAAGACAAAAAGAGCTCATGAAGGTGCTCTGTACATTCAAGCTGTCTGGGAAAAAAGTGCCCTTGGTTAAAACATTGGTCCTTGCAGCAGAAGAGCAGAACAGTGATGTTTCCATATTAGTCATGTGCTTGGGGATGTGTTCTTCATCACATGTTATTTGTGTTTTGTAAGTACAATGCAGCTTTTTCCATTGGAAAGCAGGTGACTCTTAGTGCCTTGGGTAATGTACATACGTACTTTCTGTTGGCTGTGTTTATTTTCAGTCCATAATAGGCATCCCCACTGTTTCCCTTCTACCTGAAGGAAGGAGGAGAGGAAAGGAACAACTCATCATAGGATCATCTTTTATTGTGTCAGAAAGGAACGTGCTTCTCATAGGTGTGTTTCTGAGAGGTGATTCATTACTCTGAGGGAGCAAGGCTGCTTTGATGGGCCCAGCTCTGGCTGGCTGGGGGGACTGTTCCCCTGAGGACACCACGTCAAAGCCAGGCTGGAGGGAGGTGTGCTGCAGGCACAGTTGCTGCACATCCCCTGGGCTGTGTGACATGGTGCTGGAGCTCAGTACGCCTTGTGCTGTGTTTTCCTGTCAGGAGTGCTGGGTACCAGCACATGTAACCGATGGGGACCACAAGCCAGACTGAAATACCCTTTCTTTTAACAGGCCATACATTGCTTTTGAAAAAAAGCCAGTGAGATTTCTGATGGAAAGAAATATAGTTTTTATATGGGTGAAGGTGCTATAATCTAGATTTTTGTTTTCTAAGGTTAAAACCAAGCCATGTCCCTCTTGTATCTTCACTAATGGCCTGCGCTTCTTTTATCAGAGTTTCACTTCTCACTGCTTAGATGGGAGGTCAGTGGAAGTCTATTTGTTCATAATTTCAAAATATTTCTAGAACTGTTGCTGTTTTTCCATTTTGCTTAGTACTTGACATGTATGAGTCTGTGTGAAAAAGGGGAGAAAAATACTTTATGCAAACATAGTCTGACTAATATTGTGTTGAACAAATATTTATTGACCTTCAATCTACCTGGGTCAAGTTTCCAAAGGACTGTTGCCATATTGTGTAAAGTATGTTTTACATATGCCTTTACAGTTTTCTTAATAGAAAAAGTTATAAAGTGTTTTCTCCATGAGTGTATAGGACTTAGACTAGAAACCTGTGCACATATGAACTGTGCTCTTGGTCAGGGATTCACCAGTCACAGAAGGCAAATGAACATCATACAAACTGCAATCAAAAGCGTAAATCAGCTGGAAAAAGTTTCCTTCAGTTATTGCTAGCTAAGTTACTATTTGTATAAGCACTTAAAACCCTGTAAGGAGGCAGAGTCTGCTTGGCATTAGTTCTTTATTAGTAATTATTTAAAATTACTTTTAATTATCATGTGATGAAATAAAGTAATTCCATCATGTACAACATCATTTATATTGTTGCAGTTGTGCCAGATAACTTGTCTGTTTTAAATTTGACCTTGTGTGAGTTGTACTTAGTGTTGCATAGAGATCAGTTGGAGATGGATTCTCTTTTTGTCCACAGCTCATCTGTATGGATTTCATAGTTGAGCAAGTTCTCAATCTCCCATGTGAATAGGATTTATGAGGTTCAACAGTTCCAACCAAATCCTCTCACTGTTACATGCCAGCTAACTAATGTCACTTTGTTCCTTGGAGCTTTATTTTCAAATGCAGTAAGGCACTTTGCAAGCAGCAGTGCTGCAGGAGCCCTTTTCCTTCAGAGAGAAACACTTGTGTATCCATTTTAATGAGTGTCTTCCACTGTGCATTTATGTGCTAGTCACTGGCTGCTGTGAAGTCTGAGGTTTGCTCCAAGTATTTTAGCTGGGATCGGATTACTGTTGCACGCTGTGTCTCATTTGGACTAAAATAACCGGAAGTAAATGGATAATCTTATAAAAATTGCTGGAATAGTTCATTAATTCTGTCCTTTTGATTAATAACTACTTTGTGTTAAGCAAGTTTAAAAAAAAAAAATCCCAAGGAGCTTAATTCTTAGCTAGAAAAATGAGCTGCATATTTCATGTGGATTTACATTTTTCACTGCTACTGATTTTAGTGCCATCTCAATTTTTGTACTAATGTGGCCCTTTTTGCAACTTCCCTATTGCCTGGTACAGAAGAATCAGGAGGAGTCTGCTGAGGGAATTTATGTGTCAAAGATTTTGGAAAATGGACCTGCAGACAAAGCAGAAGGCCTGCAAATTCATGACAAGATTATTGAGGTAAGAAAGAACCCACACCAGTGGATTAGTCTCTCATATTATCAGATTAATAAAGGATTTGATGGTTTTCACCCTAAGTATGTTGTAATTTTCCTCTTTTTCTGTGTCTGAACATGATTCTTGTACACTGAACTTCCAGCTTGAACATTTCATAGAATTAAAGACATGAGATGGATTTTTCCAACAAGTAATAAATTTACTGGTGTTGGGATTAAGGTGATCTAGGTGAAGCAAAGGTGTCAACACTTAAATAACAAGCAATAGAAGCATTTTGTGTTTCTTTTCATTAAGTTGAGAAAAAAGACAGATTAAGTTGAGAAAAAACTAAAAATACTGAAAATTCACAGGTTTAGTGAAACTGATTTTGTTCCGTGTGTGGACTATTACTTTCATGGCTCTGGGACAAAGCAGAGAAGATGGCTTGGTAAACACTGCTGTGAAACTTCCTAAGCAATTAGAGGAAGTACTTTCTACTGAATGATCAGAAAGAGATCATCTATTGTTCTTACCTGGATCACTACAGCACTTTCCTGGTCGTGTAATATGTTAGCCTAGAATTTTGAGTTTGTTCCTGCATTGTATGCAGTTTTTCTCATAAAATAACTGTAACTATAAATAAAAAAAGAGATCAGTAAGTCTGTTGGAAGAATAGGTTGATGTCTAGCATACTTGTGTACCTGTAATTAGCCCTGTAAGAAATCTCCAAGGAGCAGTTTCCAAGAGTGACAGGAACAGGCTCCTTAGGGTGCTGCCAGGACAGCATCTCCCATCTCAGCTCTGACACATGCCGCAGTGACAGCACGTACTGCTAGCTGCTGCGCTCCTTTAGGCCACCTCACTCCAGCTTTGCAAGTTTAGGGGAGGCTTAGAAGCATGATGTGAACTTGCCAGTGGGATGGGTGTTTGAACGAAGACACATGAAACTGGGGGATTGGAAGACAAATGCAGAACTCTGCTGCTGGTTTCTTGTTAAGTCCCTGTTAAGGACTAAAAGCGCCAGCTGCGAGTGTTTGAATGCTGGCATTGCTCTTAATGTTGGGAGCTTAGAGCAGTGTTTGGAATCAAATGAATATATTTTCTTGGAAGAATAAAGCTTATGCTCTTAGCTGGCAGATAGATGCATTTCTAGGAGACACCAAGTGGGCTGTGCAGAACTGAACTTGCACAATATCTTTTATTTCCCTAAGGTATACAAAAGCTTTCACATCCAAATTTTTTTTTGGAACAGCAGCCTAAAGCTGTAAAGATCTATTTTCTTCTGACATTACTATTTCACTTCCCACATTGTGTTTTGGGGTCTTTTTACAGACTGACCAGCTATGTAGTTTCATGCATTTGCTCAACACTTCCTGCTTTAATTTAATGTGCTTTTATAGTGCATTGGTTTTTTTTAAGACAAAATGAAGTGTTTCTGGAAGGAGGAAGAATAAAGTCACAAACCAGCATTTATTAAATGTGATGTCATATCTCAGAATGTCACCGTAATTGATGCTTAATTTTTACTTGTTGAAAAATTCTGGCTGCATAAAATCATACTGAAACAGATTTCAGTTCTATGTGATGTTATAGATCCAATCTAGCATAAGTATTCATAATGCTCTGAATGGAGCACCGTATTAATATCCAACAGCTTTGTAGGTAACTTTTGTATTCAGGCAAGAATTTAAAAATATTTTGGGCTAGGCCAAAATTTCCAGTATATGCTTCCGTGTTTCAAAATTTATTAGACCAAAATAAAAAGAGGAGGAGAAAAGAAGTAATTATTCCTCCAAGCTAGATACGGGAAGCAGCTGGAGTCAGAACACTGAATTTTTTTATTGTCCATTCATAGCTATCACTGCCCTCTTGCAGTGGGATGCCCTGCCAGCTCTGATGTGGTTTGTTGTGGAAGAGCATTCTGAAAACTTTTGCTGTGAGGAAATAATCAGGGTGGTGTAACTATTTCAAAAATCTTGGCAGATGTATGGAATATGAGTTTTGGTGAGAAGTTGATAGGAAATGAGACTTCTTATTGTTTGCTTTTCACTTTTTTGCTGATCTGACCTAATGGGTGATATTTTATGGGACCATTCTTCAGTAATCAAGAGCAGAAGGATCTGATATTTGAAGAGCCTTTAATAGCTTAAGTCATTTGTTTGGCAATGGGATGCCCGGGGTGTTTCTAGCAATGTGTATCTAATGGGATAACGGACAGAAATATCCCGTTAAATCAGAAAATCTGTTCTCAAGGCATATTGCTAAATAAAGAAGGTAATTTGTTTCAGTGGTTTATCACATGTTTAGCAAAAATTAACTGCACATGGCTGACTATGGTGAGTTGTGCACATTTCAGATGACCATCTCGTGAGCAACCTAGTGCAGCGAATGGATTTCACAGTCCTATGGCACTGGCAGATGGAATTGAGAGCCGAGGCTGGCAGACATAAGTAGTGTTGCCTTTTATTTAATATATATGATTATCTATGCAGCAACATTGCCAAATAATTAAGGTATTTGGATGAATTCCAAGGGAAAGAATCCAATTTCTTTCTTGAGGTGTTTATTCTAAGTGTAAAAGTGCCACACAAATGAATTGAGTTGCTGGAAGTTTTTGAGAGCAACTTGCCCAGGCCATAGACCCTCTGACAGTTTCATTTGAATAAGGTTGGTATTTATTTGGGCTTTGCCCTCAGAGAAGCATATTTTGTGCATGAGGACATGAAAGCTGAAACAGATGCCTGTGTGCTGGCAGGGTGGTGGTGCTTGAGAGTGACAGGGTGACAGCTCCAGATCCCCTATGTCAAGGGACTGTTGCTCTTCATGGGGGGATGGTCACAGGACCTTTGCTGATCATTTTCACTCTTCTGCTGAAGAACAGGTTTGAGGCACAGCATTACCCTCTTCATTGAAGGTTAACACCTCTGTGAAAAAACTGCTTGTTTATGCAGTGTAAGGCGGACCTGGGACAGTGATGTGCACAAGCAACACTTTGATATATATATATATATATATATCCAGGAATATATCCAGGAATCTTATTACAAGTCCCAAATGATCATTATTTATTCATTAATAATAAACCCTTTTGAATTACTTCTATGTAGCATGTTCCTGCAGGTATCATGGTCGTCTGATGCTTCCAGAAGCTTTTATCCAAAAATCTAGCTCCCTGAAGTTGACAATGCATCATGTTTTCAAGGACTACAAGTGTTTGCATTCTAAATGCAAAATGTAAAATGCATCTCTAGATGCAGCATTGATACCTGTGACTCCCAACATGAAACCCTTGGATATGAGCAATGGATAAAGCCACCCGAGCTCTAACTTTTGGGTCTCTGTCTTCTTCCTTTCCACCCTGCCTCTGGAATCCTGTCAAGAGAAGAGAAGCTGCAAGTTGTGCATGGGGCTCTTTATTAGTCTGTGCTAGTTCAAACAATTTTGTTTGCTTCTAGGAGAAAACTATATCATTAAAGTATGTTTAGAATGGTTCACAGTTATATGGCGTTTTACCTCCCCCTCACTGCATGCTAATCATTCCTACTGGGTAAATTCATTGTTCATCTCTGCTCATGCTTGATTTACCTCCTCAAGGTGGCATAAAACAGCTATGATCCTTAGCAATGTTACCGATACAAACAAGTGCTTCACCTGCTGCTTTTTTTATCCATACTTATGGTTCTGAGCAGTTAATGCTGAAAGCAGCTCTTTCCATATGAAGGAAGACTTGTATCTCAATTTGCAGTCAGCTCAGCTTCACATAAGTATGGCACCAGAGTGGCCAGATCTCCAAGCACAGTACTTAATGCCTAGCTACTGAGCTATTCAGATCTATTTATCTGAGTTGGGTTTTTTGTTTGTATGATATAAATTTTACAGAAATTGGTATATCATGTCCCCTGTTTTTAAGTCCAACTTTAGAATTAAAAACAACTCTGTGACTGTTTTTCTCACAGTCTTCCATTCTGCAAGTCACAGTGTCTTGCAGAATACTCTTGAATCACTTCAGTGTTGTACAGAAAATACATAACCAGGACAGAATTTGCAATCCAGGTAGAATTTCTGATATTTTGGGTTTTTTTTTTCTTAAAAAGAACATTATTTCATCAATTTGAGGAAAAGGAGCAGCTGTTAATTAACGCTGCCAAAGTAGATTTGCCAGATAACAAAAAAAGGAATGAAAATATGCAAATAAAAAGGGATATGTTGAAGTCCAGAATATTCATATATGGAACTGTAAGCACATCATCAGCTGAAAGGCTCAAGTGTTTTTCTGTTCTTTGCACTGCAAGGAAAAGGCTTCTGTTCTTTAAAGTGAAGTGAGAATATTGGCCCTTCTGCATTTTAGCCAGTGGATTCTCATGAATTAAGCAGGCATGATGGAGAAGAAGGGAAAGGCAAACATTTTTAGTCTAGGATCTTTAAGTCTGAAAAATAAGGAAGATGCATTTATATGTCATGACAGTGTATTTTGTTCATGCAGCCTGAGCTCCGTAAGTGGATTATAAATAAGGCTTCATCCTGTATTCCATGTTTCCCTTTGTTCTTTCCAGTTTTTTGGAGAGTATTCGCACAATGGCTTTGAAGCACATGTCAGCAAAGCCAGTTTCAATAAAGATGAAGTCTTAAGGCTTATCCTGGCAGAAGTAACTTACATCTGCTAAGTGCCTACACAGAGACTTTTTTAACTATTGCCAGACTGCTGACTGTGCTGTGTGTCAGTCTTGTGATGTTTTATCTTCTGCATGTTTCTGTCATTACACTCACTATGTTGCTCAAGCAAAATCTTTGATACTAGTCATGTTTATTTGGCTAAGAATCTTCAGTGTCAGATTATGTCTGTAGAAGTAGTGAGTCTTAAAATGTCTTGCTGGGATCAGAGCCAGATGATTTGGGATGACTTTGAAATAAAGCTGCACAAGATGTGGCAGTAGGATCTGTGTGGTAGCTAAGAAAACTTAATATGGCTAATTTTAGTGGTGTAGGTTTCAGTGCATCTGAATGTGCCTTAGCTATATTAAGTTCTCTTAAATCTGTAACGAATTCATAATATTCTGTTGCAGGTAACCAGATTTGGCACCTGCAATCATTAGATAATTCCTAATTAGTGTGAAAGATCCCTGGCATAATAAATTAGTGAAACTGCAGGCTTAGAAATGTCTGTAGAATCTTTTCACCTCTCCCTTACCTGTTGAGATAGAGGTTTTTGGACACCCAATGAAATCTTTGTCTGAATGAAGTTTTATAGTTGGATGTTACCAGGTCTACATAACTTCAGTTGAATTGGAGCTACTGCCCCCACTGACTTTTTATTTAACAGAAAGCCTTAGAGTGCTTCTCCAAAAAAAGCAAGAAGTCTGGGTTGTGGTCTCTGCCTGAAAAGGATGGAATTTACCTCTCCAGGTAATTGCCCTTGTTACTAAGGCAGATGCTTTCCTGTGGTAGACCAGCAACCATCCTCCTCAAACAGAGCTTGGTGCCAGCAGGTGCTCAGGGAGTCAGGATTATCCAGTGGTAATTTGGTGTGAAATAGGCACTAGTTCCAGGGGGCTGTCTCTGGAATACTGGTCCTGCCCTTTTCCATGTAAGAGCTTGTGACAGCACACAAGAATTTCCCTTTTTCTTCCAGAGTCTTGTGTCTTACATGAATGACACTTTGTTTAATGATACTTGCATTTCTAACTTCATAGTGCCTTGACTTTGAGAGGGGAGGTAGCAAATGCTGTTAATCAGGAAATCCTCTCTCTAGGACACTTTTCCTAGATGGGGTTCCCTGACTGAGTAAGTACCAATAGTAAAGGTTTTCCTCCTCTGTGTTTTAACTCAAACTTCAAGTGCTACCTGGAAGGTGGTTACGGCTGCTGTGCCCACTATCAAAATTCCATGAGGGCTGGATCTCTTGTAGGTGGAGGAACTTAGTGTTCAAGGTGCTGTCTGTTCTAGAAGTTGACTGTGGTTACATTGCCTAAATTTTGTAATTCGTTGCCTCAGTTCACAGATCAGTAGCCTAAATTTAACTGGACTTGCTACAGGTCTTTAGAGGTGCCTGCATTCCTCTCTGTTCACTGAATTACAATGCAAAATTGTGTTTAGAGAAATAGGTTATGTTCCTTCCAAAAAGCATTTAAAATTCTAGAAATTCACTGTCTTGTTTTAAAAAGAAAAATGAGATTTTTATTTTTTTGTGACCTATAACATCTTGGGGGTTTTTTGTGGGGAAGTATGTTAGTCTTACTAAGATGTTACAGAATGCTTTCTGTCATAAAGAACAGGAAGAAATGAAACAAAATGATATCTAAGAAGTGGTGACATTTGCGTAATAGAGTAAATAGTAAATGACAAGATTTTATGAACAGAAATTCACTATTTGATATCTTAGTTGCCTGAATGAAATCTTGCATCCAGAAACAGGCAAAATATTTTTGATACCTTTTTGATACTTGTGTAGCACAGCATCATGAAAAAATTCTAAAATGCTTTGTCTTCTAAGAGGTGGGGTCTTTTAATCTGTCATATAAACTGAGAACTTGCTGTGCATGCAGCTTTAGAGGGCCCCAAGCCTGTAGGAAGGTTTTCCATCTGTATTTTTTTGGTCTGGTACTCTCAGAGAATCCAGGCAAGTATAATACTGCGTTGTTTTTGTGAAAACGTTTGCTCACAGTGCTTTTATCTAAAAAAATGACGGAAATGCCAAACGTAGTTGGAATATGACCACCAGATGAACTCTCCAACTAGATTATTTGCAGAATTGGTATATTTGACAGATAAGGCAGTTTTGTCCTTTTCAGTAAGTCTCTTCAGATTGTGAGTCATAAGTCTTGGTCAGCAAGGTGCTCCCAGTGAGCAAAAAAACCTGATGCTGTGGTAGCTGGACTGGCACAAGGCAGATGGGGAAAAAGCAACATTGTGAGAGTATTTCTGAAATCTGACTCAGCATGAAAAGTCAAGAGAGTATGTGAAGTGGAAATTTTTTTTTTTTTTATGCTACTTCTACTATTCTGGCTTTTTGTTTTGGTGATTTAGGTTAGGCACGATGAAAAAGCCTTCAGGATCTTGCATGCACATGAATGTGCATAACCCCTGCTCTCCCATGAGGAACTCCTGTTTTGCTCTGACTGTGAGGGATCTCTACAGCAGATGGATGGATCACTGTAGGAGAGTGGAGTGTGTAAGAAAAAAGAAAAACAGGAAACTTTACAATTAAAGAGTACAAAGCACCAACCTCAAGTTTCTACAGCACTTCCTAGTGCCTGCTCATAAATAGGGAGTGTGGAAGAAATGTAGGGCATGTAGGACTAGGGGTAACTGAACTGTCAAATTAGATCATCTATACACACTGTCATGAGCTGTGACAGGTAAATTAGCAGAACTATGTTAACTGTGCTGGGTCTGCAGAGTTAGGCAATTGCTAAATTGGCAGCTCAGAAGTGCTGTTAGGTAGGAAGGATTTTGGTTAACCTGTGGAAGAGCTGACTAATGTAAGAACCTGCAAGATCCCATAAATGGTGTTGCTACCTTGGGCCGCAGAACCCTTGACATCATGTGAAGTTCTGCTCACACCCATCTCCTTCAGAAAGTGGCTGATCTCACCCCTGAGGTATAATGTGTCAGAAATCTGGCAAGTTGAAGCATGACATCTTCCTAGATGCCCTGTTTGAGCTTGACTTTGCTGCATGTCATCTTTCTCTTCCTTCCCATGAGTATTTTTGGGTTTTTTTTTAAGCTTTAAGATAAACCTTGCAATACAACAAGACTTAAGCATCCTTCCATCTTACCCAGCAGCCGGAGCAATGTAGTTTTATATTTAGCTGAGGCAGTAGGTTTAGAGAAAATTTTTGTTTTGAGGTGTTCATTAAACATTTTCAGGAATGCATTAAACAGCTTGTCTAACATCTGTCAAATGCTATCGCTTTCATCCCCTTCCCAGGAAGAGAAGAGCATTTATAGGGGAGTGTTTTGTTTAGGAATTTTCCATATAATTGCATACACGCATATTTACATGTTGGTATCTATTTATGTTAGGGAAGACAAGGTCATAGAAATGTATCTTTATTTCTGGAGAGGCAAGGTTTTGTGTGAAAACCCTTCTCATGGATCTGTGCTCTTAGAATGATCTTGGGCAGCCCTGAAGAAAGTGGTTTCTCATCCATTGATAAATCTCCATGGCAGCTGGGCTGTAGGTTGTGTACCATTGCCTTGGTCTTGGTCCAAAACTCTCTTACAGGTATGGTGAACTTGATGGTTGCTGTGGAGCTAGGTACCCAAACCTGGTGAGCTATGGAAATCTGAGAGGAGGAAAGGCATTCTCCAATGACTTTCCTTAGCCTTGTCAATTACACAGAGAGCAGAAAAGGTCAGAAGCTTCAGAGAGGACTTTAGGATGTATCAAAGAGAGCTAACCCTTTGAGGCTCATATGATCAAGACTAGTGAGAATAATTGATGGTAAGCCCAGCTATGGAAGGCTCTGATAAAGTCTGAGACCATGCTGAGTTTGTTGGTCAGAGTTGAAGGATGTGCAAGGAAGCCGTGTCTCTCACAGCACATGCTGCTGGCACCCCAGAAGCTCTTGGCATTTTCAGAAAGTGAAAAGAGCTTTCTTCTGCCTTTCATGAAGGTTGCTCTTTATTGTGGTTGAGACAACTTTACAGTCAGAGGAGTTGACATCTTGCATGTGTTGTGTGAATGCAGTGTTTTATCTTCTTAAGTCACTGAACTGATTGTTGCAATCCCAAAGGTATGTGCCCCAAGAGTTTTGATCTCTTCTTCTTCATAATCAGCTAGTTATATTTTTAAGGAGTAGGTAATCACTGTTGTCTATAATTGGAGGTTGAATGAAAAAAGCCTTTAGTGTCTGACAGTGCTGAAATGCCCTAAATGAAGTAATTATTCAGTGCTTCTCTTAAAAAATTAGCTCAGTTTTTAAGAAGCTGTGAAATACTTCAATGTGTTGAGTGGGAGAATGTTCCTCCTTAGAACTTTTGAATAGGAGTAGTAAGAAACATGTACAGCACTGTGCTTTCCAAATGCTTTGAAAATAGACGTGATCATGTTAAAAATAAAAAAATAAAAAATTGTAACCTCTCCAAACTGAAAAATTCTGCAGCATTTAAAACCATACTGTTATGGAAAAACTAATTTTCAAATTGGCAAGAGCAGATGTGGTCACTTCAAACCACCAACAAAGACTATACTTAGTAAAATCAAATACACTGAGCAAAGTACATTTGTTACTAATACACAGACATTTTGGTAAATATATGTCTTGTTTAGAATTGGAAATGTAATTTTACAGCTTTGTATGTAGAACCAACTTGATTGAATTACAGCTGCTGCAGGAAAGGAGTGCAGAATGACTCAACACTGTTTCTTAATTCAGATTATTTTGGAAGGCATTTTCTTTATGACATTGTTGACAAAATAAGTCATGGCTGCTATGTTTATTTACATAGAAAGTTTATGCATGTTATTTACAGGATATGTTTTACATATTTTTTTCTTTGAGGAAAATATTTGTCTTTCAAGTAACAAGAGTGGGAAATAGAGAGGGGATGGGAAAAATGACAGGAAAAAAAAATCAGAACTGTTGACATCCTGCTGATTTCTACTCGATTTTTAAATATGGAAACATTATTTGAAGATCACTGTATTCCAAACACCTATTAAATGGTTTAACAGCTTTAAAATTGGATAAATTATGATTCTCTGTGTCTAGAAGAGGTCACCTAATGTGGGAGAAGTTCTGAAATGGGTTGATAGAGAATATGAGGTTTTTTCCCCTTTATCTGTCTTTCCCTCCCTTTTTGGAGCATCCAGCATTTGAGAGATGCAGAGGCTCAGAGCTTGCCCATCTGTTTCCAAGTACAGTCCCTCAATCTTGAATTTGTTTCTTTAACCGCACTGATCAAGAGGGTAAATATCTGAAGTCCTTCCAGCAGCTTGTGGGAAGAAGGCATGCTCTTTTAAATGGAAGGGATTTTCTGTCTTGAGTGAATAAGAACATCTGGATCCCTACACTTCTCTGTTACAGTCTGATTGATTTAGGCTAGTCTTTGGCACATGCCAAATATGGAGCCATATGGTCTTGATGCTGTCAGCAACATTTTTGAGCACACACCTCTGCCTGTCCCCCAGCTTTCTCTGGTAGCTGCTACTGTGACCTAAAAGATAAATGTTCCAGGAGCTTTCAGGCTGTTATGCCCTTCTTGAGCAGATTAGTTGCATTTTTTTTGAGGGACATAATGTCCAGCATTTGGATCAGAAAGCGGAATCCTTCACTTCCCCTGCAGTGCTCAGAGCCCTGATCCAAATCAGACGCCCTGTGCTAGTGCCAGATGTGTAGCAGCACTTTCTACCTTTAACTCTCTAACTTACACTTCTAACTTGCACTTACATTGCATGTTGCTTATTAAATTTCTCCATAAAATCTCCAAGTGCTCAGCACAACTGGTTTTAGCATGCTCTAAGTATGTGATTATATGGAAAACTGACTGTTTTGAGAAGTTTTTAAGCAGAAATTTACTTTCTAGTAATCAAGAGAATGTTGTTAAAGCCATAATTCTCTTGCTAGCACAGCTTTTAACTTTTTTTGTCTCTGGTAGACAGAAGTATGATATTTATCAAAATACAGGGATTCTTCTGTGCTTCCAAATACTCAAAATACCCTTTTTTTTTTTTAAACAGGTTTTTTAATGATTTCTTTATTTTTCATTTTTATTTAAAAATAGAGCATGGAGAATCTGAGTATTAGGAAGAATGTTTCTATTTTTTTCAATATAAAAAGAAACTGGAAGAAGGAAAAATGGTTCATATAATTATTTTTTTAAAGAACTCTTAATAATGCTAGAATTTCTCATTGCATTGATGTAGACCACTGTTTTCAGCCTTCTTTTCTAAGTCACTTAAGTACTGTACCCTATACTAAGAGTGTGGATTTTTATGTATTTTTTTGTTTCCTCCCTGCTATGAGGTAATGGAAATCTGAAGGAGCACTGTTCATCACTTAGCCCAGAGGTTGTATTTTCTAATTGGCACTAACCATGGACAATATTTTAAAGGTTAAAGAACACAATGACATTTCAGAATACCTTTCAGAGAGTATTCAGACACTGCTGTTAATATCTTTGCAGAACTACTTAAGAACAAAGTTTTCATCCAGTTCCTTAAACTCGTGTCTTATGTTGGTCAGAGCCCTGCAGTCCATTACAGCCATTCTCCTGAGGGCATTAACAAGTATTTCAGGGAGTTGTAGCAAAAAAATTATGAACTCTATGGGTACATTATTGACTTACTGCATTGTATTTGTCTCTCTCTTTTTATGTACTCTAAAACCAGAAAAATAACCACTTCTGCTTTCTTAATCAGCATTGCTTCTTAGTGTATAAGTAGCCTTTCCCTCTCAAAGAACTCGTCTATTTGGCTTTGAGCCATTAAAGATCTGTTCTGGCAGGAAAGGCCTGAACTCCATAGTCCAGTTGCTGAGTTTTTCCTTTGAATCAGCCACTTAAAAATGAAATGAGACTTTAGAGACTAATGGAGTGGATAGAGAAATGTGTAGGAGACTACTACAAAACAGTGGAGTCAAATTACAGATCGCAAGCACCATCATTGGTTCTACTTTTTCCAATTTTAAATGAGTTGAGTTTTCCCCAAATTCATGTATTGTGATTTTACCAATAAATGATTGGCCAAACCATGATGAATCCATGTTAAGTAGGAGAATTATAAGTGATGTTCACCAGCCTGTGCCAAGCCATCTGCCTGATGTTTCTCTTTTTTGAGTGCTGATCGTGTGTTCAACAGGGTACAAAGCTCTGCAAAAAGATCAACAAACCGAGCTAAAATTAGACCCTAGAGCACACAGGACACTTAAGATGAGATTCATACTGCCTACAGATAAATATCTTAACATTTTCTCATTCTCCAAGTACTGAAGATGAGTTGGGCATGTATTTTTTAGCAAAGGTGATTAGTTCAATCTGAAATATTTCACTTAGTGATATCTGAGTTAGGATGAGATTCAACTGAAGCAAGTGTTAGTGATAACATCTTAAACTCTTTGGAATTTTCACATGAACCAGCATATTTTTAACACTTTTTAGTGCTTTTAAGGTTACATTGTTAGAATAAAACTCTTTGTACAGAGTTCTTCACTATTAAGCCGGAATCTTGAATCTTGAGTTGTTCCAGAATGAATAAAATTTAAGAAGAAATAATATAATTTGGTTTATTCTTCTTTGTGTATTATGTTTCACATGTCTGATAGTCCATTCTTCTGGAATTCAATATTTCACTAATTAAATGGAAGCTAATAATATGTAAAATGCCAGCATAAGTAAAAAGAGAGAAATTCAAGTACAAAACTGGTCTTAGAATCCACCTCCTATGGTCTGGTACTCCTGTTTGAGGTGGCCTGTTCTAACTCAGTAGTCTTAATGACTCAATGTTATAGTTTTCATTAAACTAACCAAACAAAATAGGCATTCAGCAATAAGATCAAGGCTTATTCCAAGTTTCAGGTATGTCAATTGCTAAATTTTGAACATTGTTACTCAAAATCTGGCAGGAATTAACATGAAAAAGATGCAACTTGAAATGTTCCAGTAAACCCACCCTCTTTAGGGACTAGCTTTGAAATCACTTAACATATGGTTTCATGTCATATCCAGTCTTGTTGATCTCTACATCTTTGGGACTGGAATAAAGTAAACCCAAGTGTTGGATGGCTGTCTGTGCCCCCTAAGGGGAAGGTCAGTGTATCTCTGGTTTAGCTGAGTCTGCCCTAGTGGAAAAATGAACCCTGCATCAGCTGAGAGCATGTGCCAGGTCTCAGCTTTGACTGTGCTTTTTTAGAAGTCAGCAAACTCTGATAATGGCAAATTTTGGAGGAGTCTGAGTAGGGGTTTGTGGAACCTTGGTGATGAGTTTTAGCAAGTGAAGATGCAGATGTGTGTTGGAAATGGCTCAGCCATCGAAAGCAGCAGAGCAGTGCTTCATGTTTCATCAGTCTTCAGAGAGATGGAGTTTGTTCAGAGAAACAGACCATGAAAAGATTGAGAGACTGGTGACATCCTTTTGGCAAGAGAACAATAAAAGTTATTGCTCAAAGCAAGACATTTTTATTTGCACTTTTGGTTTAGTATTTTGTATGGAGATCTAAGTTACAAAAGGGAAGGAAGGCAGCACCTTTAATCAAACTAAGACACTTATAAAATTTGGGAAGGCTTTTGGGCAAATGATGTTTTCAGTGAAACTGGCATGGAAAAATTTATCATGTATTTTTATGTGAAATAAGTTTATCTGAGTTTTTTTTGTGTGCTTTGTTTTGATTTTGGGTTTTTTAGACCAGGACTGAGAAATTAGGAGATGTGGGGATTGCTTCCTACAAAATAACATTTCCTTTTCTTAGTCATCTTCATAGATTTGTGTATCCAGAGTTCATTCTGGAGTTTCACAGTGTGGTGTTTCCGTTCAGTTTCAACAAGCATATTTGAGCACTGAATTAGCATATCAGGTTTTAGGATACACACATGTGAGATGCATTGATTCTGAGGATGCCTCTGTGGGGAGGCATTAAAAACTACATTTGGAAGGACATGTTGGCTGTAGCAGTGCCTTGGAGCATTTGGAGGCTACAGAGAAAACAGGAAACACTTGGCAGCAAAAGCAAAAACACTAGTGTAAACTATAATAATGAAATAACAATCTAAAAGATGAGTCAGACTAAAGGAAAGTTACAAATGTTCAATGTTCAGTATGAATTTCCTATAATACACTTTAGTGGAAGGGCTTGTAGCATTTTATTTTATGCAGTTAAGATATTAATGTGCTAGGATGTCAGACACAAGGGGATAATATAAAGGGAACAGCTGAAGTTTTATCTATGAAACAGACTTTTCCAGTCTGTTTTTTTTTTTTTTCCTTTACATGGTTTTTCATATGTGCACTCTGGATATTATTTAACTTTCCCTTGCAACAGTTTTCCAGCTTCAGCTATTATATGACTGTAAAACTGTGCTTTTGGGATGGGACTTAAAATTCCTTTCTACAGTTTGTGAGTTGTATCTTTCTGTGTTCAGAAGGCAACTGCTATTTCTTTTCAATCTACTGTTTCACGTGTGAGGATTTGGAAGTGTTTAAGATCTAAAAGGCACTGTCAGTAACAAACTAGGATAGACTACTTTCAGTTGGAAGAGACCTACTGCAATCATCTAGTCCAGTTGCCTGACCAATTCAGTGCTGAACAAAAGCTAAAGTATATTAGAGTCTCTTTCTCAAAGTCTAAAATTGTAATCACTTTTAAGGATTTCTTTTTTTTTTTTTCCAAATTCCATTGTTTACATGAATACTGCAATACAACTTGTTGCAGAAAATCAGTCTGCAGCCAGAGCACTGTTAAATATATTTGCGGGAGGAAAGATCATCGAGGTGAAGAAGGTGAATGATGACTGCCTTTTCCTCCCTTCTGTGCAATGCAGCTCAGGGCAATCCATAAGGAGCAGTGGAGAGCAAAAGGGATTGACTTAAATGTATGTACTCATTACTCATTACAGCAACACTCCAAGAAGTTGTGAGATCTTTAAATTGTTTTGTAGAATTCTGGTAAATCAACATTTCTTGTCTTGTTGCTCCAAACTGAGATAGTAATGCAGGGATTAGAACTTTTCTTTTGGAGGATAACCAAGGGTAACCAAGAAAGTGCATGTGTTCTCCTGAGGTTACAGGTCTGTGTTGGTCTTTGAAAAGTTTTCTGGAGAATCTGTGTACATTTTGGTGTTGGGGACTTGTACAGAGGAGCAAACTGCAGTGAAATCATCTGCAAATGTGTAGCTTTATGTGAATCAGACACACTTTAACATTTATTTGAAATATTTCAATTGTTAATATATCCATGATGGCATGTAAATATGCAACAAATTGATGTTTATATGTATATGTGTACATGTAGTTTTCCAAAATCACCTGCAAGCTGAGGAAGTTCAGTAAATCTTTGCTTTTACTTTTCAAGTTTATTAAAAAAAAATAAAAATTCCAGGCAATTTGCATATTAGGTGAAAGGTTTGTTTTGTGTTGTTTTTTTTTTTTTGTCTTGTTAATCCTTTTTTTCAAAAAAGAGCAATCAGTGCTTTTTTAATTTTAAATAACATTGTTCTGTTACACACAAATGCTCTATACTAATTGAAGGCAATGGGCAAATGCACAGAAGAGTAGATCGATGTTTTCTTCTTACTTCATACCTTTATCTGAAATCTTACTGTAGGAAATATTTCTTGCTTGATTTTGAGAATAGAGAAAATGTTTTCAGTATTTCTCTGTAAAATCCTGCTGAAAATATTTCAAAAACTTTGATTCCTTCTTGCACATCTGTAATCTCTTCTGTTTTTCACATAATTCTCATACCACTGCATGTTAATAGCAATTAGGTGAACTGAAGAAATAGTGACGTTTTCACTGTATTCTATTTGTATATTTCTTTATTTCCTGGAGACTAACTCTGTTTTTCTTCTCCTCTCCTCATGCATCTGGCATCTTTTCTTATGTTCTGGGTGCCGAAACCTTCAGCTCTGAGTCAGGGACCACAATCATCTGAAAGAAACCGTTCTGCCATTCTTATCTGTTCTAAATTTTTATGCACTTCTTTGCTGCTGTTTGATGAGGCTGTTAGAGAAGGTATTAAAAGTCAAGGGCCAGATGGCTGAAGCCATGAGCTGCTGTCAGTAAAGTCAGTAAGAAGTGGAAAGTGGTCATGCTTCTGTGTGAAGAGTGGGGCAGGAGATGCTAGGAGGGGCTGTGCAGCAGCAGCAGCTGGAGAAGGCTGGAGCACTCTCCAGTCTTGTTATCAGCAGCTTTATGTACTTAATTAATGAGTTTAATTCTTGTTATCTCCTTATCTTCTGAGATCTTAATTGCTTGGCAAAGACTTTGTTTTACTGTGTCAAGGTTTTTAATGCTTTCAGGATTTTGCATTGAAGTTTTACCTTATTGTTTTCTCCAATTTTTGCATAAGTCAAAGCACAAGTGAAAAAGGCTTCATAGCCTTGCCAGGTGGAGAGGTCTTGGCTAGTTCCTGATATTTGAGTTGCACTGTTAGTGTAGAGGCAGGTTGAAGAGCAGCTGCTGGAGTCTGTGCCATGTAAACTTATTCAGAGATTATTCCTCTGAAGAAAACCCAATTGATTTGGATCCCAAACAGCTGGAGCTGAAAGGCTGGATCGATGGATAATAAATAACACTGTGGAGTAGAGCCATGGCTACTCCCCACTGCTGGGTATGCTACCCATATCTGGATATTCTATTAGTGACTCTGTCCATGGAATGCTTGTTTGTTGAAAGTAGTCACACAGACTCCTTGCTATACCTGAACAGATGCACTAAGAAACAGAGGACACCAGCAAGATGAGGACTGTTGCAGGATCTGTCTCCTTTTTCCTCAGTGCTGTGTTACACACTGCTCCTTAAAGAACAGTATGCTGGGTGTTCAGAGGCTGCTGCTTATGCAAATATTTGCAGTAGTGGTGGAGGTGATTCTATAAAACTGTTCTTGGCTGGTTGTAGACTCCAAAATTTGAATGATTATTGCACAAGTTGACTTGTGATAAAATGCTAAGTGGCTATATTTCATTCATTCTGTTTCCTCACTTTGAATGATTAAATACTCTAGTATTGATGAACAAATTTGCCCTTTCAATAGGAGGAGTTTATACTATAAGTAATTTTATTACCATCAAGAAACTCCAAAGGAAATATTTTTTCAGACATTGTTGTTTAATTTTTTATGAATAAGACTTGTAAGTCTATTTTTATTGTAGAAGCTTTGTTGAAATCAGAGACTTGTTTTAAAAATTATGGCAAAAGTAACAATTGTCTCCTCCTTTGAAAAATAAGTATGCATAATTAATTGAATCCATATATTTGTATATACATGCAAGCTGTATCATGTACCTTATTCTTCATACCTGATTTTGATGTAGACCACCCCATTTCATGGGAAGCCAGCTGAGGTCTGTGTTGTTTCACACTAGGTGCTGAGTGTTGCAAGTGACTGACCTGCAGGAACTGCCTGTAAGTGTGAAATGGAGCTGCTGCATGGAGAAGCCTCCAGGAAGAGCTGGAAGCTGCTGCAGTTCTCTGTGACAGCACCCATTGCCACCAGCAGCACTGCAATTAGGGTCAATCAGTTCTTGCTCCCAAGGGATTTGTATGGAGAGATGAAATCAAAATGTACAGATCCTTGGTTTTATATATATATATATATATTTGCAGAATTGATATGTAAACAGATTTGAGACTGATAAAAGGTCCAAAAAATAGAGAAGCTTGGTTAATGCACAAGGCAGTATTATTTAGATTGCAGTGAATAGTATCCTCTGATTTCACGTGCTGAGCTGTAGCTGTGGTAACCAAAGGATGATGGCTCTTTCCTCTGGCCTCCCGTGCATAGTGTGGAGTACAGCTCACCTGCTGCATCTGCTCTTTCAAGTGCTGAAACTGCTCAGGAGGCAATGCTGCCACTTACACCCTCCTACAACTCTGCTACTGACTAATTCTTGCTGATCTTTGTGTCTAATCAGAGCTTTCACTCCATGTATTTTGTCATTAAAGAGTTCAGGGCTTTTTCAGAAGCAAGATCTACAGGCCATGGTGCATAATGCTAATTCAACAAGATTGTGACTTCCTCATAATGCAAACATGCCTCCTCTTCTTTGATTTACTTTATTCAATAATGTTAGCTGCCGGTGATGTTTAATTAGTTTAATTACTGTTGTTGATCCTGTCAGGAAAGATTTCCTTAGGTTGATGCAGATGATTTCTAATCTAACTGTTTAATATTGGCTCATAGTTGATTATAAATTTGAAAATATTGTAAGAGTCTGGGAAATCCAGATAATAACACTTGATAATAGTTTAAATGCTTAATCAAGTTGAGTGTTTTCATTTACATATATTTCCTGAAAAGTGAGCACTGATTGAGAATGACAAGGGTTAGTTTCAGGTCCTAGGGGTCCTTTGAAAATTAGGAAACAATTGAATTCTTTGGGTGTGGAGATCCAAAAAACCGGGAGATAAAGCTATGCTATTAAGTCATTCAGTGAATCAGATTTACCCGTTGATACGGAAAGGGTTAATGAATGTGTTTTAACAAAAAGGACATGGAGAGCAAGCTGAGAGAATTTATCCTGGTGAGTCAAGCTCAGTTGCCTTCCCTCCTGCTCCATCAGCCTGCCACGTCAGAGCCCTTAGCTGGGTTTTTGGGGCCAGTACCTGCAGTGTCTAACCTATGTGGTTTGCTTGCAAATAGTCTGCATTTGCAGGTTGGTGTGCAACATACAGGAGTCCCACTGCTGGGTTGGTCACTGCTCCTGGCAAGGGCTGTCGTTTGCTGGGAGTATGCCATTTGCCTGATCTTTAGATAGCTCTCATTTTATGGAGGAGTCCCTGGAGGGCTCCTCTCCAGGGCTGTGCAGTCAGCTGCTGCCTGCTGCCCTTGGCCTCACCTGCTTCTCATGAGCCAGGAGCCTTGAGACCTTCTTCTCACGGCCCATTCTCTGCCCAGCCTGTATTGTGCTTGGGATTGCCCTGGCCCAGGACCTTGCACTTGGCCTTGTTGAACTTCAGGAGGCTGCACAGACCCACCCCTCAAGGCTGAGGGTCCCTGTGGGTGTCATCCCTTCCCTCCAGCATGGTGAGCACACCACACAGCTTGGTGTCATCAGCAAACCTGCTGAGGTGCGCTCCATGGCAGTGTCCGTGTCACCAAAGGCATTAAACTGGTCCCAGTACAGACACTTGAGGGGGTGTATTCAGAATATACTGTATCTACACAGAATATGTTATAAAACATGTGCATATATAAATATATATCTTAACTCTTCTGGATCTGTCATGTAAAATCACTGTGAAAACTATGCAACGTGAAACCTGTTATTGCTTATTGGTTAAATTCTGGCCTGTTAAAGAGAAGAGTTTTAACATTGATTGTAGCTACTTTGAGATTTCACCCTGTGCTTGTTTGTTGATAATCTACTTAGTCATGTATAGCTTTTGGGACCAGGTAAGTAAAATTAGAGTATAGGACATGAACAATCTCAGTGTTAAATATTTCCACAGGATTTCTTTTTACAAAATCAGGTTGCCAAGCACCTTTACAAATGATCTGGTAATGATATACTACCTTAAAAAAGATTGATTTTAGGAAGGACAAACAGGATTGATTGCTTTGTTTCCTTTAGAAGATTTATAATGAAGTAAAAATTTCTAATCACAGGCAAGCATGCATGTCTGTTCTTTTCATTTGCAAACAGCAATACATATTTCTCCTGTTTATAGGAGGGCTGAAAGTGTTGTAGACTTTCCTCAATTTTCATTTGAAGTAAATGATTTTTTAACCTGTACCTTTTCATTTTGGCCTGGATATCCAAAATTTGTACTAAATGGATATTATGAAAACAATGAATATTTCTGGAAGTTCAAAGAAACCCCACAAAGAAATCAAACCACCTCTTCAAAAATTGAATCTGAACACATTATATTTTCACAGTTGTTTCCAAGAAAGCCATTGAGTAAAACAGACCAGAAAAGAACTATTATATTTAAGATAAAGAAACCTAGAAAATAATAATGCATAGAAAAAGCTCTTTGTTTTTTTAAGATCAGAATGAAAAATAGATAAAATTGTTTATTTTAATGTGATTTTACAAATTTCACTTTTTAGTCTTTACAAACTTCCACTATTAAGCTGCACCTCTTTACATTACCTGTTATAGTGAGAGAAAAGATTTTTATTAATTTACTTGCAAAATAAGATGATATCAACCTATTATGTGTAGGTACCATTCAGAACATATTTGTTGACTTTTATAATTTTGACTTAGTGAAATTATCTATCTCCTTGTGAACCATTCAGGAGGCTATTAATGGCACTTTTGTCTTGTAAAAGGAGCCAAAAATCATATGCCTGAAATTTATTTTCCTTTTTTCATTAATGCTGTGAGAATAGACAATAGCCTGGACTGAAGCAATAATAACAGCACGGAGCCAGACAGAATGAATCCTGTGTTTGAGAGTAATATGAAATGTTATAATCCACCCTTTCCTTAATCTGCCTCTACCAGAGAACACAGAATGTTTTCAAGCTCTCTCCTCTCTCTGGAACAGGAGCAGCCAGTCATTGTGATCTTGCCATTTACTTTTCATAATAATGGTCTTGCAATACATTAATGAAATTCGTAGTTTGATGAATTTGCTTTTGGGTTAACTTTAATTAACTGCACCACATTGATCGGTAAGAAGTTTGACTGCATGCTTTTTCAATAAACATTTTGAAAACCTAAGATAACAAAAAAAGTCAGAGTGGTATTATCTGAATATATTTTTTCTGATAATGAAACAAAAAAAATTGCTGGATTTTTACATGAAGTGACATCTTGTAGCTGTCTGCACTTAGGAATGTGATTTAAATTCCTAATTAACATTAAAAAAAAGTTGTGTTTTTTTTCCTGAAATATCTTTGGTTTCATCCTAACACACATATGGACTGCCTTTACCTGCTACATGAAATTTCCATTTCATGACTTAAAAGTGAGGATAACCTCTTGCAGTCAGCAGGGAAGCCTCAAGTCTGTCTCAAGTGAAAAGAAATACTGTTTCATTGTGCACCAATTGTGCCTTTGGAGCAGTTAGTGATGTACTTCAGACTAAACTGATTGCAATTGTAGTTGATATCTCAGCATTTATCTCATATTGTAATGCATAGACCTAAAGACATACTAAAAATATTACTTGAAAATTAATTTTCTTGAGGAAGAAAAAATGGTACCTCAGAAAACTAACTCTCAGCAATTTTCAGACCATTATGTTCAAATTGATAGATGTGACCATAACCAGTCTGAAAGAAGAGTGTGGACTCCTGTTTATGTCAGTAGTGGTTGAATCTGTGTTTTGACATGCAAAATTTAGCTTGTAGTGAGGAAAAGCCTCAAAATTCTAGCCCTGTAGTAAGTAATATGAAATGTTTCCCAGTAATCCTTCAGTTGAAAATGTAGGGGGACTGAGTTTTTGTAAGGAAAACCTGAGGCAAGTTTGAATTTTTTTCTGCTGTGTATGCAGTATCAAACATTACCTGGTAAGTTACAGCTCGAATTTTCTGTGCCTGGAGTTGCAAATCAGAGCTCTGATTTCTCCATATCACTATTTCCTATTTTTCACCTACAGCATTTCTTAAGAGAGGAATCTGCTGTGAGCACCCCTGCCTGGCACAAGACTATGACAATTGGTCATGAATAGACAGAAAGTGCTTTACAGTTCTCTGTTTATCAAGTCTGCTTGTGTTGGTGATAGTGGCAGTATTTCTTCTGTTCTTTTACTTTGCCTTTGAGCTGTGGGTTTAGAGGAGCATTTTTCTGGTAGCCTGAAAAGATAAATTTTCTTCAAACTCAGTGTTAAACTACTGCTCCTGGGGAAGAAGAAGCACAGTCTTGGAAATTGTCTTTTATAAATAAAACCTAAATAACTCATAAATATAACAGCTAGTCACAATAAGATCCAAGTTCTTCTTTTGTCAGGACAATACTGTTATAATCCATGTTTTGTCTGTATTTTAACCTGTTGTGCCAATTATTTTACCCCACACTACATTGCTGCGTGGAGCCACTAAATCTGTTTTGTGATTCAAGACGTTAAAGTTCTATACCAAACTGTAAAACTTTGTCTTACAAACACCAAAGACATTGTCTAGAATACAGACAATTTCATTCCAGCATTTTTCAAAACCACCATGAGAAATTTCTTACTGTATTTAATTTCACTTGGTATAAATGAAAAAGAAATCAACAGAGTAAGAGAATAAAACACCCTCAAAAGCTATGAACTCTACTGTAAGCCTCTTCCCAGTAGAAGCTAACTGGGGAAGGAATGTGTTTCTAGTCAACTCTGACTTTTTCCCTTGTCTGGATACTGATCAGCTGCAGACCTTGAGTTTGATGGTCCTTTGGCTTCAGTCAGCACAATTCTTATGGGAGGATTTTGTGTTTGCTGGGGTTTTGGTCAAGTCACACTCATTAGCAGTCCAAGCTGCTGCCCAGGGTGTATCTGCACCAGAGCCCAACATCCTCCTGTGACAGCTGGGCTTCCTGCCCCAGCTCTGCCTCCACTGTGTGATCATAGTCAAGCCCAAATGTCTTCCTTTTGTAAACCTATGATAACCTTGAAAAAAATCCATGTTTTCTGTAGGCCACTCTTTCCAGTGCCCATGATTTAAATTTTCCTAGTTAACCCCACATGATATCTACGTGGATGTTTGTTTGCTTTTTTGTTCTATGTTGGCTAAAAAAATACAAAAACATTTTCTTTGTTGGGGTGTTACTGAAAGTATTAAAACGATTTTGCATTTTTTTCCTAATCTGTCATGTTTGATAAAACTTCTTTTTAAGGCTTGCTGATTAACATATTCTCTTCTGAGGGTTTTGTGGATTTTGTGTTCTGTTTTGTTTTTTTTTCTCTGGATGCGTTTCCTGTTTTGTGTGTGTGTTTTGTGTTATGTTTTAGTAGTGTCCATAGCCTATTTCAGATAAACCAGGCACAGTGACTGACCTTCTGTTGAGAAGGCTACACTCAAATTATACTTTACATTCTGCTGAGCCAAATGTGCCAAAATGATTTAATACATAATTGCTCTTTAACTTACTCCTAAAATCTTGACTGCAGATACTGATGTTAAAGCAGATGTAAGGGAATTTTGTCTGGTGATAACTGAGAATGATGATCAGTGGCAAAGATCTCTTATATATAACACCTGTTGAGTTTGGAAGCTATCTTTGAAGGAACCCTAAGGGCTCTTATTCTATGTCTGCTGACTTCAGCACACTTATTGAGGCTGATGTTTCACTGATATAATTGGCAAAAATTATAGAAGAAGGAAAAAAGCCTAAGGGGGTGACATCCTGCAGCACTAGCCACGTTGTAGTGTGCACTGGAAAAGTTCAAGAAGGCACAAGCAATTCACAACCAGTCTGCTGTTGACTCACTTATGGGGAGTGATAGCAAAAGAGCAATGACACTGATTAACAATGAGGCTGATGTTACTTTGTGTCTTGGGCAGGAGTATTTGTCATTAAATAAATAACCCTGGAAAACAGTTTATAAATGATGCCCTCAGATTCACTGGAAATGTTTACCTCTGCTCCAAAACCCCTAAGTGTTTATGATGTGTTATTCTCACAGTTCATGGTTAAAAATGTTATGTATACATGTTAGTGAAATGTGAGTATCAGGATCTGAATGGATGGCAAGATGTCTGTATTACAGAGCTAAGAGCATTTGTGTCTGTGCTGGGATATCCAAGCTGTTATGTCACCTAATGTATGAAAAGTTAGACTGATGGGAAAGTGCATAGTGAGTACAAACACTAAAATATCATTAAGAAGAGGCAGACAAGTGGATGGTTTTAGGGACAGATACCCTAACTCACCAGACTTCTGTGGTAAACATTTGTTAGAGAGAATTGCCTTCTGAAGGCCTTCAGAGTGGCTCAGTAGCCAAACACATTATCAGATTTATGATGTTTCCTTAAGTTAGAAAAACATATTTTTCCATCTTGTAAGCAATAATTAATAATAGTCCACAGAAGTTAAAGCATTCTTTGACTTTCTTTTTCTAAAATAACATTTTGTTATAGGCTTTTAAAAAGTAGAAGAGAGTGCTTACTGTTTGCAGCTCTCATGATGATAAATATAATTCTCCTTCTATGTCTATTGAAACTCAGGTTAAGGTCTGCTTGCCTTCAGCTTGGAAGGGACAGGTTTTAAAAAAAAAAAAAGTCTTCTTGAAAATCTCAATTGGTTCAGGGCTCTAGTTTTAGTTTGCAGTTCATGGAATCTACTGAAATCAGAGATGATTATTTAACCCTATGACAGATGGAGCCAGGATGTCTGTATCATCAAAGAGAGAAAAAATGAAATGTGAGTGAGCAGAGAAGTCAGTAAATGTGAGAATAATTGGAGTGGGCATACAGAGGGGGTAAGGAAGGATACATTGCTGACACTTTTTTTTAGCCATCAGCTTTGAAGCCAGCTACTGGTCTGTGTAAGTGACCTCTACAGCCTAAGCTGAAAGAGGTTAGAGGGTTAGATAAATGCCCAGTTCTGTATAAACCTTTCAGGGACCTAACCAGAGAATTTGTTACAATGACAAGAAAGTTGTTCTTCTTGCAGAGGATGAACTAAATGATCTCAATTTGTCTTTTACGATTTGACCTTGGTAGTAAGTAACTTGGTAGTAAGCTGAAGTTTTTAATATACTTTGAGGGTTTCCTCTGGCTTCTGTTAGTAAACACACTCACCTGGTTAGGAAAAAGAGAATCTTGATTAAATTTAAATTAAAATTAAATTCTGTATCTTTGAAATGCTGAATGTTGTTCATTATTGGAAATATGAGGCAGCTATGGACTGGACTTAGGCAGTCAGGTTATAACATCCTTTTAACTATTGGAGATGATGCTTAAAATTAATGACCTAGTCTATAAGACTCCCACTACAAACCTGTTCCACAGCCTTGTTTTGTTGGTATGGAAGTTCATAGATGGTCTACCAGATGGTTTCCAAAGTGGTTTTATAGTCATTATTGTCAGTATCAGCCTTTTAGCTTAAATGATTCCTGTCTTTACAGTTTGTTGCTACAAAGTCATTTTAAACACTCAGAGCTTTTCCTGATGTTGGTACATCAAACAAAGCAGGTTCTTCTGTTTTTCTTGCAAAATTTAGAACTGGGTCTTTGTCTAGGCAAGAAAGTTGGGCTAAGATGAAGCATAATGTTGAATTAGAGCAGGAATTAGGACAATCTGAGTGAGATGTACTGGGACCTGCCCTCTAGACAGTGAAGGCTCTTGTATTATCTATTCAACCTCCCTCCTTTCTGGTGTTTGGAGCAGACAGAGGATTCTGTGTCTTTCCATTTCATGGTGTCAGTACCTGTCCGTGAAACTTCATGTTGGAGTGTTTTTGTTACTCTCCTGATAATGAATGCTGTGGAGCTCAACAACTTCCAGCAGTCCTCAGTTAGACTTAATGAAAAGGATAAGTGTAATGAATCTAAAAAGCACTGCTGTTGATTCCTGTGAAATATGTGATACCAGATGATAGACTTTGAAGTAGGGTGGTCTTCAATTTCTTTTAAAACTTTTATTGTACCAATTTTATATATTATTTATACTGAGAAAAGATGAGGGGAGGAAGTTGAAAACTCAATTAACCAGGAGTTAAGGAATTGTCAGATTTCTAAATTCTATTCATGAACATACAGCATAATTTGGCCTTCAGTTATAGGACTACAGCTGTGAGATTTTGGAGAAAAGGGATTGTGGTCTGTAGGGTTGAACAGATTATACTAGATTTCAAATTGCTTTGAAAACAGAGAACTACTGAATTGAAGCTTTTTTTGTATTGATTTGGATTTTTGAGCAGATGTTGTGTGTTTGTCCCTTGCTTCTACGTTTGCACCATATCTTGATATGGCATAAAATACATCCTGAGAGACATCTGAGAGACAGTGTTCAACCAGATTACCAAAGCTATTTTTGATGGTTTATATCTTGACTTTCCAGCTCCTTAGTTTAAATTGTCTGCTTCCAGACATCATCTACCGTCTTGTTGTGTGATGGGTTTAATGTTGCTTTGGAGAGCACAAGGGATCTGGGGAACAGTGGTCATGGGTGCAGTGCTGAAGGTGTGGTTTAGACCATCAATAAGTGCCAGAGATCCTCCTGGAGTGATGATTTAGAGTTTGCTGCACCTTTTCCATTGCAGCAAGTTGTCTGAGTCACCTGCCTGTGTGTACAAGAGTTGTGTGAATATAGATGATTATGTTTGTAAAGATGAAGCAGGCAAATTGCCTAAAGAGATCTGGTAAAGGAAGATTCCAGCAGCAGGTGGGAGGCTAGGCTACCTGAAACTACTTGTGAAGGAAAATGTTTTTTCCCCTCCCTATCCCAGCACATTAAAGATATGCAGTGACCTGTGCTTGCTGTCTCTGTTGACATCCTCTGCACCTCCCACTCTAGACGTGGATTTAGGGAAATCACAGACCCCTTCACAGGCCTCTGACCTCCTGGTTTGAGGACTAGAGGTGCTAACAGGGGCTTAGCCTACAAGCAGCTTCTCTGTCCTGAAGCTGTCTTTCAGCTGCCCATTTGCACTTGTTCCACTACTGCTATTTCGATTAGCAGAACATTGCCTAAAATCAGGGCTTCCATTGGAAGTTAAAATTGATTGCTGTTCCAAGAGCTAGTTAATAAAAGAATAAGTGAAAATCAACTAGAAAGCTTGGCTGAATCACACAACTTTCACATAGATAGCTTAGCTCATGATGAGCTGAAAAAATAGTTCCCTTAAGGTATCACAGAAAGCAGAGCTTGAGGGTTTTAATTTTCTTTTCAACTGTCAATCTTGAGTCTTTAAAGTTAGCTTGAAAGAATGCGTTTATTTTTCTTGTAGAACTTTAAATCTTTTCTACTAAACAAACATATTGAACTGAAGGCCACTTACATCTTAAACTCCTTGAATTATCAGCAGAGCAGTATGCAAGATCTCTGTTCCTGTCCTGATAACAGTGAGAGATGTGAGAGACCCTAAAGAAAAGCCCATTATCTATTTTCCTCTTTTTATCAAAGAAACAGAGTGCTCCAGGTCAATTCTGGAAGTTAAAAGAAAAAGAAAAAAGCAATTAAGTATTTATTACTTGTGCTTGAAAAAATAATTTGCAATATTTTTGGCAAAAGAAAAATTTTTTTGAAAACCATACTCAGAAGCAGGACCAGTTGTGACGTATTATGTTCAGTGGTCTTAATGAGGGAACTGAAAGGGAATTTAAACTTTTTTCCTTGTTTCTTCTGTATGTCTGTATGAGTATAGTTATTTCACAGAAAGATATATTGCCATGTAATCGTTCATGAATCATCATAAGTTTATAAGGCTGGAATTAAATAAGTGGGAAGGTTTGACAGCCATAAAGGCAGTGAACTGAGGACCTGACTGTTGAATTAATTGCCATTTTAATTGGAAGATTTATCAAGAAATATGTAATGCATTTTTTTTAAATCTGTGCAATTTTGGGGAGTTTATAACCACAGTAACATTTTACAAAGGCTAAAAGTCCAGCCAAATAATGCTTAAGCTAACAATATGTGTTTATCATTACAGCAGTAGCACTACTGAACTCTTTTAATGAGTTTTCCATAAGCTATTACTTGATTTTTTGTGGTCATTGTAACTGCAGAATTTATTCCCAACATCCATTTTATTTCAAATAAGAATCTTTGAGTACTGACAAGTAAGTAGCAGCATCATTTTAACCTCATCAGTGATATAATTTTACTCAAGAGATTAAAAGGTCAGGAAAGCAAAACCTAAATTAAAACAAATCAAATAACGCATAGCTGTGCTGAATCTCTGAAAAAGTTAAAAGTGCTTGTAAAGGAAATGTATTCTTGAAGTGATTTGTCAAGATAATTTCTTTATCTCTGTTAAATGGATTTTACCATAGCCAGCCACCTCAAATAAAAAATAAAAATAAAAAAATAATAAAAAAAGATTTTTTATGAAAATGAGATATGGTATCTGACTTCCATGGATCAGGTGAGACCATAGCTTTTGAATTTTAAAGAACTGGCAACTGACCTAGGGCTACACTGGTAGAAGGCAAGTGTGCAAAGACATGTTTAAGGTTTTGAATGTTGTTTGAACTCTATAAACATTTCCTGCCATCTGAGCTGGATACAAGCTCTGACTAGCTGCAATGTTGTAAAGTAAGACTAAAGATGGTCCAAATTAACTAATTCTACCAATTCTAATTTTTCAACTTAGTGCACAATTTTTACATCTTGACTGGGGGGACCAGCTGCTCTGAAGTGATACCTTGCAGTTGCATGATAACAGAGGAATGGCACGATCCAGTAATTGACAAGAGATTTTAGAAACCTTTTCACTTGTTATAGACAGGTCAGGCTTATCTTCAACTGCTACTTGAAAGATTTAATTCCCTGTTCTAATGACAATCTTCCTCCCTCTCTACTTGCACCTTCTGCAGTCCTCTTCTATGGTAATCTTGAAGGTTTGGCTTCTGTTATTAAGTAGAGGAGCTTAAATGGAAGTACCCTGAGTTATGGGTAAAAGCATCAATGTTGTTTTCATCCTACAAGATGGTGTTTGAATTATTCTTTTCAGTGTTGGAAGAGATCCCTTTGAGAGCCTGATGTGGACTAGAGCTGTGGATCTGCCCTCAGAGAAGGAGAGGAGACAGTCTCCATGTCCTGCAGTGTTTGAAGGTGCTTTGCCAGATGCACAGACAGTGTTGTTTTGCAGTCCCTACTGATATGTATTTATTTCACATTTGGTAGCTATGAAGGGAGAAAATAGCATCCTGGACTCATAAAGCTTCAATAGTTTTAGCAGCCAAAAAATGTCAGAAGAATTTAGATTTATGAAACACTATTACTTCTTCTGAAGCTTTGCCCTTTATTAAAGATTACACTTTCATGGATTCTGGATATTACATTTATGTATCTTTAAGTCAGTTAAGTGCTGCAGCTGCATCTGAAGAACTCTTTATGAAAGTGAAATAATTTTTTTTTTCACCTTAGGTATATGATAGATCTCTGACATTCTCATTTTCCAGAGACTTGAAAGAATAGCTTTTCCTTCTGACACAAATTTTTTCCTGCCTAGAGCCTTAATTTTTTTTAGGGTAGCTGGATCAGAACCCTTGTGCATATAATGGACTGGTAGTTAGGCTGAGTAGCAGGTGCTCAGGGAGGGGGAGCAGTGTCCCTAGTGCCAGATGGTGCAGAGGGCACCTTCACAGAGCTGCCATTAATCTGGGCACCACATGTGCAATTGCAACTAGTAGACAAATCCATTGGGCACTGCTGTGGCATGTACCTTGTTACCCAAATACACCATGAATAAACTGGATGCAGGAGAAAGAGCTGAGGATCACACACTTCTCTTTTCAAGGGAAGGGAAGGGGCGTGGCTGTGGATTATTTGACACAGAAGAAACCTTCTAATGAGACACTAAAATCTCCGTGGGCTCTAGCCTATCTTTCTCCTAGAAAATTCCTGCCTGTGGCAATAATTTGAAGGATCCTGGGATCTTAGCTGGAAAGTGAGCTGCCTTTTCCTGTTCTCTCATTGCTAACTGTATTTGTGTGCCCTATGCCATAAGGGATGGGGGATGGAGGGGGCTGAGATGTCCTGCTATGTCTTGGCTCTTTTCATAAATTTGCTTCACATTTGGATGTTTTCAAAGTGGTTCGCTGCTTTTGCAACTTTTTTCATAACTCAGCGGCTAATTTTTCTTCATCTGTGCTTGTGTGATAATCAGTTTCTTGATGCACCCATAGAAAAGGCTGAGTTCATATCTTTTGCAGTTGATTGATGATCCTTTTTTTTTTCTTTAGGACTAATCCAGTTCTTTAATGAGCTGCCAGAGCATGTTTTAAGCACTCCTTGTGCCAGTTTTTAATAACACCATGTGTTCTTTACTTGCAACAGCAAGTAAGCTTATCTTTATTAGTCATGAAAAAGTTAGAAATGTCCTAGAAATTAATTCCTACTAATACTCATCCTGCCTCTCCACCTTATTGTAGCACTCTGAGTGTGCATGTTCAGCCTACTCAGCTATTGTGCAAGCTGCAAAAAGACAGCCTCTCATACCATAATGATTATCAAAACCTGTCTAGGAATATGAGGGGGGTTTATAGGATTGTAAACATTATGTTCGTGAATCAGTGTTTGATTTAGCATTGTTGATATTAGCAATGTTGATCTCTACAGCCTCTTATGCTGTTCCTATATTGCCTGCATGAAGGCAAGCAGCATCTCCATAAAGATGAGAGGCAAACAAGAGATTTTGGTATCATCTGCACACCTCTACATCTCTGCTCCAACATGACCAATAACTCAACATGAGTTGAAACACAGAATTTATCCATGCTCCTATCTGTCACTATCATGTAGTCACAAATCTCTCAGTTCACTTTTAACTCCTGAAGTAGTGAGTTTTGCAATTATTGAAAATAACATACAATCAATCATATATTTTCATTCTTAGTTTATGTTGATTTTTTGGGGCTCAAAAAAATTTCTTGCTGTATTGCTGTTCGAAAAAGGGGGTCAATGTTGAAACCTTGGGCATGAAGTGTAGCAGTCACTAGTGAAGAGATTCTGCTGTGGTTGGCTATGGTCAAAAGAACTTATAGTTCAGCTTTTAGGTACCACAGTGCAGAGGAATAGTGGTTTGGATACAAAAAATATATAATAAAACTACTAGAGAGTGTATAAGAATCCACAAAGTAAACAGTGACATAGTACTTGTGTGTTTCTGTAACTGTCTGAAACTCAGGGAGTATATTTTTTTTCCTGTTTGCTCTGTTCCTGTTACAGAAATTCCTGATTTATTTTTTCTTACTTACTCCTCTTAGGGATAGGTGCTAAATGTGTATGTGACCTGATTATTTTTCATCCTTCCATTGAATTTCTCCATGCCATAAAAATTTCTAGGTGAAGACAGAAGCATATTGTCTCGCTAAAGCCAAAGAAAGTGCTTTCCAACTTGGGCCAGGAGTTGGTATTCATGATTTGCTGTTACTTTTGAAAATCAAGGGAATGAACAGTCTACTGAAGTGGGAGTTTTAGCAGTGTCCACCAGGACCATGACCCTGCCCTGCACCTACTTCCCACTTTAGTGGTTTCATTTAATACCTGTTGCTTCACTGTCTCTTCTAAAATGTCAGCACTATAATGTTATTTTATGTAGTTTTCTGACCTCACACTGGAAAAATCCATTAATCTCCTGGTTATTATTATGCCCTGACAGCTGCTAACTCACAGCAATTTAGGATATTGCTAAATCCTGCTGCTTTACACACCCTCTGGACTCTTTTGGCTTGTTGTTGACCACTTCTAAAGGTGCTGGCTTCTTTCCCACTCCTCCCTGTTTGAGTGGCCTCTCATCCGCAAACAATCTTCCTTACTATTCTACTTGCTAGCTTGCTAACTATTAGCATAGTTATATTTTGACTTTTTAAGAACTGTTGCTACTTTTACATTGTGAGTTAACATTTGAAAATACAACTTTTAGATTGTTGAGTTAATGTTTGAAAATTTGCAGAGCATCTGTAATTTATGTAATGTCTTTGTATTGATTTTATAATTAATTTTCTGTTGTGATATCCAGAAGCACCTCCAACATGATGGGGATTCCATGGCAAGGTGCATAAAGAGTATCTGCCCATTTGTCAGCAAGGAGACTTTCTCTTTCTGTATTCATATAATATCTTCCTGGCAGTTTTTTAACACCCACTAATTGAACAGTTAAACTTCTACTGTTATATGAGAGGAATTAAAGAGGTACCCCACGATGGGCACTAGAAAAGAGAAGTTCCTGGAGCTCTGGAAATGGTTTTACTGTCTGTCCCTCTTTGTGGTTTGTAGTTTGACTGCATGTGCTAGTGGAATCCAACAGGTGACCCCATCTGTGTCTGTTTATGGTACTCTCCTTCTGGCACAAAAATATGTGATCATATTTTTCCTTCTCTCTCCTGTTTTTAAGTTGAAGATGCCAAACCAATGCCAATTGCTTTGGGCAGTGTATGGTATTTTGTATCAGAGGGAGATGCAAGAAAGGAAAGACTATATTGATATTCAGTATGTCATCTCTGATGAAGAGAACATGGCACTTAATCTGCAGCTGTGTTTCCAATACCAGTGGCTGTAGGATGGCAGGAGCACTTTGTCAGGATCTGACCCTACCTCTTTCTAGGTGGTGTCTGTATGTGCTTGTTTATTCTTTGGATATTTACATAAATGCAGTTGTGCAAGACACAAAGCATTGGAGTCTCTTCTGCTCTTGCTTTTTGCCTCTTCTTCATAGGGTTTTTCAGACTAGTCCTTTGATCTAATGCTGCCTAAATTCTTCAGAAAGAAATCCTACAAGAAAATGTCTGATTTTTCTCAAGACATCTGTGATGTTTCGTTTTTTTTTTTTATCTTGAACAAGTGCCTGTCTTCTGAGGATTCTTCACCCACTCCCATTATTGTCCATCACGTAGCACTTACCTGCTTCCTACCTGCCTTTATTCTCATGCTGTCAGAAACAACTTTTGAGGAAAAAAACCCAAAGAATTTCTTAAACACTCCAATAATTTTATCCAGTTCTCATCTAATAAGTGTCTCTTTTTTTTCCACTTTAAAGCCTTTTGAAATGATAAAGGTGGTCATGCAAAGTTCTTTACTCAACAGTGACCAGATTTTTTCCAGATCTTACTGAATGACTCAAATATTTTTTCCTCAGAACAATACAGCAATAAATCTCTTACTTCAGCACCTACCAGATGAAAATCTCATTGTACTTGAATGAAATAACAAAAGGTCCCTGCTTGATAGGTTGGTGTTTTTCTTCTGTCAGAGTCTGGAGACAGGCAAACAGGATACAGGGGGTTTCTGTTGTCTGTGATGAGCAATTAAGCTGTTGGCCTGCTCATGAGAGTAAAGGCTGTCTGACAAGTTTAGCTCTTCCCCAGCAGCATTCTAGGGAGCATTGCTGGTTCAAACTGGGGACATGAAGGGGCTACAGCTGCAAGCTGTGGCTGGAAGTGATCTGGTTGAGTTGCACATCTCCAAGCCAAAGCAATCTTTTCTCTGCACTTGCAAAGGGCTTTTGGTTGCCCTTCATGAGCCTTTGGGACAAGGGGAGGGAGACAAACTGATGTGTTCTACAGCAATAATACACATAACCCCCTCCTTTTATGGGTCAGGCAGACATTCTCATCCTTCCTGTACTCAGAACATATAAGGGTGTGTGTTGGGCTTTGTGTAACCTGGGTCTCGTCATCTGGCAAGTAAAAAGCTGAGCTGAGCATTCAGGCCTTTTGCAACTCAGTCCTGAGTTGCTGTAATTGCTGTTCATCACCATGCCTTTCATTACTGGCCAAATCTGTAGCTTAAATCCCTGTTGCAGTATTTCTGGCTCAATTTTAATAACTTCATGTTTCTCTGTGAGTGTGAATCCATGGCCTTGTAGAGACTTTGAGGCTCTTGCAACAGTCATCTTAAAGCCTAAAATGATTATCCTCAGTGCTACAAGTAGATGTTTTTAATCATATATTGAGCAATGTGCCTGAATTCTCCACGTTCATGCTGAGTCCTATATGTGGTATAATTCTGCTCCCCATAGTAACACTAGGACTGTGGTGGTCTAGGTCCTGGCAAAAACCATTGGAAAGCAGCAGGTTCAGGAACTTGTCTTTTCTATCTTGTCCTCTCACACATGCTAATAGCACTATAGCTTCTGCCTGGGTTTCTTTGGAAGTATTAAAACCTAGAAGTTTTGTGATGTTACATTTTTTTCCTCATCGCTGAGATAATTCATAAGAGTAGAAATGCAACTAAGAACTGGTCAGGAATTAATTAATCTATTATCTATTAGCTATAAACCATATAAGCTATAGCTATTATCTATTGCTCTATTTAATAGAAATTGTTAAGCACTAGGGACTATTTCCGGTGCAGCAAGACTCTTGTAGGTTTCCTTTTTTTGAAAAAGAAAATTACATGTAATTAGAGCTTTGTTCAGTGAAAATGTAACTTCAACATGATTAATTCAGAGAGTTAATCTTACTGTAATTAAAATGTACTGTTGGGGTTTTTTTTTAAATCCGAAGTAATTTTGTAATTAATAGTATTGACCTCTGGGTATGTACAGGTTAAATGAAGGAGAAAAGTACTATAATCCTTGTAAAGAAACTAAGAAGTAAGGATGCATTAGAGGAAGAAACAGTAACTCTTGTGCTGGCAGAAACTCTCAGGGAAAGGGCTTGTTTTGTAACCCCTGGCAGAAAGAGAACTCCAGCTCACAAGGTTTTAGAGTGCTTGAACCATCTCTGAATATTGCAGCTGCATGAGGGGCTGGCACTTATCCATTTGCTAAAAGATTTTACAGATGTGAGCTAGGCAGACTGTTGTTTTAGGCAGCCAGGAAATGACCTGTATGGAACAGGCAGTTAAAGAAGAAAGATGTGAGTGAGCTACGCTTCTCTGGGACAGCTGAGGGGCTGTAATTCTAAAAGTTAACCTTATCCTGTAAAAGTCAAGCAGATTATCCCATCTGGTGTTTGTATATGATACTGCTGAATTCTGACTAAATCCTTTGAAAGTTGTCATAAGTGTAACTTTAAGCTGGATGAAATCTGAGAAAAGCTGGCTGATGTCACAGTGTTTTGATGAAATCTCTTTGCAAAGACAGAGATGCAGAATGTCTGCATGTATTGTAGTGTACTCAGGGTGTAGGGAAAGTTGCACTGTGATACTACTAGTCTATGACTAGACTTGATGCATTTTAACAAGCCCCAAAAATAGTGTTCCATATGTATGTATAAATGCATACAGATGTTCAGGATAGAACAGGGAAAATGTACCATCTTTTTATACATGGGCTAAGATAGCCTTAAGCAAGGGTAGATTCAATATTGAATGAATCACTGCCACTTTAGGCATTCTTTTTTTGTTATTTCATATCATTAAGTACCTAGAGATGATGAAGGTAGGTTGTGTTAAGGAGTGCAAATTTTTTTGATGACTGAAATGAGCTTTAACACTTGATAAGCAATAACTAGCTGAAGATGGAAGAAAGGCTGAATTTTTACAGAAAAGCAGATCAGAAACAGATCAGAGACTATCAAATTACTGCAAGGAAGGTATGTGTCCATTCAGAGTTTAAAAATTTTGGGAAACATAGCTTAAGTGATTAATATAGCCTAAAACTGTCCTCTGCAAGTTGATTTCCATCTTGTCAGTGGTAAACCTAACAAGAATTGCATTCATTGGGTAATGGTCAGGAAGTGTTTATAGGCCACAGTTTAAATAGAGGGGATTTGTTTTACTCATGTGTTTTCTGGGAATGCTTTGAAACATTTATTTTAAGTCATGTTAAAGTAGAAGAGGTGTTTTGCTGTAGGCTTTTTGCTATTTTGCATTCTCATCTCAGATAGTGAATTCTTTGATCACTGGATACCAGTAGAAATTATCTGCTCCAGAAAGTGGGAAGAGAGGGTAGAATCTCATTGTTACATTTAGAATACACCTCTGGGGTACCTTACCTTCCTTCATCAATAGTTTGCTCGTAAGAAAAGTGCTGTTAGTGAGAGCCACAAGGCCATAAACAGTTCTGTCACATGGAGTCCATAAAGCAGTGTCAGATTTAACTGACAAATTTGCTAAATTTGGTGATCTGACACAGTCTTCAGTGTTATGCTTTCATACTCTGTCATGTTGCAGCATTTAAACTGAACTAACTGTACAATTTTTGTATCGTTTTTGTTTGCCTTTTTTTTTTTGTTACAGGAGAGAAATAAATGATCCAAGTTAAAATTTAAAATTCCTGTTTAAAGTATTTCCAAAAGTACAGAATACTAATTTACTAACAGGAAAGGCTAACTAAATGATTTCCTGTCAAGCAGGTAGCGAATTTTCTGCCTTAATTCAGTAATCCAAGGTAAACATGGTATTTGCTGCTCCACCTGCATGAGTTCAACGGATTTAACAAATGTTCCATCAAGAGTCGGTCATGCTCTCTGTACCAGGTGTGTGGGTGCCCCCAGACTTCAGCAACTGCTTTTCTAGACAACCTCAAATGCTGCTTGCTCCTGCTGCAAGGCTTAACTTGGCTGAAGTGCATCTGTTTGATCACTAACTGGGTGCCCCGGTTAATTTTTTTATTTTGCTAGGCCTTTGTTCCAGAATTTAATTTGTTTCTCTAAATAGAGGCTGCCCCCAAAGTCAGGATCAGCACACCATGGCAGCAGCTGCCAGAGCTCAGCTTGTTATCAGTGCTGTTACCTACAGTGTGTATATTCATGATAAAGGCAGACAATTAGTTATAGATACATCCTGTTAAGTAGCTTGAGTAAATCCATGCTGTGGGCTTTAAGTCAGAAACCGTAATGATACGTTTTCACTTTAATGAGCATTTTTGAAATGTGTTGTGAAGACAATAAATTAAATAAGGTTTGTTAGTTTACAATTTGCTTTTATTAGCCATTAATTTTTATTAACATATTTTGTGCACTTACTACAGGAAAAAATGTTGTATTCTAAATGCATTATGAGCAATTTAGAGAGCATTGTTAGTCAAGTACTGTTAAGCAGTCTGAATTCATCAAGATATAAAATGTGTGATGGGGTAGTTTTGGTTTTGTTGGTTGTTTTTTGTTTGTGGTTTTGTTTTGTTTTTTTCTTAACACATTTTAAGATGAAACTTGCTCTTAATTCCTAATTGGAATTCCTAATTGGAACCTATGGTAGCATTTTCTTCCAACTGTATGAAAGAAATAACAACCCATTTGTGTCTTCTGTATCTAGTGGGATTCTATCCACATCAGGGACCCTGTTTTTCGCCACAGTTTTGTATCACTGAAGTTCAAAAAAAATGCAGTTAATCAAATTCCAGACCCCTGATTCGGGACTACTGTGTTTGATTTCCATCAGTATTTATGGTTATGCCATATGCCATTTCAGTGGCACAGTGTTTCTTACAGCTATTGCACATTTCTCTGAAGGTCAGCAGATAAGCTTTCGCTTATGAAAAACTTGAGAAAACAAATAAGAGAAAGGGTTTCTCTCACTGGAACTGGAACATGCAAGAACACATTGAATGAATTATATTATTATTATTTTATAACCTCAGTGATGGGATCTATCTTTCATTAATTTCTCTTGTTGAGACTCTCATGGCTATGGTGTTGTAGATACAGGCAAAGTAGTTTAAGTAGCCAGAAGGTGGTGCCCCCTTGGGCTGTAAGTCTTATGGCCCCATGGCTGGGATGCAGGAACTGGACTTAAACTGTCAGTCTAGATTTAAATGGCAGATTCACTGCGTATTTTCAGTTCTCTCTTACATATTGTGGAAGATTCTTACAATTATAAAAGGAGGCAAAATCCAACATAAGCATTTTTAATAAGTCTTGCAGGGCTTCAGAAATATAATACTCAAATAAGTGTACACAGAAGTGTATTTTTTTCTGATTTTCACTTCCCTCTGTTTGCAATGTTACAGAGTACACATAGACATTTATTGGCTTTTAATTTTTTGTTATGTTTTTTTGGGGGGAGAGGAGGCTGTGGGGCTTTTGGGTATTTTTTCTCTCCAGAATTTACATATAGCATGATATTCCATCTATGCATAACAGCAAGTCTGAAATTCCAGATAGATTGGAGGGTTAAGCCATGGCCCACATAAACAAACATGCCACCTCTTCAATTCCATGGCTATAAGTCATTTTGTCAGTTGTCTTATTTGCTATCTGAAATCACTTGCTCTTTACAGATGTATAATGCGTATGATGCCAGAAAAAGGGCTGATATTCATGGCCAGAAATTGAAGCTGACAGAGTTTGTAAAGAAGGAGTGACACATGCCAGGATAAGCCGTTATAATGTCCTGTATCTGTCAATACTGCATTTGAAAGAAATGTTTTTGCAGTCTGGTGATATGGATGATAAATGAGTGTTTGCTGCATTGTACCTCATGATCTTGATGAACTGACACATCACTGGGAATTTGTGTCCTTGGGGCAAGCTGCTAAGGAAAACAAAGTTGCTGAATAAAAGTGCTCTAGACAGTCAAGACAGTCAAAGCTTTCCGTATAATTTGAAGGTATCTTAAAAGTGCTTACAAAACCAAAATGATAAAGTGACTTCAGTGTCTCAGTATTTGAATTTTGAGGGGTGTGTCTAAAAAGACTTATTCCCAAGAGTGTCTGAAGGTGGGATTAATTACTGCTGTTACACTAACTGATTTCATCATGGAAGTGCTATTTTCTTTGCCAAGTAATTTGAAGACTTATCTCCTGCACACAGGAGATAACCTATATTAAGAAGCTGCAGTGAGTAATGGTGCAGTGCTGTTGGAATCCAGCAACAGTCCACCTGATCTTCTGTCTCCTCTTTAGCAATGGGATTTAGTTCCATTTGGTTGATGTGTAGTAGGAGGCATTTTTTCTTCACTACAAAAAATTTGTCAGTTATTTTTTTATTAATATTTTTTTCAGAATTATGGTAATTCTGGTATTGCCAGGAACACCATCACCTGTAGATGTATCTTAATTAATTTAATCTGCATATGCTCATTAACCTGTGCCATTTTGGAAAAAATCCTGACTTGATTTTTCATGCGATTTCATCAGAACTAAAGAGAACAGGCTTTCCTGAGTTACTGCCAGTGGCTTTTTTATTGGAGAGGTCTTTTGGAGATTTAGGGTGTGCTTCTCAGGGTAACAAGGGAGTGTATCTTCTGCATTTCTGAAGTTTAATGTGAGACAGTGTGAAGTTGCTCAAGATTCAAGTTTGTATTGCATTCAGGTTCCAATTCAGGTTGATTTTTCCCAATTCAGAGGGAATTTGAAAGCTTTTGTTTTTCTGTCTTCTGATTTAGTAAAGTGGAATAATTTTGACTAGAGATTTTACAGCTTCTTCCCAAATCTCTAATGATTATCTCTGAACCACAGGGTCAAAACCTGCCTACAGCTATTTTGTTTTATTTTGGTTTTGTTCTGGTTTGTTTTTTGTTTGTTTTTTTCCTTCTTTGCAGTGCCTCCAGCAGCACTTCAGATATACAGCTCACATCAGAAAAAATCATCCCCTTACTTGTGACTGGTTAGACAGACGTTGTACCTGTCTTTGTCTCATGAGAATATTGAGCACCTTCTTGTCTCAAAAAAGACAAACCCTAAATCTGTCATGTCAACTTTAGCTTTTACCAGAGGAAAACATGAGTAGAAAGCTGGTGTTTTTACTGTAGCAAATACTGAGGCATACAGGCCTTGACTGATGTTAGCACTTTGAGGGATAATAAATGCATTAACACCTCTTCATTGCCACTAACAAAACATACCTGCTGAGGCACATCTCAGCTTGTGAGCTGCAGAGTGCCTTTACTGGGAGGATTAAGTACCTCCAGTGTGGGGAGACTTACATTGGTAGCCACAACTTTTTCCATCAGATGTATGTATCTGCTTTCTCTTCCTTTCTATTTCACTGGGATAAAAGAAAAAAAAATACTAAAAAATCCAGGAAGATTAAGGTAACATAAACCCCAACAACTCTTCTCTGTTAAAGAATGGACTTCGAAAGTTTCTTCCCAGTTGTGTCAGATATGCCCACTTAAACAAGATTTCACCCAAAGGAAATTTCTGCATGCTTGTGTTACTTAATGAAATGTCTGAGAACTGTCTGAAGTCTGAAATGCAACTTCATTGTGGTTTTTCATGATAGACTCTTCCTTGATGGCAGTGAATTTGCATCCTCTTTGTATATTTTTATGCAACTCTTGCTGAAATTCATAGTTGTCTTTATTTTTCTGTAAGAAGTAGCTGAAATAGTTTAGGGAAATAGAAGTATTTTTCTTAATTGTTAAGGTTGTTGCCTCTGATTTTTATTAGTGAAGGCTGAATAAATGGGAAAAAATCCTTACATACTATAAAATGAAATAAAAACTCTTAGTATTTATTACTGTAATTTATTGGAACTGAAATGATGATTAACACTGTTGGGTTTGGCAATGCAAATGCAGAGTAAAAATATTATTTCAGCTTGCAATTCAGGTATAAGCCCAATTACAGAGGGTAAAAATGTTGAAGCATGGTGAAATAGATAATTTTAGGCTAGATATCTCAATTTAAATTTTGTGCTTTTTTTTGTTTGTTTGTTTGTTTTTCTGTTTCAAGTGAGAGTTTTAAAGAGTAATTTAAAGTAAAACCTAACTGCAGTGGGGTTGGAGAAAATCTTCTGAAGCAAAAAGAAAAGAAAGAACATTTATCCTCATTGGAAATAAATACAAGCAGAAATTTAATGAGACCAATGCCATGGTTAGTTATATACAATTTGTTTGATACAAAACAAGCCTTTCAAAAAGATTGTTCACAAAGCCAGCTTCTCTGTAGGTCAGAGGGCCCATCCTTGCTGTGCACATACTTGTTGACACCTCCAGAATTGTAAGAGTTCATGCCCATGTGAACTGGATTTGAGGCAAAAAAAAAAAAAAAAAAAAGTTAATACTTTTAAATATTAGAGTCCAGTGGGTGTAATAAGCTTTTAACCAAAAAATTCCAATTTAAAAATAGAGATGTGCCTAAAAAATGCTTCTTTTCCAACCATCATTATTGCAAACAGCTTCCACCACTTCTCTCCACCTCACAAATATGCACAGATTTTTTATTTCCTTTTAAATTACCTGGCAGCTCTTTACAGGTATATACTTCTGTTGGCTCTCTCTTCCTTTCCTATCATTTCTCTTTCATCACCTGATGATGTAGTTTTGTATCTTTGCCTGACATTTGCAAGAATTGTTGCGAAAACTATAAGATGCTCCTTCCTGTTTGGATACATTTCTTAGTTCCTA